>NC_056686.1:149421213-149733177 GCF_018350215.1 Panthera leo | reverse complement strand
AGCAGACAGCGTGTATGCTTATCATGGTGGACCCAGTACTTAGAATAGTTCCTGACACAATATACTGAGTAGGTGCTCACAATATCTTTGAATGGGTATCATAATTTAAACATTCCTAATTATTAACATAACTTCTTGAACTTCTACCTTAGCATGCCTGTCTAAAAGTTTTGACAGAACGTATTTCTGGAAATAAAAACCTGGAACAAAGGATACAAATATTTTAAATTTTGATAGGTAGAAAATGAGTCTATGGCAACGTACTGACAATGTACAATAGAGGAAATAAAACTTCAGTCAGAAACAGCAGAAGCACCTTTATTCTAATACCAGTAGCTTCTGTAGAAAGAAAGAAGAGTAAATTGCTCCATTTCCACTGACACTTTACACAGAGATTTTGGGGAACAAAGAAAGGAAAAAAAGAAGGGTGGTAAACAATGAGGCCATTCACATCTTAAGTGAAAAGAAAGGATTTTTAAATAAAGTACTACCTATAATAAAGGCACATTATGCTTTAGTAAACATAGTCTACCAGCTTTTACAGGTAACATAAGCCTGACACTTTACATTTCAGATGGGTCAAGACTAGCTCTAGAATAAAGCA
Organism: Panthera leo; assembly: GCF_018350215.1. Taxonomy (NCBI): domain Eukaryota; kingdom Metazoa; phylum Chordata; class Mammalia; order Carnivora; family Felidae; genus Panthera; species Panthera leo. Next base: position 149,732,573 of record NC_056686.1, on the reverse strand, counting down.
ATCTGACAACACAGTCCTTAATGGTTTAACATTGTTGTTGGAAAAATGTTTGGCTCTATAATTTATGACAAAAAGTGCACAAATTTAGTCTTATTTGAGGCCTTCATCATTGACTGACTGGTTAGTGAGTGAGGATCTTTACTTAGCAAACAGGATGGTTTTAAGTATTCTGTATCCTTCACCTTTCTTAGCAGTACAAAGAAAGGAAATTTCGTTTGTAAGCACCTGAACTATCTTATAATTAAGGAGATTTTTACCTTCCCACATAAGACATTGTTGATTTTTCACTTTTAACCAAGAACAGGCAAGAAAAGACAAATACATTTTTTTCCACATTTCTCTTTCAACAAAGGAGATTTATATTTTCTTTTTACATAATGCAAAGATCTTGGGGAAAGCAGGAGACCCGCTCTAGGAAGTTTTCTGAAACTTAATCATTTATGAATACTGTAATCTGATTTTTAAATGGCAATCAGTTTTAAAATTTTCAGATTTTTAAATTACTTATTACTGATACTTCTCTTGGAAAGATGGTCAAATAAGCAATAGAGGGTACTTAAGTCTTTATTAAATATATTTGGTTTCTTCCACAGAACGGTGGCAGAAATGGATCAGAAGCAACTTGGTATAAGTAATACAGTCGATTAAATATTTAAGTCCACATTATAGACTCTTGTGATATTTGAAACCTTAGCCTAGTTAGTCAAAATGTGTGGCAAAGACTGCTAGTTATTCCCTCATATACGTTCTCGGTTTTTCTTTTAGTAATATAGACTTTTACCTGTGCACATGGTCATCCAGCTAGAGAATACATTTACTAGCCATATGACCATATGACTAAGTTCTGGCTAACAGGATGTGAACAGAAGTGACCTGTACAAATTTTGGACCACATTATTAAAAGAAAGCTGTCTGCTTTTCACTGTTTCTTTCTGTTCTCACTGGCAGGGAAATGTTAACAAGTAGAATGGCCGCTGTGATTCCAGAGGGGGAAACCGTATTTTAAGGATGGTAGAGCTGCCCCACTATCCCTGGCTACTCTGGACTGTTGCACGAGAGGACAAACTTTTATCTTATTTAAACACAGTACTTCCTGGTCTCTTGAATTAGTTACCCTGTACAGTAACTGATTCAAGGACCAAGCCAACTCTACCACTGTTCTATTTAATAGTTTCTTCTCTTATTCTGTAAACATATTAAAAGTTGCCCATGTTAGGGGCTACTATGATTAAAACATCACTCTACTTTGGAAAAAATCAGAAGACCTCTTAGCATGGGTACATATGAATGCTTATACAAGGCAACAAACAGAAGAAGCAATATCAGATTGTGAACCCTTTAAGTGTATGATCTGTTTTATTTATCTTGTAATCCCTAGCATTTATTATGTACCTGGCACATCATAAATTGTAGAATGAATGAAAGAAATACGAACAGTAAGCCTTATACTCCCCAGCTTCTTTTCATAAGAGATGTATTAAACACAAAGTAAGGATTTATCCAAGAAAATAGGAAGCCAAATTAGATTATTCATAGTAATGGGAAGAACACTTTGAGTACCTGGAATGGGCTGTGATTTGCTAGGTTAGTAAAATAAATGTGGCCTCTGGATTTAGATAAACCTAGTTTCAGTACACATTCTGCCACTTTGCATAAAAAAATTAACTTATTTCTGAGTCTCAATTTCTTCATTTGAAAATGGGCTAACAATGCTTACTTTGCAGAGCTAGGAGGATTTACATACAAAGTTATTTGATACTTGTAAAATTTATGGTCAAATCACAGTTCTACCACCTTTATTACTCATTAGATGTGTGGTTGTGGGCAAGCTACTTCACCTCTCTGCACTTTCTTTTCCTCATCTGAAAAAATGAAAATAATACTTCCTCACCAGATTTGTATAATGATTAAATTAGATGACTGTATAAAGCACTCTGGTAAACATAGCTTTGATAAATCTTAGTGATGATGATGGTGAAGATAAAGACATTTTTGAAAAAATTTAACCTTTTACAGATCAGCACCATTCCATTTAAAAAAATATGATTCACATGTTCGGAAAGAATATATATCACATTACTAACAATGCTTACCCTTGGAGAGTAAGGGAAAAGACAATCACTTTACGTTCTGTATATCCTGAATTACTTCCATTTTTTTCAATAAGCATGTGCTGCTTTTGTAATTTCAGCCAGCAATATTTTAAAAATCACTTACTTGCCCTTATTTGTCTTTGTTTCCTTCATTAATTTGTAATAGTTGGATGTCTTTGCTTGACCGAATGCTTTTTTTTTTTTGACCGAATGCTCTTAAATGGATGTAGCACACTGACTTCTTAAAGAGGAGTCTTTAAAATTTTATTATTTTTTAATGTAAGAGACAGAGAGGGAGAGAGAGCGCATGTGCATGAGCAGGGGAGAGGGAGAGAGAGAATCTTAAGCAGAGTCCACACTCAGCATGGAGCCTGATGTGGGGCTTGATCCCACGACTTTGCGATCATGATCTGGGCCAAACTCAAGAGTCAGATGCTCAACCAGTGGAGCCACCTAGGCCCCGAGAAGAGCCTTAAAGTGTACTTCTTCACAGAAACACTATGAGAAAAACTGGCTTGGAGTATGGACAATTAAGTGGTGAAAGGCTGATGAGTTTGTATAGATGAATAGCATAGCAATAAAACGTATCTAGTAAGAGAATCTAGGCCACACCAATTCTTTTCTTTTTTTGCAACAGATTTTTTAAAGTTGTGGTAAAATATATATGTACAATTTGCCATTTTAACTATTTTTCAGTGTACAGTTCTGTGACATTAAGTAACACTCACAATGTGGTGTAATCATCACCACAAACTATTTCCAGAACTTTTTCATCTTCCTCAACTGAAACTCTGTATCTTTTAAACACTAATTCCCCATTCCCTTCCCTCAGCTTCTAGGAATCACCCTACTACTTTCTATCTCTATAATCTGACTAGGTAACTCATGTAAGTAGAATCATACATAAACATGTCCTTTTGTGACTAGCTTATTTCACTTAGCATATCTTCAAGGTTAATTCATGTTATACTATGTGTCAGAATTTCCTTCTTTTTAAAGGCTGTATAAATTCCATTATATGTATATATTGCATTTTGTTTATCCATTCATCCATCCATGGACATCTGGGTTGCTTTCACCTTCTGACTTACAAAGATTGCTATCAACAAGGATGTTAGGATGTACAAATATCTCTTTTGAGTCCCTGCTTTCAATTCTTTGGGGTACATAGCCAGAGGTGGAACTACTAGGTCATATGGTAATCCTATGTTTATTTTTTTGAGGAAATACTATACATTTCCCACAGTGGTTACACCATCTTACATTCCCATCAGCAATGTATAAGAATTCTAACTTCTCCACATCTTTGAAGGAAGTTGGGTATGAAGTTGTATCTCATTGTGGTTTTGATTTGCATTTCCCTAACTGCTAATGATGTTGAGGATCACTTCATGTGCTTACAGGTCATTTTATAATTTCTTTGGAGAATGTCTATTCATATCCTTGCTTATTTTTTATTCAGATTATTTTGTTGTTGTTGTTGTTCAGTTGTAGGAGTTCTTTATATATTCTAGATATCAACTCCTTATCAGATATACAATTTGCAAATACTTTATTTTTTTAATGTGTATTTTTTTTTTTTTTTTTTTTTTTTGAGAGAGCGAGCAAGCAAGTGCTAGTGGGGGAGGCGCAGAGAGCGAGGGAGACACAGAATCTGAAGCAGGCTCCAGGCTCTGTGCTGTCAGCACAGAGCCTGATGCAGGGCCTGAACCCATGAACTGTGGGATCTTGACCAGAGCCAAAGTTGGATGCTTAACTGACTGAGCCATCCAAGCACGCCTGTTCTCTCACCTTCCTTGGGATGCCTTTTCACTCTGTTGATAGTATCCTTTGATACACAAAAGTTTCCATTTTGATGAAGTTCAAGTTACCTAATTTCCTTTTGTTGCCTGATCTTTTGGGGTCATATCCAAGAAATCACTTCCAAATTCAATGTTATGAAGCTTTCCCCTTATGATTTCTTCTAAGAGTTTTATAGTATTAGCTCTTGCATTTAGGTCCTGGTTTGAGATCATTTTTGTATATGGTAAAAGGTAAATCCAATCCATGAGCATGGAATTTTCCACCATATGTTGATGTCCTATTTTTCCCAGTAATGTTTTGTAAAAGTCCGTCACCTACTTGGTTAAGTTTATTCCAAAGTATATTATTTACTTTGATGATATTGCAAATGAAGCTTTCTTAATTTTTTCACACTGTTTAATGTCAATGTATAGAAATGTTATTAATTTTTGTGTGATTTTGTATCCTACAATTTTGCTGAATTCATTAGTTCTAACAGTTTTGGTGAAATCTTTAGAGTTTTCTATATATAAGATTAAGTTGTCTGCAAACAAACAATTTTACTTCTTCCTTTGCAATTTGGATATTGTTTTTCTTGTCTAATAGCTCTGGGTAGTACTGGAAACAGTACTATGTTGAACAAAAGTGGCAAAAGTGGATATCCTTGTCTTATTCCTGATCTTAGAAGCCTTCAGTCTTTTACTATGGATTATTATGTTAGTTGTGGGATTTTCATAAATGGCCTTTATTATGTTGAAATACTTCCTTCTATTCTTGGTTTATTGAGTGTTTTTATCATAAAAGGATGTTGAATTTTGTCAACTGCTTCTTCTGCATCAATTGAAATGATCATGTGGTAACCCCCCTTCATTCTGTTAAAGTGATGTACTACGCTGATTTTGTATGCTGCACCTTTCTTGCATTGCAAGAATAAATCTCACTTGGTCAAGGTGTAAAATCATTTTAATATGCTGTTGAAGTTGGTTTCCTAGTATTTTGTTGAGGATTTTTATATCAATGTTCTTAAGAAAATTTGTCTGCAGTCTTCTTGCAGTGTCTGTGTATATAGCTTTGGTATGAGGGTAATGCTGGCCTCATAGAGTGCATTAGGAAATGTTCCATCCTGTTCAATTTTTGGAAGAATATGAGAAGGACTGGTGTTAATTCCTCTTTGAATGTTTGGCGGAATTCACTATGAAGCCACTGGGTACTAGGCATTCTTGGCAGCTTTTTAATTACTATTAATCACTACTATTTTCTTCTTTCTGCTAGCTTTTGATTTAGTTTGTGCTTTCTTGTCTAGTTTCCTATGGTGTAAAGTTAGGTTATTGATTTGAGATCTCTCTTCTAAGATAAGTATTTACAGTTAAAAACCTTCCTCTTGGCAGAGCTTTCACTGCGTCCCATAAATTTTGGTATGTTGTTTTCATTTTCATTGGTCTCAAGATATTTTCTAATTTCCCTTGTGATTTCTTCTTTGACCCACTAGCTGTTTTAGACTGTGCTATTTAATTTCTACATATTTTTAGTTTCCCAGTTTTCCTTCTGTCGTTGACTTCTAGTTTCATTCTATTGTGATTAGAAAAGATGCTTTGTATGATTCCAATCTTTTAGTATTTATTGAGTCTTTTTTAATGGCCCAACATATGGGCTATCCTGGATACTGTTCCATATGAACTTGAGAAAAAATACGAATTCTACTGTTGTTGAGTAGGGTATTCTGTATATGTTCCAACTGGCCTACAATGCTGTTCAAGACCTCATTTTCCTTATTAATCTTCTAACCTGGTTGTTCTACCCATTACTGAAAGTGTTGAAAATAGAGTACTAAAGTCTCTGATGGCTGCTGTAGAGCTGTAATTTCTTCTTTTAATACTGTCAATGTTTGTATCATATGTTTTAGAGCTCTGATGATTAGTGCATAATTACTGTATCTTCTAGACAAACTAATAACTTTGCCATTATGAAATGCCCCTCTTTATCTTCTATAAAAATCTCTGATGTAAAGTCTGTTTTGTCTGATGTCAATACAGACACCCTTGTTCTATTTTGGTAACTACTTGCATAGAATCTTCTCTCATCCTTTCATTTTCAACTTATTATGTATGTGCTTAAATCTAAAGTGAGTCTTGTAGATAACACACAGTGTTATCTGTGTAGGATAACACAGTGGGATTCCATTTCTTAATCCATTCTGCTAACCCATTTTTAAAAAAAATTCATTTATTATTTAATTTACATCCAAGTTAGTTAGCATATGGTGAAACAATATTAGGAGTAGATTCCTTAATGCCCCTTACCCATTTAGACCATCCCCCCTCCCACATCCCCTCCAGCAACCCTGTTTGTTCTCTATATTTAAGAATCTTTTATGTTTTGTCCCCCACCCTGTTTTTCTATTATTTTTGCTTCCCTACCCTTATGTTCATCTGTTTTGTATCTTAAATTCCTCATATGATAAGGTCATATATTTGTCTTTCTCTGACTAATTTCACTTAGCATAATACCCTCCAGTTCCAACCAAGTAGTTGCAAATGGCAAGATTTCATTCTTTTTGACTGCTGCATAATACTCCATTGTGTGTGTGTGTGTGTGTGTGTGTGTGTGTGTGTGTGTACACATATACCGCATCTTCTTTATCCATTCATCCGTCAATGGACATTTGGGCTCTTTCCATACTTTGGTTATTGTTGATAGCACTGCTATAAACATTGGGGTGCATGTGCCCCTTTGAAACAGCATACCTGTGTCTCTTGGATAAATACTTAGTAGTACAATTGCTGGGTCGTAGGGTAGTTCCATTTTTAATTTGTTGAGGAACCTCCATACTGTTTTCCAGAGGGGCTACACCAGTTTGCATTCCCACCAGCAGTGCAAAAGAGATCTTCTTTCTCTGCATCCTTGCCAATATCTGTTGCTGCCTGAGTTGTCAATGTCAGCCATTCTGACAGGTGTGAGGTGGTACCTCCTTATAGTTTTGATTTGTATTTCCCTGATGATGAGTGATGTTGAGCATCTCTTCATGAGTCTGCTTGCCATCTGGATGTCTTCTTTGGAGAAGTGTCTATTCATGTCTTTTTCCCATTTCTTCACTGGATTATTTGTTTTTTTGGAGGGTGCTGAGTTTGATAAGTTCTTTATAGATTTTGGATACTAACCCTTTATCTATGTCATTTGCAAATATCTTGTCCCATTCTGTTGGTTGCCTTTTAGTTTTGCTGATTGTTTCCTTTGCGGTGCAGAAGCTTTTTACCCTGATGAGGCCTCAATAGTTCATTTTTGCTTTTGTTTCCCTTGCCTCCAGAGAGGTGTTGAGTAAGAAGCTGCTGCAGCTGAGGTCAAAGAGGTTTTTAACTGCTTTCTCCTTGAGGAGTTTGATGGCTTCCTGTCTTACATTTAAGTCCTTCTTCCATTTTGAGGGTTTTTTTTTTGGTGTATGGTGCAAGAAAGTGGTCCAGGTTCATTCTTCTGCATGTTGCTGTCTGGTTTTCCCAGCACCACTTGCTGAAGAGACTGTCTTTATTCCACTGGATACTCTTTCCTGCTTTGTCAAAGATTAGTTGGCCAGGGGCACCTGGGTGGCTTGGTCGGTTAAGCATCCGACTTCGGCTCAGGTCATGATCTCACGGTCCGTGAGTTCGAGCCCCGCGTCGGGCTCTGTGTTGACAGCTCAGAGCCTGGAGCCTGTTTCAGATTCTGTGTCTCCCTCTCTCTCTGCCCCTCCCCTGTTCATGCTCTGTCTCTGTCTCAAAAATAAATAAATGTTAAAAAAAAATTAAAAAAAAAAAAGATTAGTTGGCCATACCTTTATGGGTCCATTTATGTTCTCTACTCTGTTCCACTGATCTGAGTGTCTGTTCTTGTGCCAGTACCATACTGTCTTGATGATTACAGCTTTGTAGTATGTCTTGAAGTCCAGGAGTGTGATGCCTCCAGCTTCAGTTTTCTTTTTCACGATGGCTTTAGCTATTCGGGGTCTTTTCTGGTTCCATACAAATTATAGGATTGTTTGTTCTAGTTCTGTGAAGAATGCTGGTGTTATTTTGATAGGGGTTGCATTGAATATGCAGATTGCTTTGGGTAGTATCAACATTTTAACAATGTTTGTTCTTCCAATCCAGGAGCATGGAATATTTTTCCATTTTTGTGCATCTTCTTCAATTTCTTTCATAAGCTTTCTATAGTTTTCAGTGTAGAGATTTTTCACCTCTTTCGTTATGTTTATTCCTAGGTATTTTATGGTTTTTAGAAATCGATGTTTTTTGATTAGGGTGTTTTATTCATTTACACTTAAAGTAATTACCAATAGGGAAGTACTTAGTTTTGCCATTTTGTTATTTGTTTTCTGTATATGTTACAGCTTTTTGTTCTTCATTTCCTCCATTATTCTGTGTTTAGCTGGTTTTTTGTAGTGACACATTTTGATGTCTTCTCCTTTCCATTTGTGTATATTCTGTAGATCTTCTTTGTGGTTACCACTGAGACTACATACAACATCCTGAAGTTATGACAGTATCTTAAGTTGATACCAAACTAACTTCAACTGCATACAACAAACCCTCCAACTTTATAGCTCTATCTCCCTACTTTGTTACTGATATCACAAATTACATCTTTATATATTGTTCACCCATTAATAAAGATTTAAAGTAATTTTTATACATTTGTCTTTTAAATCCTGCAGAAAATAAAAAGGGGAGTTACAATCTAAAATTACAATAATGCTAGTTTTTATATTTGTCTGTACATTTCCTTTTACAGAAAACCCATTTTCATATGGCTTCAAGTTACTATGCAGCATCCTTTCCTTTCAACTTGAAGGCATTTCAATTCTTCAGCATTTCTTCTAGGTCAGGTCTAGTGGTCAGGTCTTCTAGGTCAGGTAGTTTTACCAGATACACAGAATTCTTGTTAACAGGTTTTCTTCTTACAGCACTTTATTTTTTTTTTTTAATTTTTTTAACGTTTATTTATTATTGAGAGACAGAGAGAGACAGAGCATGAGCAGGTGAAAGGCAGAGACAGGAGGAGACACAGAATCCAAAGCAGGCTCCAGGCTCTAAGCCGTCAGCACAGAGCCCGATGCAGGGCTTGAACTCACAAACCGCGAGATCATGACCTGAGCTGAAGTCAGATGCTTAACTGACTGAGCCACCCAGGCGCCCCTTACAGCACTTTAAATATGTCATCCCATTGCCTTCTAGCCTGTAAGACTTCTGCTGAGAAATCCACTGACAGTCTTATTTGGACTCCCTTGTATATAATGAGTTAGTTCCTTTTCTCTTGCTGCTTTCTAGATTGTTTTTGTTGACAGTTGGTTATAATGGAGTTTGACATGGGGAACTCTGAATTTATCCTACATAGAATTTGTTGAGCTTCTTGGATATGTATATCTATGTTGTTCCCCAAATTTGGGAAGTCATCATTTAATATTTCTTTAAATAACCTATTTTTTTTCTATTTTTAAAAAATAATTTGTCTCTCTTCACCTTCTTCTATAATGTGTATATTGCCCCACTTGATAATGTCCCCTAAGTCTCTTAGGCTCTGCTCACTTTTGTTACTTTTTTCTTTTTGCTCTTCAGACTCCATTATTTCAAATGGCCTGTCTTGGAGTTCACTGATTTTTTTTTTTAAACATTTATTTATTTTTTAGAGACAGAGTGAGACAGAGCACGAGTGGGCGAGGGGCAGAGAGACGGGGAGAGAGAGAATCCCAAGCAGTTTCCAAACTGTCAGCAAAGAGCCTGATGCAGGGCCTGAGCTCACAAACCATGAGATCATGACCTGAGCTGAAGTCAGACATTTAACAACTGAGTCACACAGGCATCCCTCCTTTGTTTATTTTGTATGCTCTCTGAGCATATTTATGACAGTGTTTTAAAGTCCTTGTCTAGTAAGTCTGATGCATGTTTATCAGCAACTGTTTCTGGAAATTTATTTTATTCTTTGAAAGGGCCACATTTCCCTGTTTCTTCATAGGCCTTGTAATTTATTGAAAACTGGGGCATGTGAATAAACTCTTCCAGTCTCTAAAGCCTGGTGTGGAAGACCTTCACTAATTAGCAGGCCCCTAATGAGAAAGAATGAAATCTGGCCATTTGTAGCAATGTGGATGGAACTGGAGAGTATTATGCTAAGCGAAATAAATCAGGCAGAGAAAGACAGATACCATATGTTTTCATTCATATGTGGATCCTGTGAAACTTAACAGAAGACTGTGGTGGGGGGGAATAAGTTACAGAGAGGGAAGGAGGCAAACCATAAGAGACTCTTAAATACTGAGAACAAACTGAGGGCTGATGGGGGTTGGGGGAGAGGGGACAGTGGGTGATGGGCATTGAGGAGGGCACCTGTTGAGCACTGGGTGTTGTATGGAAACCAATTTGACAGTAAATTATATTTAGTAATAATAATAAAAAAGAAGTCAGAGGAAAAGAAAAGAAAACAAACAAAAACTAATTAGCAGGCCCCTTAGCCTTGAGATTGGCTCAGGGTAAAGCCTTATGGTCTTCCTCGGTATTTGCCGAGTGTGTATCCTGTTTGGGCCAGTGGGTGTAGGTTTCTGTTTGTTTCTGATTTTCCCTGGCTAGCTGGAAGTATCTTAGCTTCTCAAAAGGTCTTACCCCAGCTTCTTAGGATCTTAGATGTTCTATTATAGTCTTCTTCCTTCAATCTCTTGCACTCAGCTGTCCATTGCAGTCCCCCTGCAGTTTCCACAGGCTAAATTGCCCACCACTGCCTTCCATGACTTCTAGCCTGAGACCCAAACTTATGCTACCATTCCCAACTCTGAGCTCCAAGTCAGATGAGACAGAACACACTCCCTTGGACAGTCCACAGACAAGTCATGATGTTTCAAACAAGTTTCACTCTTCTCCTTCCTTCCTGAGGGAGGGAACCAGGAATTGGGCTATTTCCTCCCAAATGCACCATACCACACTGGGCAGGTAGTGGGTCAAGGGCAAGTAGAAATGCCATGAAATTTCCTGCAGTTTTGAATATGGCTTTTCCTTGACTAGGCGTTTGCTTGGTTGCTGATGATCACTGATTTCCAGAACTCCTATAAAATTATTTCAATCAATCTGTAGTTGTTTATTTGATGTTTTCATGGAAGAACAAGGCCTAGAACTTCCTAGTTTGCCATCTTGCTGATGTCACTCAGTAGACCAATTCTTCAAGCACAGTGTTAGGAAGGGCAGCTAGGCTCACTGACAGCACATCCCTTGGGGCCCTTCTGACATCAGAATGCCAGGCAACTTCTGCAAGGCTGTCCTCTTGCTTCTCTCTCTCACCCGATTCTTTTCCCCATTTGTAGCTCCTTCTCCTATTGCTCCAAATATCTCTGTGAAGATGATTCCCAAATTTGTGTTTTCAACTGATGCTTTACTTCAAAGATGCACACTTCAATTGCCTGCTGACCATCTTCGCCTAATCTTCTAACACTTGAACTCAAAATATCCAGATCAAATCAAGTAATAATTTCCTTTACCAAAATCAGCATTCAGAACCTTTGCTCTTATCTTCATACTATTAAGTTTGAGAACTTGTACATATCATCTTATTACTAAAGATTCTAAATGAGGAATATTTAGCTGGTTTTACTTCAAAGTTCAATTTCATTTCTGGGAGTAGTTAGATGAGAACAAATTAGTGATTTACACTTGGTATGTTTGAGTCTGTAATTCAAAAAACAATAAATATTCCATAAAATAAAATCCCAAGAAATGTCAAGAGGAAGTATACAGGTCTTCCCACAAAACTATTTTAGAAAATTGTTAACTTAAAAAAGCATAACAAATGAGATCGAAGCATAAAACTTAATGTCAGAACTATTTCGTTATACTATAGAGAAATGTAATGGCTAAAAACAACTGAATTTCAAAAAGACTGGTATCTCACTTAATTATTTTTTTTTTCAAGTTTATTTATTTATTTATTTATTTTTTGAGCAGAGAGAGACAGAGTGTGAGCAGGGGAGGGGTAGAGAGACAGAGAGGGAGACACAGAATCTGAAGCAGGCTCCAGGCTCTGGGCTGTCAGCACAGAGCCCGATGTGGGGCTCAAACTCATGAACTTGAAAGATCATGACCTGAGTCAAAGTTGGACACTTAACCGACTGAGTAACCTAGGCACACCTCACTTTAAAATGGGAATTATTATGTTGTCTCTGGAGGATACAAATACCTCTGCAGTCCCCTCATATGAAGCTGTCTAATGTCCTATCAAACCACAGGGGTTGGGCAATGAAATAGGAAGTGGGAGAACAAGAAGATAAACACTATCTCGCCTCATCATTGCCACTTTTGAGCCATATTCCTTTAAACTTAAGCAAAAGGCCACCCACAAGGCATGCAATTAATACCAGTCTCTCCTCAAAACTGTTTATCTTAAAACATACTAGTCATTCTCTCACATTCAAGAATTTCAGCTCTTTCTCTCACACAGTCTTTCTAAATGCTCCTAATCTTGTCACCACTTTAAGGAGAAGTGCTCTAATCTGAGTTTCTTAAAATTTCTCAATCCCACTCCGGCTACCCACTTTCATGACTCATTATGAAAACAGAAAATCCTAAACATCAATTCAAACTCATTGCGAACAGTCAATCCTTTCACTTCTCACATTCTTTTACTCCTTCTGGATCTGTTCTTTCACTTCATGGAAACTTCAGACATAAACCCTCTTTTTTTGTTTTAGTCTATTAGACTGCTAGATTAACTTCTTCTTGATGTTAGTTTGTATCTCAAAGCACACAATTTCAATTGCTTTTGCACCCACTTTCTGGCCACCACTATCCACATTCTTCTACTCTTAACTCTGCAATCTCCTAATCCTGGATTTGGCCATCTGCTCATTCCACTTCTATACGAAGAAAGCTGCTGAAAAAAATGACCAACAAACATGGATTGATACCACCAAAAATTCATGGTAAATGCTGGATGCAACATATTTCTTCTCCCATTTTTTAACTGAAGCTATTTCAGTTCTTTACTACCACTCTCAGAATATCCTAAAATCACTTCACTCAGATGACCTCACCATGTATTTCACAGAAAAAAACAGACTCTTACATTATAACCCTATTTTTCTTTTATTGAATAAATTTGACATGTAACACTGTGTAAGTTTGAGGTGTACAGTGTGTTACTTTGATACATTTACATATTGTAATATGACTGCCCCTGTAGCAGTATTTATCACATTATATAATTATAGTATGATATTATTTTCTATATTCATTATACTGTGCATTAGATCTCTTTGGCTTATTCACTAATCATTACCTCATTACAAGTTTAAACCCTTAAACACCATCAATATTATGCCCACCTCCTAATCCCTGGTAACCACCATTTTACTGTTTTCAATAGGTTTGACTTTTTTAGATTCCACATATAAGTGATACATGATAACCCTGCTAACTTCCTGCCACCACCAACTCCTATCTGCAAACTTATCTTCGTGTGAACCTGTTTTGTTTTTTTTTTTTCTCATCCCTTCCAGTTCTGAGGAATAGGTGTTTCTCCTCTTGTTTCATAGTCAATTCTTTAGTTTTAAATCTCCAATGACCAACTGGTTGGTCTTATTTCCACCCTCTCACCCTCTTACCCTTCAAATACTCCTTTGCTCTATACACTCTAACTTGGAAATGCTATTTTATTCAACGCTATAATAAAATTTGTTATTCTTTAATCTATAACTATAATCTCTTCTTCACAATTCTACCTAAGCTTCTAAATCCATATTTGTAACCATCCATTATACAATTTCACCTGCGTGTCCCACAGGTAACTAAACTCGATAGCTAAAACCTAATTACACATCTTATTTCCCCATCTGTAAATCTGCATCTTCTCTACTGTTCCTTTCAGTCATCAGTACCACCATCAATCCAGTCTTCTATCCAGATACTTAGTTATCATCTAGAATCTATGTTATCACACTCAGAAGTGGCCTGCATTCAGGTGCCACCTACTTTCCATTCTGTTTTCTAAATAAACATTAGACTGCTTCCCTAATTCATCCCTAATGCTTAAGTCTGCATGTTGACTGCTTAAAATGATTCATTTTTTTCTTTTTTACATTGAAGTATAATATATGTACAGTTGACCCCTGAACAGCACAGGTCCACTTATATGTCAATTTTTACCCCCAATAAATACAGTACAGTACTATATATAAATGTATTTTCTCTTATAATTTTCTTAATAACATTTTTTCTCTAGCTCACTTTATTGAAAGAATACAGTATATAATACATATAACATACAAAATATGTGTTAATCGATTGTTTTATGTTATTGGTAAGGTTTCCAGTCAACAGTAGACTAACAGTAGTTATGTTTTTGGAGAATCAAAAGTTACATGCAGATTTCTGACAGCGCGGGGGGGGGGTGGCGGGGATGGTAGTCAGCACCCCTAACCCCCTGCGTTATTCAAGGTCAACTGTATATATATAAAACATATGCATATTAATGGATACTTATATATTATCATACCATTTATATATGTATACCTTTACATACACATAATACATGAAACATATATGTATGTATATATATTAAAGTTGATAAAGTGCCTTGATGATTACCACTTATTTTTATATTCCTAGCTCTTAGAACACTGTTTATCATCAATATGTTTGTTGAGCTGAATTCTACATTGTCCTCTATCCTATATCCTAATGTCAGGAAGCCTTTTCTGAAGCATGTATATTAATCCTTCAGTACATTTTGATTAAGAATGTAGTATGAACTACTTAGTCCTATTCCTCATGATAGGCCCCTAATCTACCTTCACAGCTTCTTTTCCTGTACTGCTCTATTGTTCTTGTTGGAGCCATAGAATCACCTTATTGTATGTGGAACGTACCATATATTCCCTTCCTTTTGTGTTTTTATTACATACACTGCTCCCCCTGCTTGCAGGACTCTTCTTCCTTAATTTACCCAACTCCTAATCTCAGCCTAAGTGAGGGGTGTGAGAGTTGGCTTATCACCTGATCCTCCCAGACTGATTGAGGTGCCTCTTCTCTGTGCTCCTATGTTATCCTCCACAGACTTCCACTTTAGCACTTAGCATCCTATGATAAGAACTATTACTCTTCCTTTTTAGCTTCTAATTGGAAAGTTCCTTAAAGGTATAAACTATGTTTTGTTTCAGCATTCTCAGAACCTCATCAAGGGCCTAGTATACGGCAGGCATACAATAATATTTTAAAATAGATCAGGATATTTTGAGTTTAGTACATAAGAATATATAGTATACATGTTTTCTTTATTCTTGAGTACTTGACAAATATTAAAAAAAAAAATTCCCTTTACCCTCCTTGAAATAATTGCTGACGTGAACAAAGGCTTCTTCCATGACAGTTAAAAGGTTAAATTACAAGAGTTTCTTACCATTACAAGAGTAAATATAAGAGTTGCTTACCATTGGCTAGTGCAGGCAGAGGAGCAGTTAGAGAAATTTCTGTCTCTGCCTTAACCTAAGAATATGTCAATACTGCTCTTCCGTAATTCTGTGTTTCCTAACTTTCCTAGAACAAGTATAGGATTGTTGAAATTTCTTAATGAACCTAATAGGAAAATAAGAAGAATAAAAGTTGGGAATTTTGTTTTTGTTTTTTCTGTTTTGTTTTTTAAAAAGTGATTATGCCTTATACCTGAACTAGAAAGGAAAAATCCAAATTCTAAACTTCAATAATTTTAGAAAACTCCCTGTCATTGTTATGCGTCTGTTTCTCCTCTGTGCACCCCAAGGAAGAACTTAGTCCATAAGTCTGCCTATACAAATGGAAGTATTCTTTTATAAACCAACAGGAGAATCACAAATAATAATGATTTCTGAGGAATGCAGGGAAATATGTATAACAGCTAGTTTTATAGATGTTTAAAGTAGGATGAAGAGAATTGTGTAGTTCCTAAATTTATGGAAGAAACTAAGAACAGCATGGCTAGCATATTTCTTAGACTTCAGAATTTCAAAGCTAATATATTTTTTTCTTAAATGAGAGAACCAATGTAAGATCTCCCACTTTCAACTGCCTGTTGAAACTAATGAAGATTAGCCCTTGGCTGGCATCTGGGAGCCTAACTTTGAGAACATTTCCTAAGTGATAAAGTTGACTGCTATGACAGCTTACTTAGACTATACCAAGAGACTATGAAATTTATGATGAAGACCCACTTTCCTTCTGAGAGTCTGAAATTTTGGTTGACATAGGGTATCTATGGGACTAGTTCTTTTTTTTTTTTTTTGAGTCTTTACCTTTATTATTTTTTAAATATGAAATTTATTGTCAAATTGGTTTCCATACAACACCCAGTGCTCATCTCAAAAGGTGCCCTCCTTAATGCCCATCACCCACTTTCCCCTCCCTCGCACCCCTCATCAACCCTCAGTTTATTCTCAGTTTTTATGAGTCTCTTATGTTTTGGCTCCCTCCCTCTCTAACTTTTTTTTGTCCCTTCCCCTCCCCCATGGTCTTCTGTTAAAGTTCTCAGGATCCACATAAGAGTGAAAACATATGGTATCTGTCTTTCTCTGTATGACTTCTTTCACTTAGCATCACACTCTCCAGTTCCATCCACGTTGCTACAAAAGGTCATATTTCATTCTTTCTCATTGCCAAGTAGTATTCCATTGTGTATGTAAACCACAATTTCTTTATCCATTCATCAGTTGGTGGACATTTCGGCTCTTTCCATAATTTGGCTATTGTTGAGAGTGCTGCTATAAACATTGGGGTACAAGTGCCCCTATGCATCAGTACTCCTGTATCCCTTGGGTAAATTCCTAGCAGTGCTATTGCTGGGTCATAGGGTAGATCTATTTTTAATTTTTTGAGGAACCTCCACACTGTTTTCCAGAGTGGCTGCACCAGTTTGCATTCCCACCAACAGTGCAAGAGCGTTCCCGTTTCTCCACATCCTCTCCAGCATCTATAGTTTCCTGATTTGTTCATTTTAGCCACTCTGACTAGCGTGAGGTGGTATCTCAGTGTGGTTTTGATTTGTATTTCCCTGATGAGGAGTGACGTTGAGCATCTTTTCATGTGCCTGTTGGCCATCTGGATGTCTTCTTTAGAGAAGTGTCTATTCATGTTTTCTGCCCATTCCTTCACTGGATTATTTGTTTTTCAGGTGGGGAGTTTGGTGAGCTCTTTATAGATTTTGGATACTAGCCCTTTGTCCGATATGTCATTTGCAAATATCTTTTCCCATTCTGTTGGTTGCCTTTTAGTTTTGTTGGTTGTTTCCTTTGCTGTGCAGAAGCTTTTTATCTTCATGAGGTCCCAATAGTTCATTTTTGCTTTTAATTACCTTGCCTTTGTAGATGTTCTATGGGACTAGTTCTTAATAAAAACCCTTAACTCTTGCGTCTCAAATGGAGTTCCTATGTAGAAGCACTGTACATGTGTGACTAAATTTTTGACTGGAGGCAGGGTGCACTCTGTGTGACCCCTCACAGGTGGGAAAGAGCATAGGAGGCCTGCATATGGATCCTTCTAGAATCTGCCTGATGGTTTTTTTATATTAATGATCTGGCTGTGTATCTTTATCATGACACTGTAATAAATCTTGGCTGTGAGCATTACTGTATGCTAAGTCTTGTGAGTCCCTTTAGAAACACAGAATGTATATATGCTATTGGGGACCCCCAAGACACTACTAAATAGTGATATTAAATAAATAAACAAAAACTCTATCATTATCATCTCACAAATGTGGGGGGCGGATTTTTTTGTTGTTTTTGTTTTTTTGTTTAGATAGAAAAAGAGAAGAGAACCCACAAGCAGGGGGGAGTGGCAGAGGGAAAGAGAGAGAATCTTAAGGAGGCTCCATCCTCAGCATGGAGCCCAATGCAGGGCTTGATCTTCTGGGAAGGGATCATGACCTGAGCTGAAGTCAAGAGATGGATGCTCAACCGACTGAACCATCCAGGTGCCCCACAAAAGTGTGTGTTAATACAATTCTGCCCTATACTCTGATAGTGTGGAAACATGGAAACATAATATGAGAATAAAGGACAGAATTTTGAATTGGATAAATTTAGCATTACAAGAAGTTCATTACATTCTTATTTTTCTCATTTTGCTACAGATCAGTGGAGACCTAATTATGGGCCAATAGCAGACATGTGCCGAGGAACTACTAAGGTAAATTTATGCCTAGGAAGTATACCTTTCCTCCAACTTACCCTCTTTTGCAACTGAAAATTAAAAATTATTCATGGAAGATAATACTCTTTGTGAACTCTTCCCTCTGGTCACAATGTTTTTTTTAAAAAAAAAACAATAACAATCTTAAATTCCATCCATTAATATAAATCTCTGTGTTTTAGTTATTTATAGTTCTTCAAGAAAGTTTCAAACAGTACAATATTTTTTAGTTGCAAAAGATTCTCAAATTCCATTTACCAGAAGAAATAACTTTCAAAACCAAAACCATATACCTTTTGCTGTAGCTCTTTTACTGCAGAATCTCTATCCATACATGCCTGTCGAAAGGCTTCATAAGCTTTATTGAGTTGCTCGCCAATATTTTTATCCATTCCTTTCTGTTCTGTAGCATCACTATAAAGGATGGAGTAAATGACAGGTCTGGAAAATAAAACAATTTAGATAGCTATGAAGTTACACAAATCTTATTTTTAAGACACATCTTAAAAACAGTTCCATACAGTTTATCATGAACATTATAGCACCAAGTACTATAAAGGTTTATAAAGGCATATGGGTCTCATCTAAAATCCTGATTAGAAATGTTAAGAAACCTTAACTTCTACAATTTTTAATATTCTTTACTAATGTTCAAGGAGCAAGTGGGGTTCCAACTCACAAAGATGCTACTTTGAAAACAGTAATCTATAAATGCAACCTTAAAATGGAGAAATATAAAAGGCCATTTGTTATTAATACTTTATTACAGAAATGCACAACAGGATTAACAACGTGGGAAGGGATTTCTTTTTACTAAACGGACAGTTATTCCCACTTACAAGGTGAATTCTTGCTACACTGAAATTAGAGCAAAGTTAAATAGATAATAAATGTTTGTGGATGGAGTTCACACTGCTGTTATCGCAGAGCAATTAAAATGTGTGAAAATGCTCTTATTTTAGCACAAAATCTAGGGAGAGTTGCTGTTGGATTGTACATTAAAAAAGAAAAAATCACATCCCTTCAGTCCTACCCACACTCTCTATTAGTTTTCCAAACTCCCTGCTGTTTTTGAACTACAGGTGATCTACTGAGTGGAGGTAATTTGGTTTTATCATCTCAATTTGCATAACATCTCTAACCACATTCCTTGGCTCTGAGCAGAGGACCATATAATGCTTCGGATTCCTCCTGTCCAGCTGTAAAAAACAACACCACAGGACTTTTCTCTTAATCCTCTGAAAGCCAGAGAATAGATAAAATTCTCTATCAGTCCTAGGGGGCTTGAGGGTATTAAATTATTTCACTTCTTTATGATTGGAAATCCTTAATCTTACACTTTAAGCTTTCATAACATCTTTCATTTTATTTTGGGTACACAATGTTTTAAAAATAATTTTTTTTTCAGTATTTTACATTAAAGTACAATCACATAGGGGAGCCTGGGTGGCTCAGTCAGTTAAGATTCCGACTCTTGATTTCGGTTCAGTTCATGATCTCATGGTTTGGGGGATCAAATCTTGTTTCGAGCTTGGTGCTGACAGTGTGGAGCCTGCTTGGTATTCTCTCTCTCTCTTCCTCTCTCTCTGCAACCCCCACCCCCGCACCACTCATGCCTGCCTGCTCTTTCTCTCTCAATAAATAAACTTAAAAAAATTAAATTAAAAATACAATTTATATAACATAAAATCCACCACATTAAAGCATACACTTCTGTGGCTTTTTGTTGTACAATCATCACCATTACCTAATTCCAGAACATTTTTTTACAATGTTTATTTTTGAGAGAGAGAGAGAAAGCGTGCAACAGGGAAGGGGCACAGAGAGAGGGGGACAGAGGATCTGAAGCAGGCTCTGTGCTGACAGCAGTGAGCATGATGCAGGGCTCGAACTCACAAACCACAAGATCACAACCAGAGTCAAAGTCAGACACTCAACCACCTGAGCCACTCAGGAGCCCCTAGTTGCAGAATATTTTTATCACTACACAAAGAAGGTAATATTAGCAGTTAATCCCAATTCCCCCCTCCCATCAATCCCCTAGCAATCACTAATCTTCTTTCTGACTCTATGGATTTGCCTATTTTGGACATTTCATATAAATGGAAACATGCAATATATGGCTTTTGTGTCTGGCTTTTTTCACATGGCATACAATTTCTGAGGTTTACCCATGTTGTAGGACGTAATAGTACTTCACTGCTTTTGATGTCTAATATTCCGTTGTATGAATTTACCACATTTGTTAATATGTTCCTTGGTTAATGGACATTTGAGTTCTTTCCATTTCTTGATTATCCTGAAGAAAGTTACTATTTGTGTATGCATACTTGTGTGAATATACGTTTTCAATTCTCTTGGTTACATACCTAGGAGCAGAATTGCTAGGTTAGATGATAATCCTCTTTAACTTTTTAAGGAACTGCCAAAGCTGTTTCCACAGAATGTGTACAAATTTCTATTTCTACTAGTAATATATAAGAGCCCTAATTTCTCTACATCTTCACCAACGCTTATTGTTCATTTTTTAAATGGACACCCATCCTAGTGGGTGTGAAGTGGTACCTCAACAATTTTGATTTGCATTTCCCTGATGATGTTGAACATCTTTCCAGTGCATACTGGTCATTTGTGTATCTTCTTTAGAGAAATGTCTATCTATCAAATCCTTTGTCCACTTTTTAATTCGGTTATTTGTCTTCATATTGTTGAGAGAGTGCAAGTGGGGGGAAGGGGGTGAGGGAGAAGGGAGAGAATCTCCAGCAGTCTCCACACTCAGCACGGAGCCCAACATAGGGCTTGATCCCATGACCCCAGGGCCAAGACCCAAGCCGAAATCAAGAGTCAGATGCTCAAAATGACTGAGTCACCCAGGTGGCCCTTCACATTGCTGAGTTGTAAGAGTTCTTTATATATTCTGGAAACTAGAGATTTATCAGATATATATAATTTACAAATTTTTCTCCCATTCTGTAGATTGTCTTTCTACTCCTTGATTTTAATTTTGATGATGTCTGATTTATCTATTTTTCATTTTGCTGCTTGCTTTTTTTCATGTCATATCTAAAAAACTGTTGCCTAATACAAGGCCATGCAGATTTTCATCTATGTTTCCCTACAAGAATTTTATACTTTTAGCCTTATATTTGGATCTTTGATCCACACAGAGTTTATCTGTATATGGCATGAGGTAGGGGTCCAAACTCTTTCTTTGGCATGTGGCTATCCAGCTGCCCTGGCACTAAAGGCTATTCTTTTCCTAATGAATGGCCTTGGCATTCTTATCAAAATTAGTTGACCATAAATCACAATGCTCTTTTAAATACCTAGGTAATATTTCAATCCTATCAGATGGTCTTTTCATTTTAAGATACTAAATACACTAAGTCATTTTCAGGTTTAATAAAAACAATTTTGAGGGTTTTGTTATGGGAATCAGAGTGTTACTGTTTTCTGAAAAAATAAAAGAATGGTAATTTTTTTTGGCATTCCACTCAGGAAGTTTGTTTCTACTGCCACCTCTGATAGATATAAAGGACAAAATACCGTTAGGATAACTAACACTGCCAGGATCTCTGACATGCCATAGACACTACAGAAAAATAAATAATATTAACACACAAAGTATCACTTTGAGTAGTTTGGACACCATATCATTCAAAGAAGGATTTAAGGCAGCTTATAAAAATACAAGCAAGATAAAAATAAGTATACAAGAAGCGAAAGAAAACAAGAATAGGCAGCTATAGAGACTATAATATACTGTAATATGCTAATGCAGAAATTAGAGGTTTTAAGTAACTAAGTGACTAAGTTACCTATCACTGTCTTAAAAACCTGCATATCATAACAAATTGTCAACATACAACACATTTATATTTTAAAATCTGAGACAAACAGGAGCCTTGAATTGGGAATCCATCTAGTTTCTTATTTTGTTCTATCATTGAATAAGTCTGTGACCTGAGTTCAGGGCAACTGAATCTTTTATTTTTTTTTTTTTTAGGTTTTATTTATTTTGAGAGTGAGAGAGAGAGAGAGAGCATGCACACAAATGGAGGAGGGGCAGACAGAGGGAGAGAGAGAATCTTAAGCAGGTCCTATGCTGTCAGCACATAGCCCTAAAATTTATAGGGCTTGAACTCACAAACTGTGAGCGAGATCATGACCTGAGCTGAAATCAAGAGTTGGTTGCTTAACCGACTGAGCCACCCAGGAGCCCTTAAATCTTTCTGAACCCAAGTTTATTTCTCTCCAATACAAAAAAAGATGTTTGGACTTGATGTCGAAGAAACTTATTTGTTCTACAGTTCTTGAGTCTGTGAGTCTAAAACTGCAGGTCTGCTCCATCAAGAAGGTGCATTCTTGTTTTTAAAAATGTAAATGCAGTACTAAAAATAGCTGCATCATATGCAAGTAAATAGTGTGGAGGCTTTACTTCAGGTCCTTGAATTAGATCACACAAATGTCACTAAGAAGAGTTACTGAGTAAATTCCACATGGATGCATCCTATTTCCTGAAATAAGAATGTGTGGTGGAGAGATACAATTCAGGTCAATACAACTAAATAAATGATACATTTAATTTCTATCTCACAACCAAGAAGAGAATTGGGTGTTAGATCAGTGACACTGACCACAGAAAAAGTTGCTGGGACCCAACTAATTAAATTGGACAGATTTCAAATATTAACACCCTGAACTTTAAAGCCACTTGTTCCTCAATTTTTTTAAAGCATTTGTTAAGTGTAAAATTAATTTCACAATTTAAGAGGCAGTCACATTTCAATTACATTTTGGTATGCCTTCTGCAAAACTTGCCAGGCTCCAGGGAAATGGTTTTATTTATAGTAAACATGCTCAAACGCAAATCTCATCACCTAAACCCAGGAGATCCAAGCTAGAGCAACCTCTGCCTTGGAAACATTCTTACAGTTATGGTTTTTCTCTCTTAAGTGTATTTTTAGGAAAGCCATCCATGGTCTGGTTTGCTGGCTCCCCTCCATTCTATCAGGAAAAGATTAAGTTACTGATGCCCTAGAATGCATCTGGGCAAGGAGAAGGCAAAGCACCCCTACCCACTCAGGGCAATCCCCTGAAGCTAGGATAGTCCCTACCCACCCACATCTGCCCCTCTGGCATTAGTTCCTTTTTTCCCCTGGGTGGTTCCTGTGAGAAGGAAAATGAAGGACAGCAAGTTCCTGTTCTGCCTCCTGGGTCCAGTGTGTGCCCACTAGGAGGAGGCACCAAGAAAATCCCTGGGCAGCAGGCTGCTTCCTCTTTCATGAATCCCTTGGTTCAATAATGAAACTGTTCAATAATAAAGAGGTAGCCTACGTAAGGGAGATAATTTTATCTTTCCTTGGAAAAGTTTCCAAGCTCCAACAAAAGTTTGCCAACTGCTAGGGTCAAACTTAGATCTTAATAAAATATATCCCATTACTATTCAATTCAATTAAAAAAAAAAGTTTACTTATTAGCAAGGGGCTTCAGAGAGTACCACATTAGAGTTGTGTTCCTTTTACAAAGTTTTTCCACCAATTCTTTATTTCCTATTATTCACATTGCCATTTGACTGATTAAGAGCTCAGAGACATTAAAAGACTTGCCTAGAGCTACAAAGCTGTAAGTGTGCGAACTGGGAATAAAGATTTGAAACTCTTAGTTCAAGAACTGTTTATTAAAGGCAACTGCAAAGTATTCTCCCAGGGTGCCATGGTGGATATGTTCATTTGATGAAACATTGCCAAGGAGGAGCAAAGCCTGTACTGGGCACCACTGACACAGTGAGAACAAAACATACACAAAACCTATCCTCATGACGACATTAGCTGTAACTTAAAGTGTATGTGCACACGCACGCACGCGCGCACACACACACACTCCCTGAGGTATCTAAAGGCCACAAAATTTGGAGAGGAAAGTGGTCACATCTATTTTTGAGGTTTAGGAAAGGCTTTGAGAGGTCGGTAACATTTGCATAGGGTTTTGAATTATGGATAGGAATGACCTCACCCATTCCTTTTATTTGATTATCAAACAGCAGTCATCCTTTCTAAAGTGGGTTCCCAAGGGCTATAAAGAGGTTTTTAGTGTTAGGTAATATTTATTCTTCACTAAAAAAGGCTAGGATAACAAGCATTTCTTTGTGCATTGTTCAGCTTGATTTTTCTGATCATACAACTCTGCAAACCTGAGATAATTCTTCAGTGTAACAATGATGGTTACTTACAGAAAGGGTTGATTAGGCTAGTGCTCTTCCCATGATACTTAAAAAGAAGTAACAGTGGGAACGAAATAAAAGGCAAGTCTTGTACCTTCACTGGACCTCAATTTTCCTTGCTTTTAAAATGAAGGAGGTAAACGATTTAATCTCCTTCAACTTTATGATTATATAGCATTTCCAAGCAAAAAAAAAGAGTACAGAAGCGATTGCTTGGCAAGTACAGTGATATATTTTTCCTCATATGATATAGATTTAAAAGAAGTATTCATTTTGTTTTAATTTTTATTATAAACTAGGCCTTGGTTACAAACCAGCTGATATGGCATTTAATTTTAGGATGGCAAGAAGCATGGAGTTAAGTTACATAGGGTGTCCCGGAAGTAAAGAAATGATATGATACTGTGAAAGTATGTGATATAAAAAATGTGAAATAACACTGTAAAGACTACTTTTATTTACTTAATAACATTTAAGTATGCCCTCCTAACATTGTACTGGATAGAAGGAAGAAAAGTAAAGGTTCTGGATTCAGATCCCAGATCTGCAATTTTCTAGCCATTTACTTAGCTTCTTTGTGTATTAGTTTTCTTATGACAGTTTGTAGTGTTATTGTGCAGATTAAATATGAAGTATGTATATTATCTGTTCCTCAACATCTGTTCTCTTCTCTAGTATTCCTGACTTATAGCTGGTATGGTCATGTGACTATGTTATGGTCATTGGCAAGTAAGTGCAACTTCCAAAAGGAGCTCTTCTCCTCACTTTTTTTTTTCCCTTCCCCAACTGGATGGGATGTTGTGGTTAGTCACCTAGAACACCATGGTGAGGACAACACTTCATAAGGCTGGAACAACAAGAATGAAGATGTCTATGTCCTTGATACCGTGGAGCTGCTAGATCAGCCCTGGACATCTTATACTTTAAATTGTAGTATGTGGAAGAAATAAAATTTCTGTCTTATTTAAGCCACTGTCTTTGAGGGTCCCTTAAGAGAGGAGGTGAGCTGTATGTTAACTGGTACAACAGTCAACACTAGTTCAGTGCTGAATGCATCGTACATGTTCCTTTTTTCCATGGGAAAGAGACAAAGTCATCGTCTTTGCCTTTTTCTCTAATTAGAGCTTGTAATTTAGTAAGGCAGGCATGCATGAAAATGATTAACCACACTAGCAGGCCAATTATAAATGTGTAAAAAGGTATGATCATATCATATCTTGATAGGGGTCTGGGAAGCACAGGTGGAAACATTTGTGGGAATTCACCCAACAGTTCACTGAAGATTTATTGCATGTAAGTTTTACCTCAAAAGAAGAAAAAAGAACTGCTAAATAAAAGGTGTAAGCAGGATAACAGCTCAAGAGGAAGAACAATTAAAATGAGAGGGATTGTGGAAAGCTTCACACAGGATCTGACACATGAGGATTTCAACTAGTGGAGAATTGAGAGGGAGGAAAGAATATTCACTCTGAAAGAGCAGAGGAATTGAGAAGCCACTAGTATAGTGCATTTAGGGACTGTAGGTATTTTATTTATGAAGTCTAGGATGTGTACAGAGAGGAAGGAGAGGTGAGGGTGTTAAGACAGAAGTCAAGGCTACCAGGTATGATTGTGCTGCACTGTAAAAGCCCTAGGGGATTCATGCAGACCATAATTGGAACCCCCTAGAGTTATAGAGTGTGCTAACTGCATTAACTATATGCAGCAGACTCAGTTATGGCCGGATTGCAGTGGACCCTGAATGTTACTATGAGAAATTTAGGTTTTAACCTGCTGACATTAAGAAGTAATGGAGGACTAGGGTGCCTGGGTGGCTCAGCTGGTCGAGTGTCCAACTTTGACTCCGGTCATGATCTCACAGTTCACGAGTTCAAGCCCTGCATTCAGCTCTCTACTGACAGCACGGAGCCTGCTGTGGATTCTCTGTCTCCCTCTCTCTCTGCCCTTCCCCTAGTCATGCTCTCTCTCTCAAAAATAAATATACATTAGAAAAAAATTTTATAAAAAAAAGAAGTAATGGAGGATTTTCAAGCAGGAGATGAACACATTTTAGAAAGGTAAACTGGATACACTGTGGAATACAAACCTGGAGACAAAGTGAGGATATCTATAGGAAGCTACTGCTGTATTCTGGGTGAAAGATGGGCTTGAACTAGAGCAGGGGAAATGAAAAATGAATGGATTCAAGAGACATTTCAAAGTCAGAATCAACAGGATTTGTTGGCCAAATGGACGTCCACAATACACACGAATGCAGCTTTCAGGTCCCTGCAATTCTAAATCAGCTGGCCTGGGATGGGAATATGCATTTCAATAAGCAAAGCAACCCAGGTGACTTTGTTGAAGATGGTTCACCAGCGATATTTTTCAAAATACCAGGACTTTTGAAAGTCCTCTGATACTGGTAAGTCCTTTGACAGTCAACCAAGCCCAAATCTTTTTACCAAAAACAAACAAACCAACAAACAAAACCCTACATTTTTGTAAAGAAAATAATGGAAAGAGAAAGAAGCAATACCCATTATTGTATCATTTCATGTCACAAAATGTACACTCTTTTCCTTCCAAATATAAAGCAAAAAAGATAGGACCACTTATTATCTGGACAAGGTCATGTCAGAAGGTAAATAAACTAGGGAATGCATAAAATAGTAAGGCATTTTAGCAGAAGTCTGTTATCTTATACAAAGGCAAATAGGTAGGAATGTTATCTAAAGGGTCTGTTAACCCTTACATGCTGCTGAGTAACAGGAAAAATAATTCTGTCTGATTGCGTGATCTTTTTTTAAGTCTCCTCCCTTCTACTCTGCCAAATCTGTGACAATAAAGTAGCATTACTAATGATCTTTCACAAGAGTAGGATGGTTTGTACCTATCTTCTGGTGCTAACCAGAAGAGTCGGGGAAAAAAAATATTTTCAGTAATCTTAAAAAAGTCCCCCTACACAGACCACAATAATATAAGAGATGTCACAGGCTGCACAAGATTCATAAAAGGCAAAGTTGTTTTTGAAAAAGAAGTAGCTAAAATCTCATGAGTTAACAGATTAGGGACCCCTCCAGCATCTCTGAGTCATTTACTGTATCAGAACAAAATAAAACCACTATGAAAGGAAAGAGCTCTTCTATGAAGATAGTGAAACTTCAGGAGACAGGGGACCTTTTCACAAAAAGGCCTGTTTTCTCTTAAATCACAGTTTAAATTGCTGAGCAGTCATTTAGTGTTGAGAATATTACCAATGATAAATGGAAAAAGGCAAAAGCTTACATAATTACAAAGCTGTCCTCTGTGCTCTTAACCATGGGCACAGGACTCCTCAGCTCTTCATAACCTTGTTTTTAATTTCCCTGAGGAACACCTAAAGGCTGCTGAGCAAATGTTTGCAAGTCACAACTTGTTTTATTAGAAGTAATTGTGAGAACTCCAATGGGAAAATAAATAAGGTTTCAGAGATTTCCAGATCTCTATTTCCAGTCATTCCCAAGACGTTTAGGGTGTGACTTTAAATGTATAATATGATAAAAGTTTAAAATCAGATACAATACCATGCAACACACTCTCTCACTCCAACTGTTGGATACTCCTGAAGACAAAACCCCCAAAATCCCTGGATATCCTGACAAACCAACTTCTCAAACCGGCATTTGTGCCCAAATTACCCAAGTCTCCACTCTCCTCAAGGCCAGTTTTTCTCAAATGTGAATATTCAGACCAAATAACACTTGCTGTGCTATCCTACTGTGAGGAAACAAGAGCTTATTAAAAATTTTCACTTTTTTCACTTTCACTTCTTTTTGTATCTGGAAAAAAAAAGATGCTATAAGATGCAGATTCCAAAGTTAATTTTTAACTGAGACAACATCTTGTGTAAAATATATTAATTTCTTTATTAAGACAATTTGAACATTATAGATCAAAATCAAAAAGCCTAGTCAACCAAAGATAAAATCAGATTTAGGAGTACAGAGTACAAACTAGTTGACAGGTAAGAGTAAACAAGTCATTTAACCTTTCTGTGGACCTCAGTTCCCTCATCTGCCCCAGTTTAGGATGTTTGGGGTAGAACATACTGTAGGACATGGGTTAACAGAATCATCCAGGGCGGTTTAAAAAAAAACAACAGATCAGTAAACACTGTCTAAGACCTCTTGGATAATTTGGGGGGCGGGGGAGAGGGGGAAAAGCGGATGTAAGACAAATTTAGGATCATTGCCATAGGGGGTCAATTCATAACTGGGAAAGCCCTGTATTCTGTATAACAGTGTACAAATATGCACCATGGCAGGGAAACAGACTTTTGATAAGGCGTCTTTGTGTTCCACAATGATCTGCTTTTTGAACTGTTTCAGAAGAAGCATATAGAATTTGGAAACAAAAATAGCAGTTGCTTAGAAGATGTTCTTTAAAAGAAAGAAAGAAAAAAGGTATTTTGATACTTTGGCAGATGGCCCACAGCAATAGCACTCTAATGTTAATCTTGGTTCTGTGAAAATTCCACAACTCATCAGTTTATATGACGAGTGTTTCCTCTTGGAAACAGTATTAATGGAAGAGACTCCATTGATAGCATTTGCACTGAGGTTCATGTTGAGAGAGAAATCTGAGTGGGACCAAGTCTTCTCCCACCAAGCAGCAATGGCCCTTTCCACTCGATGCTCCCCCTACCAATACCCTAATCATTTCAATTCTATCTAAATTCTCAAACTATCTACAGATAGTTGAGAAAGGACACAGATCTCAATGACATGACTTAATTCCAAAAAGGCACACAGCCATGGACCAAAAAGACAATTTTAGATTTCTGTTTGAATGACAACAATTCCAACAATGAAGGAGGTATTTCCTCACAGAGAACATCAGGGATGGGGGTAAGGATTGATACCTATTGAGGTAATATTACTTGCCTCAGGTGCTTTATATAAAGTACCTTATTTGAATTTTTCTTTTGCAGGATCACAAACTGCCTTCCCTTTCTACATAAGGATACTGAGCTTCAAATTTATGTAAGTTGACTAAGGTCAAAGAATTAGAAAATGGAAGACCCAGATAACTCCAGGTCGCTCCAATATGAAAGTCCAATCTCTAGCTCATTTTATTCTAATTTAGTTTTTATTTTTAACCACAGAGATACATATCTATATTTTAATGAGTCAAAGAGCTTCACAAGGCTTAAGAAAAACATTAAGTCCCTTGCTCTCTTCTTTCCCCTCCCCATTTCCTGCTTCACCTTGGCAACAATTTTCAGTTCTTTTGGTTCTTTCTGGTATTTATCTCTGTATCTCCAAACATGCTAATGTTGCTACTATTGATTTTTCAGTTTTACTTTTCTTCCCACTATGCAAAGTAAGGATTCAGCTCTTTTTAACCCCCCACTCCCTGGCCCTGACCTGCAACTTTATACTCTCCCCATTCTCCCAAAATAGTTATATCTTCTAAAAAGAGGATAGTTAGATAAACATTCAGCTTTTACTTTCTTATAACTATGCAATGTTATTCACTGGTAAGCCATACTATGACTCCTTTCCCTTCCCTGAAACACCTTTCCCTGAAAAAACTTTATTTACTTTATTTCCCATCATACTAATACAATCCATTCAGACACTTCAGTTACTCTACCATTTTCATCTTCTTAGAGGAACTCCCCTTGAGCTGTTTGACTTCAGTCTAGATTTGTTGATCTCTATGCCTGAAGGTAAACCTTCATCTCAAGACCTTCTTTCACCTTGATTTTGAGGATTCCCTTTGTTCATCTCTCTCTCTCTAGTTGAATCCCTCATTTTCAGTATCCCAAATTTTCATCTTTCTTGTTTTACTCATCCCATTTGGTGGACTAAACCCTCCAGCAGCTTCCTGAGAAAGTGTTGGCAAAGAAAATTTTTTGAGACCTTGCATCACTGAAAATACCTTTACTCTACCCTCAGATTTAACTGATAGTTTGCCAGGTTAAAAATTCTAGGTTGGAAGCAATTTTTCCACAGAATTTTGAAAGCTTTGCTATGCTCTCTTCTAGCTTCCATTTGTTTTTGTTGAAGTCTAGAGCCATTTTGATTCCTGATCTTATATTTAACTCACCTGGAAGTTCATCCTTCAGTTCTGGGAATTTTCTTCAAATATTTTTTGGCCAATTTCATTCTTTCTGTATTCCTTTGTGGGACTCCTCTATCAGGATGTTGATTCTTCTTGTTACTCTAATTCCTCCTACCCACCTTCTTTTTAAGTGAACTTTTCTTACTTCACAGATAAAATATCTTAAGCTTGCTGTCTCTGGTAACCAATATTATTCTCCAAGTGACAGTTAACCAATCCTGAAGAAAATAAAATAGTAATCGAAGTGGTAGTGCTTCCAGAGCTCTACTGAGGCTGGGCATATGTGAACCAAACAACATTCCACCACCAACTGCCCAGCTCAACCAGAATAACTTAACTTTGATTAGTTATATATTTTGGGATTTCAAGTTTGAAAAGAATCACCGGCTTATAGGTATCAGATTCCCACCACCTCCACCCAGAATGATTTATAATGCTTTAATAAGGTCTATTTTTTGTGGAGTAGTAGAGACAATATGGGTGATTTGGAAGGTGGGAAAGGCCCCTCTGCTGGGTTTCCCCCACTGCTGAGACTATTCTACTTCTATGTAAGTGTTCTGCCAGGGTTCACACTTGTGGTAAGAGGGCACTTCAAATCCAATGCAGTTTCGGGACAGGGGGAGGAAATCACCTTGAGTTACCTCTTCCACTCTGTCCTAGAAAAGAAAGTCGCCTGCTTTTCCAACCCTCTGAGGTACGAATAGTAATAAGATTTCACATTCTATGTCAGAAAAGTTGCCACCTTAGCAAAAGAGATAAATAAATTAGTGAGAGATACACCCTGTCTTTTCTGTATTTTAGTTCTGTATTAGCCTCCTTACCCACAATTAGTATCAGAAACAAAAGTACGAGTCAATAACGGGAGTACATACCCTTAAATAAAAGGACATCCTCTGTCTTACATAGTTAGGGTAAAATTTTAAAGACATGCAAGAGTATGTGTGTTTTCCCTACTTGAAGAAGGGAAATGGATGAGAACTGTCACTCCTAACATTTAGTTATAATCATTTCCCACTTTTAAGATAGTTCCCTAACATAAGCAGCCAATTTCCCAAAATGACAGTTTGCATTTGTAGTCTCACTTTCCAATATACCCATAACACGCTGTACCTCAACTGTTAGTGTGTTACAGTCAGGCAGCTGAAATAATAGAAACTTAAATATCATTGAGTCAGCAGTGTTAGAATTTAGATTTTGTATTTTTTCCATAAGCTGGTGGTTAGCTAAATGCATCACGATAAACAAGGTAAGACAACTCCCTACTCATCAAACCAAAAGCTCCCCAGACCAGGTTTCCATTTTGCTGGATGTTAAAACTTGGTGAAACTTTTTGTGCTATCTTTTAAGAGTTGAAAGATTTCACAGCCAAAGACCACACCCATGTATTTCAGCTTTGCCTTACTTCCTTTTTTCCTCCAGTAGTACTTCTTTCTCTCAGACTGTTTATCAAATTTTTTGAGTTGAAGTGTACAATCAGTGTAACACCAAAAGAAAACCGGACATGACATGTGGTATTCTACCCCGATGTGAACAGAA
This sequence comes from Panthera leo, assembly GCF_018350215.1. NCBI lineage: Eukaryota > Metazoa > Chordata > Mammalia > Carnivora > Felidae > Panthera > Panthera leo. The sequence continues at coordinate 149,700,687 of NC_056686.1, read as the reverse complement.
ACATGGCACTGCTCAGTTAGCTTGCTCAGCTTCCTAAGGGGTATCCTCTCCTGCATTAGGGCCATGTTAAAATCTGGAAATGGTGGGTGGGGGTGAAGTTTATGCAGTTTAAAATGACTGTTTAATATTAAAAATCTGTTTTCTTAAGTCATATAAAGCAGTGCTCTGCAGAATATTCTTGGATGGGGGAACTACAAGAGAAAGAAGACTGTGTGGGAAAGAGGAGCAAATATGAAATGTCCTAGGATCTGTGAGATTTAAACGTTAATCAAAAAGGAGATAAGGATTCTAAAAACCAAGAAACATCAATATCAATGGAAAGACATTTCTAGTTTAGAGACAGCAAATATATGAAATCATGAAATTATATTATAGTAAATGCTACATAACAAACGGCCATGAACAGTAAATGCATTTATTTTTTTTTTTTTTTATTTTTTTTATTTATTTATTTATTTTTTTTTAAATTTTTTTTTAATGTTTATTTATTTTTGAGACAGAGACAGAGCATGAGCAGGGGAGGGTCAGAGAGAGAGGGAGACACAGAATCTGAAACAAGCTCCAGGCTCTGAGCTGTCATCACAGAGCCCGACGCGGGGCTCGAACCCACGAACCGTGAGATCGTGACCTGAGCCGAAGTCGGAAGCTCAACCGACTGAGCCACCCAGGCGCCCCAGTAAATGCATTTAAATATCCCACAATAGTTGATTTTATTCAAGCAATTTGAAATATTTTCTTAAACAGATCTGAGTCCCTGATTTCTGTCTTTTTAACAAGTCACTCTCCCTAGCAAATTACCTAGTTGTGTTTGTTCTGCTGTTCCAGAGAATAATGTTTATAACTCATTCTACGCAAATGTTTCAAAGATTCTTATAACTTCAACTTCTTGAGTAACAATCAAAATGGAACTTACATTATTTTTCTTAGTCCACTCAATTCCCAGTTAGTGCCTTACTGAAATGACTTGAAAAGATAGACCTTGTGTTCACAACCTACTTTCAACACTTTTTTTTTTTTTTTTTGCAAAGCAAAACTGTTGGTAGTAAGTGAAAGCAACTTCAGATTACCACTGCTCAGTTTACTCTCATAATTTAGTATTGATAATTACTATCAAAGAGAGTATCCCTGCGTAAAAGGAAGAAAACTCAGGTTACTATCAAGTTACTATACAGGACATCTCCCTTGTGAGATAAATGATTATCATTATTTACTTCCCAGACTCTTTTTCTTAAAAGAGTAAGTCCCTTAAATGTTTTTCTTGGTTGCACAACAATGCAAATGCATTAAACCCTACCAAACTGTACTTAAAAATAGTTATGATGGTAATTTCATGTAATATGTATCTTACCATAATTTAAAAAAATGTTTTTTACGACTGGGGATTGAAAAACTATGACATATGTATTACACAGGTCTCAAAGGCTTGTTTTCAGTTTCAAAGAACCTAGTTCCAGTCCTTCTCAATTTTTTTGAACAGTGTCAAATATTGCACCTAGTTCAAAAGACTGTAAACTAATTAGCCATCCACCCACAAGGCAGTTCATTTTACATTCTCTGCTAGCCTTTTTTGAAGATGACTCAGAATCTTGGTCCCAGACTATAAAGAGATTTTTGTTACCTATTCTAGATAATAGCCTCCTCTTTCCCTCTACCCATGACTGAAAACCACAGCAGCAAGCATAGAAGATTGGGGGATTGGGGGGGTGGGGGGGTGGGGGGGGGACAGGAGTAAAAGGGAATGGCAGCCACAACATAAATCCTACAGGAACCAGAAACCCAAACTTGTCTTGATATAATGAAACACAAACTAGGTGAAATTAAACAGTAATACAGATGTTTATAAAGTGTTAGAAAACAAAAAACCAAACAGTAGTTAACAGCTAATCAGTTAATGCATCACATCAGAACAGTTAGAATAGTGAAGTTTTATATCACAGGCTATCTATTTTTATTTACCATTTACTTTTAGATAATGAGCACAATTTTAAAAAGCATGCAAAGTCTTTCGTTGTTATAAGGCACACTCCCAAATCATGTCAATAATTATTTTTTTCTAGATTGATACAAAGTCAGTTAAAATACTCAAATATGCAAGCATTCAGATAATGACTGCATCTCTCTGTAAACAGCACTTATGAGTGTCTTAAAGTCCTCCACAGTTTACAGATGTATACTGTTATATGACATTACCCGCCTAAGGTCATATTCTTGACAGTGATCAGAAAGCGTCTGGAATAATCATTTATAAAAGGTAATAACTCGGGGCGCCTGGTGGCTCAGTTGGTTGAGTGTCAGACTCTTGATCTGAGCTCAGGTCTTAATTATAGGGGCAGGAGTTCAAGCCTCGCGTTGGATTCTGCACTGGGCGTGAAGCCTACTTAAAAAAAAAAAAAAGTAATAACTCTACCAAAGAGTACAAAATACACTATTATCCACATATAAACAGTAAACTATTAGTCTAGAAAAAAGGTGGCCTTTGGTGGTTTGTACTTGTTAAAAGCCATCCCTGTTCTATGTGTGTGCACGTGTCACACACGTATCTGGACTGTGTTAATAATTTTCACTTCATATTAAATAAGTACAGGCATGATGAGCTTGTATATTTTTTTCACCAACTCATTTTGAAACCCTCTTATGGGATTTGGCTACAGTAGCATGTAAGCTTGGTTATTACCTCTGAAGAAAGAAATTTCCCAACAAAATTGGGAAGCTAATGACAACAAAGTGAAACTGATGCTTTCCCAGTTGAGTGTCACTCCTGGTTTCCTTCAAGGCATAGAAGAACTTGCCCATGTAGAAGCAACACCCTTTACTTTCTTTATAGTATAACTGGAATAGAGGAAAGGACAGCAATACCTTTTATTATCAGCCTCAGCCTACCTACAGCATTTTCTCTGACCATGAAAAAAAAAAAAAAGAGGTGGGGGAGAGAAAGGACTAGGATAAACACAGAATTCTTCTTTGTTCTCAACATACGGGTATTTTAGACTCTTTAATTTATTTGGATTTACTCTGAGGAGTTTCTGATTGTTAGCTTTTTTAAGTTCTGAGCCTTTTTCTGTGGATGTTGCTATTTTAAGAACAATAGTACTTTCAGGCCAAGATGGTTTCATGAGTTAATTCTTTCAGATCTTCAAAGAATAGAGAGCTCTTATGCTCTTTAAACTAGAGCAGAGAAAGAAGGAACTCTTCTCAGTTCTTTTTAGGAAACCATCATAACCCTGATATCAAACTCTAGCAAAGATAATACAGAAGAAGAGGACTATAGATGACACCCAATTACTGATTTTAAGTAAAAATGTTACCAAAAAGGAACCTATATGCTTAAATATTACACCATGATCAACTGTAAGGTTGGTTCACAAACTGGAAATCAACTAAAATAACCCATCATCCTAATAGGTCAAAGAAAAGCACACAATAGGTCACAACAGATGCCTAAAAGCCATATGACAAAACTCAACTTTCACTCCTGATAAAAATGTTTAGTTAAGTAGTAATGAGAAGGCATCATCTTAACAACAAGAAATATACAGACCAAATGAACACTCAACATCTATTATTCAAAATTGCTCGCAATATGCTAGCCAATGTAAACACACACACACACACACACACACACACACACACACACACACACACCTTGGTCCAAAATCCACTCTTTCGAAAAATCCTAGTAAGCTAGAAATATTAAAGACACTTCCTTGATAAACAGAACTTATTGGAAATTAATAGTAAATGCCATATTTAATGATGACATGGTAAAAGTATCCAAAAACTAAGAAATAAGAAAAGGATGGCCAGAATCACTGTTATTACATATCACTAGGCTGGATTACATATCACTAGGCTGGAGAAACTAGCAATTCATTAAACCAAAGAAAGAAAAAAAGTATAAAGAAAGATAAGACTATGTTTAAATGATTGTTTTCCTAGAAAATTCAAGGGGGACAATTTATTAAAACTAATAAATTTAGAAAATCGGCCAGATGTATAATCACTCATCTACATACCAGCCACAAAGTATTAGTGAATATAATAGCTAAAACAGACCAAAGGATTATTTTAATGAAACATAAACAGTTTACTTTAAATTTTATGTCAAAATGAGTGCAATAATATTCAAGAAAATTTGAAAAAGATAAATGAAGAAGGACTTGCTGTAGGAATTACTTTAAAAATGCCAGAATCAAAGAGATTGGTTTTTGTATAGGGAGAGACAAATAGAACAAAGCGACAGAATAATAATAATAATAATAATAATAATAAAAGACCCATGTAAATTTATTATACTAAGGTAGTATTTCTAGTCAGGAAGAATTGATTTTAACAAATGAGTTCAGAAAAAAATGGCTAAATCCCTATCTTATATAATGTACAAAAATAATTTTCAGATGTTTTAAAGAGTAGAGCATAAAAAACTATAAAATAATTAACAGGCAATATAGGAAAATATTTTAATAATTTTTGAGTAGGAACTGCCTTAAGTGATAAAAAACAAAAACAAAACCTGGGCATTTTAAACCAAAAGACTGACAGTTCTTGAAAATATCTGCCATATATTTCATTAAGGATTAATATATCTGTACTCTAATCAAGTACAGATAAATAATTTTGAATAATAATGGGCAAAATATAGGGACAAGCCACATTAAGAGATGGTTAACTATGTTATGGTACATGCTGATAGAGGAATACCATGCTGACATTAAGATAAAATAGAGCTATGCATGGCAAGACTTGCACCATATATTTTTTGGTCTGAAAACTCAGAAAACAGAATAGTATGTTTATACAATCTCACTTTCACAAGAGAACGAAATAACATGTTTTGTGCATGTAAGAGAGATGTAGACGGTCTTGGAGTACCTACGACTGGAGAAAGGCCTGAGAACGTTTCATTTTCTTTATAAATTGTTGGCTTTATACACGGTTGTATCATTTTGGGGTTTTCCACCCCTTCCAAATGATGAGAATATAATTTTTCAACAGAATACAGTACTTGCTTCTCTGCTACATTTGAAATGTGTATTCCAACCATGGTAAGCAAGAAGATCATTTTATTTTCCTACATTTTCATATCACTTCACTTCTGTTACTACCCTTTTTCCCTTAGGATAACTTGTCAAAAGCATCGGTGAGATAAATGACACCTTACATAGCAAGGCAGCTCTACTTTTGCTTGTTACAGTATAACAAGGGACACACCCACTCCTTGGTTTGAGTATCTTCCCCCTACGTTCTTCGCTTGACAAGCACAGCTTTTTACACCTGTAACTCGTTGTTTCTGTTCACACGAGAGTGCAGACCCTAAGTAACGCCTGGTTCCCACTGCGGGTAGGGTATGCTTTTGCTTTTTCCGCCTCGCCCACCCATTCTCTCCGTCACCCTCGGGGAAGTTACCCCACTTCTCATTGACACGGCTATGATGACACCCCACAGGAAAGCAGAGAGCGGAATTATGCAACAACCTTGGGAAGAACAGAAAGACCTATTTAAAAGTTTTCGAAAGAATAACCACGATAATACTGCTTCCGGAAGACAACCCTTGCCCCGAAGGGAGTCTGGGAAACTCGTGCCGGGACCCACTGCTCACCCAGACATCGCAAGCCCTGCCTCCCCTGTCTCCCGGCGAATAGGTCAAGTCGGCGCGAGCGCTGGACGCGGAGTTGGGCAGGATCCCTCCCCACGGAGCGTCACGGCGGGGACAGCGTTGCAGCGCTGACGTCGCGGGCCCGGAAAACCCCTCCCGGGTCCGCTCTGGGACGTACACCCGGGTGGTTTCTCTCGCACAACGTCCCTCTCCACTCTTGAGAGGTGGTTGTCTCCGCAGCTCTTCGGCTTCTTTCACTGCGGCACCAGTACTACCAGCGCACCGCCCTCGCTCACACACACAAGTTCCCCGCCATTGTGTTCGACGGGTTCCGAAAGACGAACTCGCTCGCGAAGTTTCTTACTCACAGTTCAGGGATTCCGCGCCCGGGATCCGCGGCGCCCGGCCGAGTGAATCGACCGGAAGTTGCTTTCCGTTCCTGTTCAGAGGGCAGCGCCTGCGCGCGGAGCTTTTAACCCTTCACCCTCCACCCGGCCAGGCCAAACCAGACCCCTCTCGCCCCACCCACACTCGCCCCGCCCGTCCAAGCCCCGCCCGTCCAAGCCCCGCCCCGTCCCGTCTCACCCGGGAAAGGAAAAAGGACGGCAGCCAAAAACCATCAATGTCAAGGTTAAAGGTCACCTGCCGGCCTTGGTTAGAATTTTTCCTAAAGAGAAAATAACCAGGTTTAACATCACCCTGTAAGTGGGTTAGCATACACAAGAATCATCTGACAGACTTGTTAAAGACGTAGATTTATCAATTCACCCCTAGAGATCTTATAGTTCAGAGCAAACTGGGTTGTGGGCGGAAGCCTGGAACCTGCATTTTTGTCGAATCCTCATGTGAATGTGATTAAGGTGGTTAAGGTCCACACTGAGAAGCACTACACACACACACACACACACACACACACACACACACCCATTTGGCTTTTTCCCAACTGTAACACCTTTCACTAAATACACTTGCTAAAGTTGGATAGTTGGTAAATACAAGCAGAACTTCATAGAAAATTCTCATGAATTAAGACTTCCCCATTATTCCATTTCCTCGGCATGCCTGAATAATCTCCAAGATAGAAATTTTAGACATTACATCTAGAAATGTTGGAACTCCCAGTTTTAGCTCTGATACCTACTGGTTCAGGCAAGTTGCTTAACCTAATGAACCTTAATTTCTCATCTGACAAATGGAGACAGTGATAACTTACTTCACTGGATGAATGGTCAATCCAATAATGTAAGCAAAAGCACATGGTAAATTTTAGAATGTTCTGCAAATTAAAGATACTGTCCTGCCAGCTTCATGTCAGGCTGGCTTCTTGCCACCATCAAGGTTTTCCCTGGGATTCTTTGCATGAAACTACTGCATATGTGGAAGCTTCCTGACAGCATTGAAGTCTAGGACTTTCCACATTGACTGGAGCATAATTGCATCTGACTGAATGCATATAGCACTCTCAGAAGCTTCTATATTAATTACCTATTTATTTATTTAATTTAAAAAATATTTTTATTATATAAATATTTATTTTTGAGACAGAGAGATAGACAGAGACAGAGCATGAGCCGGGGAGGGGCAGAGAGAGAGGGAGACAACAGAATCTGAAGCAGGCTCCAGGCTCCTATCAGTACACAGCCCGACACAGGGCTCGAACCCACGAACTGAAAGATCATGACCTGAGCCAAAGTTGGGTGCTTAATCCACTGAGCCATCCAGGTGTCCCTAAAAATATTTTTAGAACTCTCACTGCTTTTGTACATATCTTACATGGGTTGATGCTGTTTGAAAAAGACCTCATCACCAAGCACAAGCATACTAAGGACATTGAAATAACAGTTTGATAGACAGGATTAAAATGAGCAGGAGTGGCTCGGTGGGATGAGCATCTTACTCTAGATTTCAGCTCAGGTCATGATCCCAGGGTCGTGGGATAGGGCCCTGCATTGGGCTCTGTGCTGACAATGTAAAGCCTGCTTGAGATTCTCTCTCTCTCTCTCTCTCTCTCTACCCCCCCCCCCCCCCGCTCACACTCTTTCTCTCTCTCTCAAAATAAATAAATAAAAATTAAAAACAAACAAATAAATAAATAAATAAATAAAATGACTGTGAATACTATAGGCTGTTATCAGGTACAGCCTGCTCTAGAACATATGTTCTCTATCCATAGACTTGGCAAAATCTTCTGCAATTGAGAACTTTCTTGTCCTAGGGATCTTGGCCAAGCCATGCCTGAACAGGTCTTCAGTCAGTGATTCTTTCTTCATTCTGAAGATTCAAGCCCAGCCCTGGAATTCTTGAGCTCCCTTTTTTCTGGTCACATGGTCCCATATAACTTAGAAGGTGGTATCTTCTCATGGGAACTCAGCATCTTGCTCCCTGGGATTGTAGTTTTTCTTTGTTAGAGCAGGAGGATCAGGTTCTGGTTGCCTCACTTTCTTCTTACACTTCTGAGCCATGGTTATTTGCATTACTTTCCTTAAGCCTGCAAGTCCAAGGGTTTAAAAGCCTGCCAAGTTGCAGTGCATTTTTAAATATTGAGCTTACTTTTAAAAGTCAAAGCCAAAATATATTGCAAAAAACATTTAAACAAACAGAAACATCTTGTATATAACATTGTGATCAGTTGAAAAGTTTCTGTAGTAAGTAGTAATTGAGTTAAACATGACAGTAAAACACTGTTTTTTTAAAGAATTTATTTTTTATGGCAGTTTTGGGTTTATAGCAAAATTGAGTGGAAAGTACAATATATGCATAAGCCTCTTCCATTATCAACATCTCCCACCAAGTGGTACATTTGTCACAACTGATGAATCTACATCAACGTAATATTATCATCCAAAGTCCATAGTTTATTTTAGGGGTCAGTCTTCATGTTGTACATTCTATGAGTTTGGACAGATAGATAATGGCATGTATCCATCATAATAGTATCATACTATAGTAGAGTAGTTTCACTGCCCTAAAAATCCTCTGTGCTCCACCTATTCATCCATTCCACCCCCAGTCCCAGGCAACCACTAATCTTTTTACTGTCTCCATAGTTTTGCCTTTTCTATAATGTCATATGGTTGGAATAAAAAAGTCCATCCTTTTCAGATGGACTCCTTTCACTTAGTAATAAACATTTCAGTTTCTTCCATGTCTTTTCATGGCTTGGCAGTTTATTTCTTTTTAGCACTGAATAGTATTACATTGCTTGGGCGTGCCAGTTTGTTTATCCAATAACCTACTGAAGGACATCTTGGTTGCTTTCAATTTTTGGTGATTACAAATAAAGCTGCTGTAACATAAGTGTGCAGGTTTTTGTGTGGACATAAGTTTTCAACGCCTTTAGGTAAATACAAAGGAGTGGAATTGCTGGATCATATATATTTTTAGTATGTTTTTTAAAAAATGTTTACTTACTTATGGGGGGGGGGGGCAGAGAGAGAGGGAGAGAGAGAATCCCAAGCAGACTCCATGCTGTCAGCACAGAGCCCAACCAGTGGCTCGGTCTCAAGAGCCATGAGATCATGACCTCAGCTGAAACCAAGAGTAGGACGCTTGACCAACTGAGCCACCCAGGCACCCTTAGTATGTTTAGTTTTGTTGGAAGCTATCAAACTATGTTCCAAAGTGACTGGACCACCAGCAATGTATGCCCGCCAGCAATGAATGAGAGTTCCTGTTGCTCCACATCCCTGTCAGCATTTTGTGTTGTCAGTGTTCTGGATTTCAGCCATTCTAACAAGCATGTAGTATATCTCACTGTGTTTTAATTTTCACTTCCTTGATGACATATGATGTGGAGCATCTTTTCAAATGCTTATTTGCCATCCATACATACATCTTCTCTGGTGAGATATCTGTTAGGGTCTTTGACCCATTTAAAATTTGGGTTTTTATAAGCCATACAGAGAAAGACAGATACCATATGTTTTCACTCTTATGTGGATCATGAGAAACTTAACAGAAACCCATGGGGGAGGGGAAGGAAAAAAAAAAAGAGGTTAGAGTGGGAGAGAGCCAAAGCATAAGAGACTCTTAAAAACTGAGAACAAACTGAGGGTTGATGGGGGGGGTGGGAGGGAGGGGAGGGTGGGTGATGGGTATTGAGGAGGGCACCTTTTGGGATGAGCACTGGGTGTTGTATGGAAACCAATTTGACAATAAATTTCATATATTGAAAAAATAAAAGTAAAATAAAATAAAATAAAATTTGGGTTTTTAGTTTTCTTGTTGTTGAACTTAAAGAGTTCTTTGTGTATTTTGTCTAACAGTCCTTTATCAGCTGTATCTTTTGCAAACATTTTCTCCTAGTCTGTGGCTTGTGTTTTTATTCTCTTCACATTATCTTTTGCAGAGCAGAAATTTTTAATTTTAATGAAGTCCAACTCATCCAACTTTTTAGTAAATTGAAAGAGCTGCTTGGTGACTTCTAATTGAAATCGTGGAATGTAATAATACACCTAGAATGCATAAGCATTTTGAACGTGGAGATGCTAAAAAATTTGAATAAGGAAGAAAAAATTAAACATACACATTTCTTAAATATACTTTTTCTTCTCTTTTCAATTCCATGATATTGTAGTCATAAAGAGAAATGGCTACATATTTCTCCAGTGTGTGAAACATGCATGCATGCTGGGATAGATAGAGGAATTTCATGCTAAAACAGTTTCAAACATTTTCCTTTTTCTATAATGATGATTAATTTTTTAGAATTGACATACAGTATGTTTTACTGAGGTTAAGACTTGAGTTGAGACATTTATTTGAGGATTAATCCTTTAAAAGGTTGACATAATTTCCCTACAATTTTCCTTTATTCATATTATATTTATATACCTTAGGTTAGCAAGCAGGACTTTGAGGTGGAGTGGGATGAAAATGAGAACTGAAAAAAAGGGGGGCACCTGGGTGGCTCAGCAGGGTAAGGACCTGACTCTTGATATCAGCTCAGGTCATGATGTCATGGTTCATGAGTTTGAGTCCCACTCTCTGCCCTCTGTCTCCCTCTCTCTCTGCCCCTCTCCTGCTCTCTCTCTCTCTCTCTCTCTCTCAAAAATAAGTAAATAAAATAAAAAAAAAAGAAAATGGGAACTGCATACTCATTGAATATATTTTAGGTTCTATTTTCAAACTGCTTAATATTTTATTGAGAGTTCTGAATATAAATCTAGGGAAAAGGAAAGCTGCCAGTATAAACACCTACTACAACTTGGAATGCCAGGTATGCATCAATGATCTCAGCCAAATCTTTGATGTGAAATATCACTATTAATAGAATCTGGTTGACTTCTGATTTAGGATGACACCTGGACTAGCTGTTTGTGCCTTAGACTCTAAATTAAATTACTAAAGAAAAATTAGAGAAATATGAAAACTCATAATAGTTTTGAAAGGAAGAACTGGTGGCCAGATCCAGCATGTATGGATGGCTGAGCAGGCTCTCCCCTGTACAGAGCACCCAGCTGACAGAGGTGGTCACTTGCCAAACCTTGCCCCCTTGGGCTTGAGTATACCCCAAAGGGGTGCCTTTTTCTAAGTCAGAAAAAGATGTCAAAAGAGAAACTGTAACCCTGTTGACAAGCATCCTAGTAACAAAATGTGACAGGATTTCCAATCATTTGCAAGACCCATGGGATTGAAATGGACATAACCTTTGTTGCTTGAAGATAAAGAATAGTAATGGTTATAATTGGCCTGAAGAATAGTAATAAAACTATCTGCCTCATGGCACCTACTAGTCAATTAAGCAATAACCCCGCTACTATGTGGGACCTGCACATAGTATTTGACAATTCTTTGCCCAAATATCACCCAATAATACTTCTCTCTGTTGTCCATTTTGGAGCTGTGGTTTGGAGTATACCAACATGATCCCAATGAGAGTGGACAAATGTTCCATATTTAAGGGTATGTGAAGCCAATAATGAAAAGGGATGAGCAGACAGAGCTGTGTGTTGGGCTCTCTCTGAGACTTCGATTTTTTTTTGATTTTTTTTTTTTAACGTTCATTTATTTTTGAGACAGAGAGAGACAGAGCATGAACGGGTGAGGGGCAGAGAGAGAAGGAGACACAGAATCGGAAGCAGGCTCCAGGCTCTGAGCCATCAGCCCAGAGCCTGACGCGGGGCTCGAACTCACGGACCGTGAGATCGTGACCTGAGCTGAAGTCGGACGCTTAACCGACTGAGCCACCCAGGCGCCCCGAGACTTCGATTTTTAATCTATGGTTCCTATCAAGGAAAAGACCAGTGATTGCTGCTGATTAACCAGGAATTCTCCTCTTCATAGTGAAATAACTAGGCAATAAGGGTAAGGGATTTTGGCTCAGGTAAATACCTATAGTGACAAAATTGATAAATGTCAGCTTCAGGCAAAAGTGTAGCTGTGACCTGTGCATGTCTACTTGTATCTCAGCTCTGTATCTGTACTGAGGAACTAATAGAAATCGAGCAGATAATGAGAAGAACCAAGGAAAATCCATACATCTGGTTAGTAAGGGCTATAGAATGCTGGGAATGAGAAAATACAAGACAAAGCATCCATTTTGAAAGATTATGCTGTATAAAGGAAGAAAATAGAGTTCTCAAAATGCAAAGAAAATGAACACTTTGGAAAATGGTGTACCAGAAGCATAAGTAAATGGAAAAAATCTGCTTTGCATTTTCTATGAAAAAAGAGATGTCATATTAGACAGGATATTAGATGAAGAAAAGGAAGGACCTAGCTAAGAGGCAGGGAGAAATAACAACAAAGTTGGATAAGTTAAGGTTATAGAAACATGCAATGGCAAAATTCAGATATTATTTGAACATAATCAAGGATGGAATCAATACTACAGAATATTAATCAATGATTAGAGTAAAAGCTTGAAAAACTCTCTCAAATGTCAATGGAAAGGTCAAACAGAAGAAAACCATGAGATGAAATAGTGGAAAGATAGTTCTCTACCTTCTTCCTGGAGAAAAGATCAGAGTAAATGGAACAGAAATACCAACTATAGATACATCAGAAGATGTGTCCAAAGCAATTGGAGATGAAAAGGACTCTAAGTTTTGAAACATAATTAATGGAATGAGACCAAACACTTGGACATATCCTGATAAAATTTTGATATTAAATGATCTATCAATTTATTTATTTATTCAGCAAATATTTTGTGAGTGCTCGCTATGTGCTAAAAGTTGGGGCTACAAAGATGACTAAGACACAGTCCTACTTTAAAAGAACTTCCTGTCTGTTGTGGGTAACACACATAGAAGAAGCAGGCAATTGCTCCACAATGTGGTATTACAATATTACAATACGGGTTAAGTATAGGGTACTTTGAAAACACACTGGAGAGGCTTGAGTTCAGGCTTGAGAGGTGAGGGAAGTTTTCTTATATCTAAAGTATGGCAAAAATTCACCAAGAATACAGGAAGAAAAAAAATAAATTACTTGCAAAGAAAGAAAAATAGAAAAAAATAGACTATCCTCAACATTAAGCTTCAGAAGCTGAACAGAATAACATCTATAATTGCATGGGAAAGGTTTAACTTTCAAAGTCTATACCCACCCAAGTTGTCATTCACATAGGAAATGAAAACAAAGATATTCTTTGATACTTCAAGGCTCACAAATATACCACCCATTTCCTGAAATAGTTGAAGATACACTTGTGTTGGTCAAGAAGGGAATCAAACTTTTCAAAAGAAGGAAAGGTAAAATTCTGAGATAAAAGAAATATTTCTAAATATTGGAAATAATTATTGGATTGAGTAAAAATCTGTAGCAAATATAATGAGGCTATTAAAAGTAACTTTGAAGACATAAGGTGCAAGTATAAATAAATAGCTTAATAAGAATGTATTCTAAAATTCTTGTTTATAGAAACAAAAACTCAAGTGGGTGGAAGAGAAGTGGCAGGAAGTAAAATGTTCTAATTTATTAATTTTCTTATCTTCTACATGTAGGAATAAGAAATAATAAATAGGATGTCCTTTTAACAATAATAATTGAACATATATTGTTTTAAGTTCTTTTTTAATGTGAAGGTAAGTAGCTATAAGTAGAATTCAAATTTTTATGGTTATTTTTTCACATTAAGAGAGGAAGAATGAAAAGCAAACATTGCCCATATAACACAGATATAAAACTCTTACTTCCTGACATTTAATCAGTCCCCCAATAAGGTAACTCATATGAGTACTCCTCTGCAACATTTCTTGCATGCATATACTTTCTGTCCTCATTGTTAAACACTGTCTTCATAGCCATTTTCTGTCTCTATTGCCACTCTCTGTTCAAGACACCATCAATTCTAATGTATCATACTAGCCTCCTAATGGTTCGCCTCCCTTTCTCTTTGTCAAACTCTGAATGTTATACTCAGTGAACTCCAGAAGGATAAACTCAAAGAGATCTATACCAAAGCATATTATAAGCAAACCATTGAGAGCCACAGATGAAAGAATCTTGAAAATAGTAAGACAGAAGTGACTCATTATGCACAAGGGAGCCTCAGTAAGATTAACAGCCAATTTCACTTTGAAATCATGGAATTCAGAAGGCAGTGGGATGACATATTTAAAGTGCTAAAAAAAAATAGATGTCAACCAAGAATTCTCTATCTAGAAAAACTATTCTTCAAAAATGAAGGAAAATTTAAGATGTTCTGAGATAATCAAAAGCTGAAGGAGTTCAGTGCTAGTAGATAAAGGGAGTCTTGAAGGCTCAGATAAAAGGCTACTAGACAATAATTCAAAGCATTACAAAAAATAAACTTTGACAGAGGCAATTACATTGGTGAATATGAAAGCCAGCATGATTATAACTCCTCTTTTTATTTCCTACATGATTTAAAAAAGACGAATGCTTTTAAAAATCATAAATCTATATTAATGTGTACATAGTGTATAAAGATAAAAATCTGTTATTACAACAACATAAGAGAGAAGCTAAGCTGTATAGGAGTAAAGCTTTTGTATATTATTGAAGTTAAGTTGGTATTAATTCAAATTGGATAGTTACAAATTAAGTTGCTAATTGTAATCCTTATGGTAAGCACTAAGACAACATTGAAAAAAATACATAAAATAAAATGAGAAGGAATAAGGTGGTACAAAGCCAAGAACCGATTAAACACAAAAGAAGACATTAACGTAAGAAGTGAGGAACAGAAAAATGGTATAAAGCATACAGAAATCAAATAGCAAAATGGCAGAAATAAGTTCTTCCTTATCAGTGATTTCTTTACATATGAATGAATTAACCTTTCTAATCCAAAGGCAAAACTTAGCAGAATGGATAATGTAACATGATCAAATGATATGGTTCCTACCAGAGACTTACTTTAGATCCAAAGACATAAGTTGAAAGTAAAATGATGGAAAAAAGATTTTCCATGCAAACAGTAACCAAAAGAAAGATGGGGGTGGTTATATTAACATCAGACAAAATGGCTTTCAAATCAAAAACTGTTACAAGAGACAAAGAAGGACATTATACACTGACAAAAGGGCCGTTAATCAAAAAGATACAGCAATTATGCACATATACACACCAAACAATAGATCCCCCAAATGTATGAAGCAAATATTGATAGAATTGAAGGGAGAAACAGACAGTACTACAATAACAGTTGGAGACTTTACTACTTACCGCTTTTTTTTATTTTACCACTTTTAATGATGGGTAGAAAACAGAAGATGAAAAAAGAGAGAACTTGAATAATAGTATTAATCAACTAGACTTGAGGGTTCCGGAAGATGGCGGCGTAGGAGGACGCGGGGCTCACAGCGCGTCCTGCCGATCGCTTAGATTCCACCTACACCTGCCTAAAGAACCCAGAAAACCGCCAGAGGATTAGCAGAACGGAGTCTCTGGAGCCAAGCGCAGACTAGAGGCCCACGGAAGAGGGTAGGAAGGGCGGCGAGGCGGTGCGCGCTCCACGGACTGGCGGGAGGGAGCCGGGGCGGAGGGGCGGCTCGCCGGCCAAGCAGAGCCCCCGAGTCTGGCTGGCAAAAGCGGAGGGGCCGGACAGACTGTGTTCCGACAGCAAGCGCGACTTAGCGTCTGGGAGGTCATAAGTTAACAGCTCTGCTCGGAAAGCGGGAAGGCTGGAGGACAAAGGGAGGGAGAGCTGCTGAGACCCCGGACGGCAGAGCTCAGCTTGGCGGGGAACAAAGGCGCCAGCGCCATCTCCCCCGCCCATCCCCCAGCCAAAATCCCAAAGGGAACCAGTTCCTGCCAGGGAACTTGCTCGCTCCGCGCAAACACCCAACTCTGTGCTTCTGCGGAGCCAAACCTCCGGCAGCGGATCTGACTCCCTCCCGCTGCCACAGGGCTCCTCCTGAAGCGGATCACCTAAGGAGAAGTGAGCTAAGCCTGCCCCTCCAGCCCCCGTGCACCTTGCCTACCCACCCCAGCTAATACGCCAGATCCCCAGCAACACAAGCCTGGCAGTGTGCAAGTAGCCCAGACGGGACACGCCACCTCACAGTGAATCCCGCCCCTAGGAGAGGGGAAGAGAAGGCACACACCAGTCTGACTGTGGCCCCAGCAGTGGGCTGGGGGCAGACATCGGGTCGGACTGCGGCCCCGCCCACTAACTCCAGTTATACACCACAGCACAGGGGAAGTGCACTGCAGGTCCTCATCACGCCAGGGACTCTCCAAAATGACCAAACGGAAGAATTCCCCTCAGAAGAATCTCCAGGAAATAACAACAGCTAATGAACTGATCAAAAAGGATTTAAATAATATAACAGAAAGTGAATTTAGAATAATAGTCATAAAATTAATCGCTGGGCTTGAAAACAGTATACAGGACAGCAGAGAATCTCTTGCCACAAAGATCGAGGGACTAAGGAACAGTCACGAGGAGTTGAAAAACGCTTTAAACGAATTGCAAAACAAAATGGAATCCACGATGGCTCGGCTTGAAGAGGCAGAGGAGAGAATAGGTGAACTAGAAGATAAAGTTATGGAAAAAGAGGAAGCTGAGAGAAAGAGAGATAAAAAAATCCAGGAGTATGAGGGGAAAATTAGAGAACTAAGTGATACACTAAAAAGAAATAATATACGCATAATTGGGATCCCAGAGGAGGAAGAGAGAGGGAAGGGTGCTGAAGGGGTACTTGAACAAATTATAGCTGAGAACTTCCCTGAACTGGGGAAGGAAAAAGGCATTGAAATCCAAGAGGCACAGAGAACTCCCTTCAGACGTAACTTGAATCGATCTTCTGCACGACATATCATAGTGAAACTGGCAAAATACAAGGATAAAGAGAAAATTCTGAAAGCAGCAAGGGATAAACGTGCCCTCACATATAAAGGGAGACCTATAAGACTCGTGACTGATCTCTCCTTTGAAACTTGGCAGGCCAGAAAGGCTTGGCACGATATCTACAGTGTGCTAAACAGAAAAAATATGCAGCCGAGAATCCTTTATCCAGCAAGTCTGTCATTTAGAATAGAAGGAGAGATAAAGGTCTTCCCAAACAAACAAAAACTGAAGGAATTTGTCACCACGAAACCAGCCCTACAAGAGATCCTAAGGGGGATCCTGTGAGACAAAGTACCAGAGACATCACTACAAGCATAAAACATACAGACATCACAATGACTCTAAACCCATATCTTTCTATAATAACACTGAATGTAAATGGATTAAATGCGCCAACTAAAAGACATAGGGTATCAGAATGGATAAAAAAACAAGACCCATCTATTTGCTGTCTACAAGAGACTCATTTTAGATCTGAGGACACCTTTAGATTGAGAGTGAGGGGATGGAGAACTATTTATCATGCTCCTGGAAGCCAAAAGAAAGCTGGAGTAGCCATACTTATATCAGACAAACGAGACTTTAAATTAAAGGCTGTAACAAGAGATGAAGAAGGGCATTATATAATAATCACAGGGTCTATCCACCAGGAAGAGCTAACTATTATAAATGTCTATGCACCAAATACCCGAGCCCCCAGATATATAAAACAATTACTCATAAACATAAGCAACCTTATTGATAAGAATGTGGTCATTGCAGGGGACTTTAACACCCCACTTACAGAAATGGATAGATCATCTAGGCACACAGTCAATAAAGAAACAAGGGCCCTGAATGATACATTGGATCAGATGGACTTGACAGATATATTTAGAACTCTGCATCCCAAAGCAACAGAATATACTTTCTTCTCGAGTGCACATGGAACATTCTCCAAGATAGATCATATACTGGGTCACAAAACAGCCCTTCATAAGTTTACAAGAATTGAAATTATACCATGCATACTTTCAGACCACAATGCTATGAAGCTTGAAATCAACCACAGGAAAAAGTCTGGAAAACCTCCAAAAGCATGGAGATTAAAGAACACCCTACTAACGAATGAGTGGGTCAACCAGGCAATTAGAGAAGAAATTAAAACATATATGGAAACAAACGAAAATGAAAATACAACAATCCAAACGCTTTGGGATGCAGCGAAGGCAGTCCTGAGAGGAAAATACATTGCAATCCAGGCCTATCTCAAGAAACAAGAAAAATCCCAAATACAAAATCTAACAGCACACCTAAAGGAAATAGAAGCAGAACAGCAAAGGCAGCCTAAACCCAGCAGAAGAAGAGAAATCATAAAGATCAGAGCAGAAATAAACAATATAGAATCTAAAAAAACTGTAGAGCAGATCAACGAAACCAAGAGTTGGTTTTTTGAAAAAATAAACAAAATTGACAAACCTCTAGCCAGGCTTCTCAAAAAGAAAAGGGAGATGACCCAAATAGATAAAATCATGAATGAAAATGGAATGATTACAACCAATCCCTCAGAGATACAAACAATTATCAGGGAATACTATGAAAAATTATATGCCAGCAAATTGGACAACCTGGAAGAAATGGACAAATTTCTAAATACCCACACTCTTCCAAAACTCAATCAGGAGGAAATAGAAAGCTTGAACAGACCCATAACCAGCGAAGAAATTGAATCGGTTATCAAAAATCTCCCAACAAATAAGAGTCCAGGACCAGATGGCTTCCCAGGGGAGTTCTACCAGACATTTAAAGCAGAGATAATACCTATCCTTCTCAAGCTATTCCAAGAAATAGAAAGGGAAGGAAAACTTCCAGACTCATTCTATGAAGCCAGTATTACTTTGATTCCTAAACCAGACAGAGACCCAGTAAAAAAAGAGAACTACAGGCCAATATCCCTGATGAATATGGATGCAAAAATTCTTAATAAGATACTAGCAAATCGAATTCAACAGCATATAAAAAGAATTATTCACCATGATCAAGTGGGATTCATTCCTGGGATGCAGGGCTGGTTCAACATTCGCAAATCGATCAACGTGATACATCACATTAACAAAAAAAAAGACAAGAACCATATGATCCTGTCAATCGATGCAGAAAAGGCCTTTGACAAAATCCAGCACCCTTTCTTAATAAAAACCCTTGAGAAAGTCGGGATAGAAGGAACATACTTAAAGATCATAAAGGCCATTTATGAAAAGCCCACAGCTAACATCATCCTCAACGGGGAAAAACTGAGAGCTTTTTCCCTGAGATCAGGAACACGACAGGGATGCCCACTGTCACCGCTGCTGTTTAATATAGTGCTGGAAGTTCTAGCATCAGCAATCAGACAACAAAAGGAAATCAAAGGCATCCAAATTGGCAAAGATGAAGTCAAGCTTTCGCTTTTTGCAGATGACATGATATTATACATGGAAAATCCGATAGACTCCACCAAAAGTCTGCTAGAACTGATACATGAATTCAGCAAAGTTGCAGGATACAAAATCAATGTGCAGAAATCAGTTGCATTCTTATACACTAACAATGAAGCAACAGAAAGACAAATGAAGAAACTGATCCCATTCACAATTGCACCAAGAAGCATAAAATACCTAGGGATAAATCTAACCAAAGATGTAAAAGATCTGTATGCTGAAAACTATAGAAAGCTTATGCAGGTAATTGAAGAAGATATAAAGAAATGGAAAGACATTCCCTGCTCATGGATTGGAAGAATAAATATTGTCAAAATGTCAATACTACCCAAAGCTATCTACACATTCAATGCAATCCCAATCAAAATTGCACCAGCATTCTTCTCGAAACTAGAACAAGCAATCCTAAAATTCATATGGAACCACAAAAGGCCCCGAATAGCCAAAGTAATTTTGAAGAAGAAGACCAAAGCAGGAGGCATCACAATCCCAGACTTTAGCCTCTACTACAAAGCTGTCATCATCAAGACAGCATGGTATTGGCATAAAAACAGACACATAGACCAATGGAATAGAATAGAAACCCCAGAACTAGACCCACAAACGTATGGCCAACTCATCTTTGACAAAGCAGGAAAGAACATCCAATGGAAAAAAGACAGTCTCTTTAACAAATGGTGCTGGGAGAACTGGACAGCAACATGCAGAAGGTTGAAACTAGACCACTTTCTCACACCATTCACAAAAATAAACTCAAAATGGATAAAGGACCTGAATGTGAGACAGGAAACCATCAAAACCTTAGAGGAGAAAGCAGGAAAAGACCTCTCTGACCTCAGCCGTAGCAATCTCTTACTCGGCACATCCCCAAAGGCAAGGGAATTAAAAGCAAAAGTGAATTACTGGGACCTTATGAAGATAAAAAGCTTCTGCACAGCAAAGGAAACAACCAACAAAACTAAAAGGCAACCAACGGAATGGGAAAAGATATTTGCAAATGACACATCGGACAAAGGGCTAGTATCCAAAATCTATAAAGAGCTCATCAAACTCCACACCCGAAAAACAAATAACCCAGTGAAGAAATGGGCAGAAAACATGAATAGACACTTCTCTAAAGAAGACATCCGGATGGCCAACAGGCACATGAAAAGATGTTCAACGTCGCTCCTTATCAGGGAAATACAAATCAAAACCACACTCAGATACCACCTCACGCCAGTCAGAGTGGCCAAAATGAAGAAATCAGGAGACTATAGATGCTGGAGAGGATGTGGAGAAACAGGAACCCTCTTGCACTGTTGGTGGGAATGCAAATTGGTGCAGCCGCTCTGGAAAGCAGTGTGGAGGTTCCTCAGAAAATTAAAAATAGACCTACCCTATGACCCAGCAATAGCACTGCTAGGAATTTATCCAAGGGATACAGGAGTACTGATGCATAGGGGCACCTGTACCCCAATGTTTATAGCGGCACTCTCAACAATAGCCAAATTATGGAAAGAGCCTAAATGTCCATCAACTGATGAATGGATAAAGAAACTGTGGTTTATATACACAATGGAATACTACGTGGCAATGAGAAAAAATGAAATATGGCCTTTTGTAGCAACATGGATGGAACTGGAGAGTGTGATGCTAAGTGAAATAAGCCATACAGAGAAAGACAGATACCATATGGTTTCACTCT
This sequence comes from Panthera leo, assembly GCF_018350215.1. Lineage (NCBI taxonomy): Eukaryota > Metazoa > Chordata > Mammalia > Carnivora > Felidae > Panthera > Panthera leo. Next base: position 149,679,685 of record NC_056686.1, on the reverse strand, counting down.
TATGTGGATCCTGAGAAACATAACAGAAACCCATGGGGGAGGGGAAGGAAAAAAAAAAAAAAAAAAAAAAAGAGGTTAGAGTGGGAGAGAGCCAAAGCATTAGAGACTGTTAAAAAACTGAGAACAAACTGAGGGTTGATGGGGGGTGGGAGGGAGGGCAGGATGGGAGGGAGGACAGGGTGGGTGATGGGTATTGAGGAGGGCACCTTTTGGGATGAGCACTGGGTGTTGTATGGAAACCAATTTGACAGTAAATTTCATATATTAAAAAAAAAAAAAAAATCAACTAGACTTAACAGACATATATAGATCACTCTACCCGACAACAGCAAAAGACACATTACTCTCGATGGAAACTTCTTCAGGATAAATCAAATGGTAGGCCACACACACACACACAAAAGCCTCAATATATTTAAAAAGATTAAGCCATACAAAGTATCTTTTCTAACCAGAACGAAATGAAGCTAGATGCCAATTAACAGAAGGAAAACTGGAAAATTCAAATATGTGCAAAGTAAGCAGCACATTCTTAAACAACCAATCAAAAGAGGAAATCACAAAGGAAATGAGATTTACTTAGAGATTAATGAAAACAAAATTGTACTATACCAAAACTTATGGAATGAGTGAAAGCAGTGCTCAGAGAGAAATTAATAGTAGTAAACATCTACAATAGAAGAGAAGACAGATCTGTAATCAATAACCTAACTTCACACTTCAAGGAACTAGAAAAAGAAGCAAACTGAACCCAAAGCTAGCAGAAGGGAAGAAAGAATAAAGATTAGAGCAGAGATAAATGAAATAGAGAATAGAAAAACAAAAGAATCAATGAAGGCTAAGTCAGTTCTTTGAAAAGACCGCAAAATTGACAAAACTTTTTCAGAGAATAATAAGTAACTAAAATCAGATATGGAAGTGGAGACGTTGTTACCAACCAAATAGAAATAACAAGGATTATAAGACAATACTATAAACAACTATCTGTTAACAAATAAGATGATCTAGCTGAAATGTAGAAATTCCTAGAAACACACAAACAATGAAAACTAAATCTACAAGAAACAGAAAACCTGAACAGACCTATAACAAAGAGATTGAATCAGTAATCAAAAACCTCCCAACAAAAAAAAAGTCCAGAACCAGATGGCTTCACTGGAGAAGTCTATCAAACACTTTAAAAAGAATTAGCATCTATCTTTCTTAAATGCTTTAAAAAAATATAAGAGGAGGGAATGCTTCCCAACTCATTTTATGAAGCCAGCATTACTGTGATATCAAAGTCAGACAAAAACACCAGAAAAAGAGAAAACTAAAAACCAACATGATTTATGAATAAAGATTTAAGATTCCACAAAATGCTAGTAAACTGAATTTAATAGCATATTAAATAGATTATGCATCATGACAAAATGTGATTTTTCCCTGGAATGCAAAGACGGTTAAAGAAAAAAAAATCAATGAAATACACTACATTATCGAATAAAGGAAAAACACCCACATGATGCTCTCTACTGATGCAGAAAAGGCATTTAACAAAACTAACATCCTTTCATGAATAAAAAAAAAAAAACACTTAGAAAACTAGGAATAGAAGGGAACTTCTACAACACAAAAAAGAGAATTTATGAAAACCCATAGCTAACATCATACTCAATGATGAAAGACCAGAAGTTTTCCCCCTGAGATCAGGAAAAGACAAGGATGTTTTCTTTCACCACTACTATTCAACATTGTCCTGAAAGTTTCAGCTAGAGGGATTAAACGAGAAAAAGAAATAAAAGGCACGTAAATTAGAAAGAAGTAAAAATATTTATATTTACAGATGGCATTATTTTATATACAGAAAATATCCTGAGGAATCCACAAGAAAGCTACTAGAGCTAATAAGTGAGTTTGGTTGCTCCTTAAAAAGTTAAAGAGATGGGGCGCCTGGGTGGCGCAGTCGGTTAAGCGTCCGACTTCAGCCAGGTCACGATCTCGCGGTCCGTGAGTTCGAGCCCCGCGTCAGGCTCTGGGCTGATGGCTCGGAGCCTGGAGCCTGTTTCCGATTCTGTGTCTCCCTCTCTCTCTGCCCCTCCCCCGTTCATGCTCTGTCTCTCTCTGTCCCAAAAATAAATAAAAAACGTTGAAAAAAAAATTAAAAAAAGAAAGAAAGTTTGCTTAAAAAAAAAAAAAAAAGTTAAAGAGAGTTACCATATGACCGCACAATTTCACTGCTTGGTATATACCCAGGAAGAATTGAAAACAGGTACTCAAACATATACATGTAAATGCATGGTCATAGCAGCACTATTTACAATAGCCATAAAGTGAAAGTAGCCCTACTATCCTACTCAACAATACACGAATGGATAAACAAATTGAGGTATATACATATGATAGAATATTGCTTGGCCATAAAAGGAATGAAGTACTGACACATGCTACAGCATGGATGAATCTTGAAAACATGTTAAATGAAAGAAGCCAGTCAGAAAAAGTCACATGTTACATGATTTCACTCACACGAAATATCCAGAACAGGTCCATCCATAGAGACAGAACATGGGTTGCCAGAGGTTGAGAGGAGCAAGAAAAGCAGAGCACTGCTTAATGGACAACAGAGTTTTCTTTTGGGGTAATAAAAATGTTTTAACACTGGATAGAAGTGGTTGGTTGCACAACCTTGTGAATGTAGTCAATGCCACTGAATTTTTCACTTTGTAAAAAATTTAATTTTATGTGGCTTTTACCTCAATTTTTTAAAAAGGGAGAAAATAAGAAAATCTGAATAAACTATGCATTGAGTTAAGAAAAATGTAAGACTACTGGTTCCTTAATGTACCATACTAATGTAAGATGTTAATAATAGGGGACACCGGGTGATGGGGCGGTGTATGGAAACTGCTTTGTTTGCTCAACATTTCTCTAAATCGAAAACTGTTCTAAACAAACAAAATCTATTAACTGAAAAAAGACTTCGTTGTCCTAAATAATTCTTGGATCAAAGAGGAAACAAAACTGCAAACTTATTTTGAAAACTTAAAATAACGAGGGGCCTGGGTGGCTCAGTCATTTAAGCATCTGACTTCGGCTTAAGTAATGATCTCACAGTTTATGAGTTTGAGCCATGCATCAGGCTCTCTGCTGTCAGCTCGGAGCCTGCTTTGGATCCTCTGTCTCCCTCTCTGTCCCTCTCCCGCTCATGCCCATGTATTCTCTCTCTTAAATAAACATTAAAAAAAAAACCTTTGAAATCATAAATAAACAAAATTGGTAATGAAAAAGGGTTATCTACATGATTATGGAGATTATAAAAAAGTACGAGAATACTGTGTATGGTAATACCTTTGAAAAATTTGATGACAAGGATCATTTATAAGCAACCTAAACTGCGTGAAAAAAACAGCATAAAATCCAACAATATCAATAACAATAGAAAATATCAGAAAGCTTTTAAAGAACTACATCCAAAAGTGGGTGCCAAAGATAAACAGTGTGAAGATTTGCTCTTTAAATATTTCAAGGAACAGAAAACTCTCATTAAACCTTTTTAGAACATAGAAAACTTTGGTATTTTTATCAGAAAATAAAAATACAGATTCATTTCACTTGTGAAAATGAAAGCAAAAGTTCTCAGTAAATTACAGATATTTCTTTTTTTTTAATTTCTATTAAAAAATTTTTTTATGCTTAGTTTTTAAGAGAGAGAAACAGAGCACGAGTTGGGGAAGGGCAGAGAGAGGGAGACACAGAATTCAAAGCAGTCTCCAAGCTCTGAGCTGTTAACATAGAGCCCTATGTGGGGCTCGAGCCCATGAACCACGAGATCATGACCTAAGCCAAAGCAGACACTTAACCAACTGAGCCACCCAGGCGCCCCCAGATAATTCTCTTTTGGCATACATTTTCTTAATATAAATTGGCATAAAATTAATTTGATTTTTTTAACATTTATTTATTTTGAGAGAGACAGAGCATGAGTGGGGGAGAAACAGAGAGAGAGGGAGACACAGAATCCAAAGCAGTCATAAAATTAATTAATTTGGACACATACTTTGCACACCACTGTTGGTTATAACAGAGTTGTGGCTTACAACTAGCACAGTCATAATAAGGAGAAAGCTTTTTTGCACAAAGCTGTAGGAACAGCTGCTTTGTTTGAGTATCTGGTTACTCTGCCTGGATAGGGTTCCTTGGCTATGCTACATTGTTTTCATTCTTTTCTGTTAATTTGAGCTGCGAACTAAATTGTGAAGCCAAAATAATAGAGGAGAGGCATCTAAGCATGTGGATAAAGAGAAAATGAGAAAATGTGTAGGTTTGGTTTGGTTCATTTTGATCAACTAATTTATTATTTTAACTAAAGCAATAACTAAATATGCTTTATATTATAAATCTACCTTTATGATGGAGGCATGATTTTTTATAATATATTTTTTTAAGTTTATTTATTCATTTTGAGAGACAGAGTGCAAGCAGGGGAGGGGCAGGGAGAGAGGGAGAGAGAGAGAATCTCAAGCAGGGATTCACACTGTCAGCACAGAGCCTGATGTGGGGCTTGAACTCACGAACCATGAGATCACAACCTGAGCTGAAATCAAGAATCAGAAGCTTGACTGACTGCGCCACCCAGGTGCCCTGATAACATAGAAATTTTAAATAATGCAATTACCGTATTGTGTAACAGCAGAGCACTATATACTTTAAAGTAGACAAACTATAGAGTTGTCTATAATAATACCAAAATTACGTTGAATTTGTTTAACATGAAGTACTGATACACCTTTACTAAAATAGAATGAGAAGTAGATTTGGTAGTTACTTGGTTTTCATGATAAATGTATTTATCTCAAACCAACAGCCATCGTCATTCTTAATGTTAACCACTAGGGAAATTCCCACTGAGATCAGAACAAGACATGGTTAGCTGTTATCTCCTCTGTTATTAAACACTGTTCTAGAAGTTTTGGAGAGAAGTAAAAAAAAAAAAGAGGAGAAAAAATTATATTTTTCCTAAACAGGCATCTCCTATGAATTACCTAACTAATTTAGAACAAATAGAAGAACAATATAATAGCTGGATACAAGATAAAAATACGAAATAAAGAACTCTCCTAAATAATAGCAGTAATTAGTTAGAAAATACAGCAGAAAGAACATCCCTCTCCAATAGCGTCCCTAACTCTACACACAAAAAAGATAAAATATATTGGAATACATTTGATAATAAACAAAGAACCTATATGTTTCCCAAGGCCTTAATATACGGAAAGAAAAATAATGTGTGCAGACAGGAAGGTTCTGTATTGTAAGGATGATCTTTTCCTTCAATTAGTGCCTAAGTTCCATGAAATTCCAGCTAGAACTGTCTTTTCTTGGCAGAATTTAACGAATGTATTTAAAAATTTCCACTTGGCCATGTCTTTCGCTGTCACAAGTGTTTAAGGAAATAATTGGATGTTGGCCGTAGGGCCCTACTAGCTGCTTGCAGGAACCTCAGTCAGGTTCAGCCCTGAACCTCAGGGCTCAGGTTTGAGCCCTGGGTCTGCCACTTACTAGCTGGAAGATCCTGTAACTTTTTCTCTAGCAGACATTCAATAAATGGCAGCTATTGATGCTAATAATGATTTCTGATGTTTAATCTGTCCAAACTATCAACTTTTCCTAGGACTATCCTTAAGAAAAAACTTAAAGAAATAGTACACAATCCTTAAATATTCATTTTTGATAACGAATATAACAGCCAATTGGTAATCAAATAACCCTGGATTACCGTAATGGTGAACTCTTAAATGTTTTAAGATAGGAAATGCAAAGTTGTCTATAAGGTTAATATTTTACTGTAAAAAAAAATTCATTAGCATATGTTTCTTAGGAGATGAAAAAATACTAAACTTGAGTTAATTTTTGAATGGACACACTGGATCAGGCCAGAAGTGATCTTTAAGAATTTAGCTCCCCAGAAGTACAAATATATACAGTATTATTTTACTTTTAAATCTAGTAAGCTAATTATACCTTAACATATGCCAAATACATATCTTTCAAGTCTTACATTATGTTATAAAAACAACTCATTGGAGAAGGTCTATATTCCAGATATAAACTTAAAAAAAATTATTTCAAGTAGAGACATACATTTGCTCTTAAGAGTTGAGAGGAATGTAAAAAGAGCACAGTATTTTCAAAAATTTTCTTTGGTCTCAGCTAGGGGCCCTATTTTTTAAAGGCCAAATTTCCAGTTATGACAATGAATACAAGGCATTATCGAATCATGTCATAAATTACTCACTTTGCAGAAGCAAGAGCGGAACAAATCTGCAACGCTTCAGTCTAAGACATCCAGTCCACCTTGCTAGTTGAGAATTGGTAGGAACAACCCAAGTTTGGCTTATCTCTTTTCCAAGTTAGAAGTCTTCCTTCACAGAGTAGTGCTCTTGAAAGACGTAGGCAGTTACAGAGTCTGGAAACTTTATCTGCAGACTCTAGCAATGCCGCCCAAACTGTCCTGAGCTCTCCCTTGTGTTGAACTGGGAACTTCCACTGAGAAATCCCCTAAATTGAAGACTTCCTTATTTGTAGCTCTCAACAGCCAATCGTGGCAAGATATTGAAATGAAGTAAAGACTACCAGAAAATGTTCTGTAAACCACCCATGACTATAGCCCTGACTTCCTTCTGAATCAAAGATACTTTTTCTTGAATAGTTAGGGCATTTTAACAAAAATCCGGAAATTGTAAACACAAAAATATTTTTGTATGAAACACATTTTCATGCAAGAGAATTTTAAAGTTCATTTGATAAATGGCGCTTTTTTTTTTTTTTTTTTGGCTTTTAAGAAGGCATTTTTCAACCTAAGCGGCATATTTATAAACAGCAGGTAATGACTAGACTTGAAGGTGGTTGTCTTTGCTTCAAGGCCTTCAGAGGTCACATGGATGAAGCCTGGTAATAATAAAGTTTATGCTGGATGCCAGAGCATCATCTCAGGGACTAATGAAAAAGGTGAAGCAAAAAAGGCTCTTAAGACAGCTTTCTCCTTGGGAGCTGAGGTGCCCTGTTCATATGGATGAGTGCATGTTCTAGCACACTGGGGAAATGCTCCACAAATGCATGTATTCTTCTCAGGCCACTTGGAGCAAAACATCGAGTTTTACATGCAAATGGAAGGCAGCATAGGCACCACAGACATTTTTCTTTGTTATAAAATTTTAGAGCTGGAAATGTCCTGAGACACCATATGTTCCATTTCCTTTTTATTACAGATGAGGAAACAGGAGAGGGTAAATCCTCAAAGTCACAAAGAAAGTTAGAGGCATCTGAGGCTTTGAATCCAAGTGCACTTTTTTTTTTTTTTTTTTTTCTTTACTGTACTATGCTCTCAGCACAGCAAGTTATTGAGCGGGAAAATGACCGTAATCACAACAACAACAAAAGGTGGAGAGTCTCTGTGCAATTTCTGCATTTTGCAGATGAGGAATTTGAGACTTTACCAGAAGTTCCACGGTCAGAAGAATGACTAGAATTTAGAACTTCTGATTGTCAGTCTAGTTTCTTTTCTTCTCTCTCTTTTTTTTAAAGACTTTTATTTTTTTAATTATTTTATTTTATTTACTTTTTGAGAGACAAGGTGCGAGTGCGCGAGGGGCAGAGAGAGAGGGAGAGAGAGAATCCTATGAGGAGAGAGAGGAGAGAGAAAGAGAGAGAGAGAATCCCACGCAGGCTCTGCACTGTCAACGTGAAGTCCCAAGTGGGGCTCGAACTCACAAACTGTGAGATTATGACCTGAACCAAAGTCGGATGTTTAACTGATTGAGCCACCCAGGCGCCCCTAGTTTCTTTTCTACTTTAAAACATTGCCTTCTCTTAAATTAGATGTTAAATAAGTCTGAGATATTTCTACCCATGATGACATTATTCTATGAAAAGGAAATACTTAAAAATTTTTAAAAATGTTTATTTATTTTTGAGAGAGAGAGATACAGAGAGTGTGAGTGGGGGAGGGGCAGAGAGAGAGGGAGGCACAGAATCTGAAACAGGCTACAGGCTCCGAGCTGTCAGCACAGAGCCTGATGGCTCCGACCCAGTGCTCAAACCCACCAACTGGGAGACAGGACCTGAGCTGAAGTTGGACACTTAACTGACTGAGCCATCCAGGTGCCCCTGAAAAGGAAATACTTTTTAAAATGTCTAAAATGATGAGTTAGCTTGTAATGAAAACCATTCCGTTTACTCATCTAACAAGCAGTGAAATATTAATTTCTTTCAGCACTTTGTGTTTTACAAATTATCTTACTGATATCAAACATTAAACTCTCTTGCATACAACGGAAAAATAATCTAATACTGTAAGTACCACAAAATAAAACAGTGGAAGGAGAATTTTCTTCTCAAAAATTTATATTTTCCCATGAGCAGAATTTTAAAAATACACCTTAAAAAAAAAAGTGGTGCTGATGTCTTAACTGGGAAATGCCCTTTTGATCTCTCTATTCTGTGCCCTTTCCATTTTCTATTTACTTTGGCATGTGAGCTTGGCTGATGTCCAAGCGCCTGCAGAGCAGGCTAGTCCTGAGTACTTGGCCTCAACCTGGAGGGGCACTGGCTGCAAGAGGGTCTTGAGGCAAGACAGAGAAGCTGTAGTTAGAGATTTTTGAAAATCTTTTTGAGTGCATGGTATTTAAAACCTGTGCCACCAACTGGTTCTGGCTCTAGGCAGAACATGTGAGGCAGATGTAAGTTCTTAACTCTGTTGTCTTTAGCAGTTCCTTTTCCTATTCCCTCCCCCTCCTTTTTTCCTCTCAGAGCCATAAACCCCGTGACCAGGCTGATAGAAATGTGGAGATTACTGCAGGGGAGGAAGGAGCAAAATGGCACCAAGCCAATATGGCAAAGGTTAGGGTACGATGACCGGAGCAGGAGGAGATGGGAGGCTGCTCCAAGCCCAAATTAGAGAACGAGAGGCAAAAGCCAGGTTCCCATTCAGGCAGAGGAGAGTGGCCAAGGAGTTTCTAATCAAATAGTGAACATATAATGAACAAATAATGCCACCTTGGGGTGGCAGGGTTCTCAGGGCAGATCTGGGTGAAAGGTCTTCCTAAGAAGAATTCTAGGAAAGCAAGAGTCTTCCCTGGGAAAAGTGGAGGGCAGGAAGGCCAGTGCCCTTCACTGCTGACTGGGATTCAGGGATAGGTTCTCTCCTCTATGAGGGGACGCCAAGTACCTGCAACTCTGGCCAAGAAGCTAAACAGCTGGGCTGCATGGGATAGGTATCTGATTGAGCAACTTGGTTCAGATGATGGATCACATGGGAAACTTCAGGGTGGATCTTTGTTCCAGGCATGGTATTTGTAGAAGCAGTAGAATTTTCTAGCCTCCACTTGCTGGCAGGCTGATGTCCATTATAGGGCACATTATTTAATACAGATCTTCTCATTCACTGATACTATGGAATTTTAGAGGAGGTGAAAAGAAGTTCAGATGTTTTCCCTACCAATTTTTATTTCTTCTTATGCCTAATTTTGAAAGCTGCCAGACTGACAAGAAGTTAATGAACAGAGAGTATATCACCTCCAATCCCTGCGATATGCACTAGTTTGGCTTTAGGATGGGCATGTAAGAATGGTGTAATCAGAGACAACAAGAAGATGGGAAAGGAAAAGGAGGGTGATGCAGAAGGGGGTTTTTGCTGAGAGTGGAAGAGTGAATTAGACTTCATGCCTTTTCTAAAATATCAATTTAGGAAAATAGGGCAGACTGGGAGCAGATTCAATGTCATTAGTTAAGGAAAATGACAGTGCACCTTTTGATTGTGAAGATTTAATTATCCTTCAATTTTTTCCTTTCTAATCTGTTATGTATAATTTAGTAAGTCACACACAAAAGCAAAACCCATGGTACTTTCTTCAGGGTACAACGTGAACTATCTAACTTTCCATTAAAAATCTTATAAGTTAACAAAATTTCAGCAAGGAATAAATGCACCTCACTATAGAAATGTCTGCGTCTGATGTTATGCATCCTACTTTCTCTTTTAGTGGCCAAGGTAGTGATACATTTAGTTATTGCCAAATAGCCTTTTTATTTTGATCTATATACTGGGATTTCTCCTGTCCAAGGTTAATGAGAACCACCGACCAAAAGAATGAGTCTCACAGGCATTTTCTTTCTAAACTGAGAAACCCTGAAAAATGGTTTAGATATTGGAACAAAGAAAATAAAAATTACTTGGCTCCTTCACAGAGATCCAGAATTTATAAATGGTAGAAAACAAATTTGCATTACTGGAAACATATTTCTTTTGGATTTATGAATTCATGAAATTGAAATTCCTGCGAGATGCTTAAAGTCATTAAGGTCGTCAATAATTTTCTATGCAAACACATACAGTACGGTAATTTAGTCCTGATATAGTTTCTAATATTAGCAGGATTAATAGTTCATACTTGTAATTTTCTACAAATGAGGAGATTTTAAAAAACCCATGTTAACCAATCTGTAACCTCTAAGACGCAATGACAATGAGATAGAAATTAGAGAGAAGAGAAAAGAGGGAGAGACAAAAAGGATAATCCATAAACTCTGGGTTTTTTATGGCTTTAATAAAATAAGTCAAACTTTCAAAGACATCTGCCCTTTGGAAACTGTTTAGCTTGATTCCGGGGGGGGGGGGGGGGGGGGGACACTGGAAGGCTTAACTAGTTGAAGCTCACAGAAAGGTTTCAAGACTCTTTGTGTGTTATTTGTTCTTTGGTTTACCAGTTGCCTTTGAATTTGTTCATATTTGGAGAGATGCCAGAGCCATGATGAAAGAGTCAATAAACACGGTTCTAAGTAAAATCACAAGCTATTGTTTGAGGAGGAAAGATTGAAGTAGTGCTGGAAGTGTAAGAGTAATTGTGTATGTGTGCATGCGTGTGTGTGTGTGTGTGTGTGCATGTTGTTTTTCATATAACCTGGTTGAATCCCTTCACTTCAAAGAAGGAGAAACAGACTCCAAGAGGTTGATTTTGTCAATATCAAGCAGCTGATTGATGGTGTTGACAGATTTCCACTGGCATTAGACAACCTAGTTCCAAAGTACTTGATCATCTCTGACTTTATAATTTGAGGATGCTGTAAAGGTTTGAAAGCTGAGTGGGATGTGATTAGAGAACTTTTTCTAATTACCCTGTTGGTGTTGTGTTTTGCCTCTTGTCATTGGGTTTCAAGTTTTAAAATATTGTTTGGATGGGGAAAAAATCCTAGAAGCACTGCTTTTCCATGCCATTCATTTATTCATTAGTCCTTCATTCACCAGTTGCTCTATGCTGATCACCTCTGGGGAGAGGGTACCACAGAACCGAGCTTTTTGTTTAACACATCAGAGGAATTGAAAATCACCTCTTTGTTAAGAGGCATTGTAGCAGAAGCATTAAGCGCATAGATACCTGAGCCATATTGCCTATATTCCAGATCCTGATTCCATTCTTGAATAGCTTCTTGTCTAAATCTTATGGTACTTTTGAGGATCAAATTGGTGAGTATATGCAAAACATTTAAAACACTGAGCACATGGTAAGACTATATAAAAGGTTTTTTGTTATGTTCTTTATTCCTTGTCATATTTTTATTTACTGTCTCTGTAAAAATCATAATGTGAATATGTACAAGGACTGCAGCAACACCTGACAGAGGAAATTAAATTATTTAGCAAGATATTTTGGTTCATCTATGCAGCATCCATATTGACTTTTCTTATTCCCCCTTATAGCCTATGTACTGTTTGGGAAGCTAATTCCATTCCTGATACATGGGTAAGCAATGATCTTGGTGAATCCCAGTACTCTTGTTTGGAATACAGAGGTCACTTTCTCACTGAGAGTAAACAAGGATGCACAAAGCTTGTTATGTCTGACAGCCAGCCTAACTGTACAAAAAGCTTCAGCCTTAGGATAAGCCACCACTGGGTGTCCAGAAAGAGCGATAGACAAAAATGAATCTTTAATGGTATCTCTGAGTCTCTGAATCAATCAACTTTGAAGTTCCTGGCTTTGTTATTATGTAATCCCCAAAGTTTTATTTTATTGTTTAAGGTAGTTTGAGTTGGATTTTCTGTTACTCATAATTGAAATCTTGACATAATACTCATATAGTAAAAAAGAAGTCATGAATAACAGCAATAACCACACACACACACACACAAATAGCCTTTTGGAGAATTTGCTACTTGGCAAGCACTGTCCTAGGTACTGATCTTTACAACAACTCCCTGAGACACGTATTCTCTTTCTCTGTCTCTCAAAGTTTGGAACTCTGAATACCATGTGCAAAATATTATGACTGCAGTTCTTATATTTCCAACATGACCTGTTTGTGGCCTATTTTGTGCTAATATTTTTGCAGAAACAGATGTATAAAGTCCAATTAAATCACAAAACTCCCAGAAGAAAACATAGGTGGCAAGTTCCTTGATATAGGTCTTGATGATTTTTTAGATTTGACACCAAAAGCAAAGGCAACAAAAGCAAAAATAAACAAGTGGAACTACATTATACTAAAAAGCTTCTGCACAGCAAAGGAAACCATCAATAAAATGAAAAGACAACTTGCTGAATAGAAGAAATATTTGTACATTATATATCTGGGAAGAGGTTAATATCCAAAATATATAAAACACTCATAAAATTCAGTGACAAAAACAAAACAAAACAAAAAACAAAAAACTCTGATTAAAGAAGTGGGCAGAGTATCTGAATAGTCATTTTTCCAAAGAAAACATACAGATGGCCAATAGACACATGCAAAGAGGCTCAACATTACTAATGATCAGGGAAATGCAAATAAAAATCACTTCATACCTGTTAGAAAAGCTATTATCAAAAGACAATAAATAACAAGTGTTGGTGAGGATGTGGGGAAAAGGGAACCCTTGTGTAACTAGTGGGGATTTAAATTGGTGAAAAAATTTCCCCCCAAAAGTTAAAAGTTAAACTACCATGTGATCAGCAATTCAATTTTTGGGTGTTTACAGATAAAAGAGAAAGCACTAACTCAAAAAGATACCTGCACCTCCATATTCATTGCAGCATTATTTACAATAGCCAAGATATAGAAATGATCTAAGTAGTCATCAATAGATAAATGGGTAAAGAAGATGTGGTATATATATACAACGGAATATAGTTGAGCCATCAAAAAGGATGAAATTTTGCCATTTGCAACAACATGGATTGATTGACCTCAAGGGCATTACCCTAAGTAAAATAAGCCAGACAGAAAAAAGCAAATACTGTATGATCTCACTTATATGTGGAACCTAAAAACAAACAAAGAAACAAACAAAAACTGAGCTTATTGATATAGAGAACAGATTGGTGGCTGCCAGAAGTGGGGGGTCAAGGGTGGGTGAAATGGGTGAATAGAGTCAAAAAGTAAAAACTTCTAGTTATAAAATCAATCAGTCACGGAGACGTAATGTACAACATGGTGACTATAGTTAATACTGTATTGCATACTTGAAAGTTGCTAAGAGAGTAGCTCCTAAAAATTCTCATCATTGAAAAAAACTGTAACTATATATGGTGATGGGTATTAACTAAACTTATTGTGGTGGTCATTTTGCAATATATACAAATCTTGAATCATTATGTTGTACACCTGAATCTAGTATAATGTTATATGTTAATTATACCTCAATTTAGAAACCTAATTGGCCAGGGTCCCTCTTCCCTATTCCCATAGATAAATTTTTAAAAATGTTTGTTTGTTTGTTTATTTATTTATTTTGAGAGAGAGTGCAGGTGAGCAGAGGTGGGGCAGATAGAGAGGGAGAGAGAGAGAGAATCCCAAACACCAGTAGTGCAGTACTGGTACAGAGCCTGACAAAGGGCTTGAAACCCCCGAACCATGAGATCATGATCTGAGCTGAAAACAAGAGTCAGATGTTCCGTTGACTGAGCCATCCAGGTGCCCCTTAGACAAATCCTTTGAACCTTTATTTTTTTAGGGACAAACATCTCTTATCCTCCCTCTTATATCAATCAAGGTCCAATCAGGAAACAGAAAACATACAGTAGTTTGAATAGGAAAAGTTTAATATAAAGAATTATTAACTATAGCAGCTGATGATCTATAAAGAGGTAAAGACAACTAAAAACAAAACAAAACCCTAGGACGCAGAGTACCTAAGGAAGGAACAACGTGGAAAAGAGCCTTCCTCTCCAAGGCTGAAATTCTGGCCACATTGGAAAGGATGTGGCTTCACATCACTGGATTACAGAGAATGTTGCTTGGTTGCCCGGCCAGAACTGATCCACAGATGCTGAGGAAAGAGGTTGAAACACTCCTCCTAAATGTAGGTGGGCCAAGACTGGGATGCTGACTTCTGACACAAATGAGACTCATTGGGAAACTGTCAATAGAGATGTTACTGAAACTTGATGGGAAGCCATCCATATGTTTGCCACTGAAACTCAGTGGGGGTGTGTGCCACTGGGTGAACCCCAAACGTAAAGCTGGAAGCAGTGAGATAGGAACCAGAAGAAGCAAATAGGAAACACCAGACTCAGAAAGTGAAGCCCTATTTCTCTCATAATGTCTCTCCAGATCCCTGTACTGACAAAGGTTACCATCATCTTCACTGAAAAGGAGAATTGTTTCAATATTTTAGCTCCATTTTTTCAGAGTAGACAATAAAGCGTGGCTTTGGAACTGGGAGACAAAATATTTTTAGCTGGCACACTTTTGAATGTAAGGGATTTGTTTTCATTATATTCTGTTATGTCAATATTTAACAGTAGCTTTTACTAAGCATATTATCTATATTACTTGAAGGTAGGTAAAACAGTGTTAACTACAAAATGTCTTTTCAGGCGTGGTCCCCACCAAAATGTTGGGGCTCACCAAATCGTCCTTGAGTGATGTCTGAAATAGGTTTGACCTTTATTTACAATACAAGACTTTGAACCCAATTAAATCTATCCATTAAGGAGAACCATTATACTGTTGCGGGCCATTAAACCTCAAGGTGGCTGAGACTCTAATGCTAACTATTGATAAGGACAATGAGAAACATTTGAGAAACTAGGTTGGAGGTGGTCACTGAAGAGGAACATGGCAAAGAATGAGGAGTCTATGAGTACAAAAGACAGTTTTACCCATTTCTCGATTTTGTCTAAACTGATTACGTGGAAATGAGGCAGAGGATATGATTTTTAAGAATAAGGGAAATTTGGCAGAAATACAGTTACTGGGAACTTTGTATATGATAGGGTGGCTTGTATCCTCTTAAGTGAAAGAATAAATGACTGAATGATACCAGAAGATGGAAAGTCCTTGGCTGCATACAGTGAATGAAGGGAAGAGTAACTCTCCAGTGCCTCAAATGTCAATCAACTCTAACATACCAATACTTCCTGATTCTATCCCCTGGCAGGATTGAGTTTCTTACATAGAGCTTGTTTATTAGGGGATAGGACACAGGAGATAATAGAGAAGAAAAGCAGGTAGAGTGAGGGTGAGGGCGTGAGAAGGAAGAATGTGAAGAAGGATGGCTGTGTTCAGGATGGCTGCACAGAGAGGGTTCCTTGCATTCTTGCAGAGCAAGGAGGAGGTAGGGTTTTTAAGAAGAAAAAAATGAAGCTATCCAGAAACAAATACAATGTATTTAGTGTTTGATAGCATATTCATTTGGGACGTTCTATTTAATTGAATTAGCTGTCCTTTTTGCCCCAAGGTGAAACTTTCCCCTACCATTAGTCAGAAAACTTTCCTTTCTCTTCTGAACTTTTCTAGCACTGAGACTCTGAGGCATATAGGTTAGCTTATTTTATACATTCCTTCATTGTTATAACTGTCCTATGTATTTTGAACAGAGGCCATGACTTGTGTGTATTTTGTACCCTCACAAACAGCTAGAAGTGCTATGCCTTTGCTAGGCACTTGATAGTCCATGATATATCTGGGGCATAAAGAAATATAAGACTGGCTTTGCAACCTGACATTCTTTATTACTGCTGAATGGGTGGTCACACAGAATGAGTTTATATTACTGAAGGAAGAATTTCCTCTTTGGCATTATACATTAAGAAAAACTTTTTATGGTAGCAAGACTCTTATTCAAAGAAATAAGAAGTTAACGGATTTCATTTACTCCTCTCTTGAGTTGATTTCTACCCAGAAACTTGAGGAAACTACCCAATCGAATACCTTGGCCCAACCCACTTATAAGAATTATAGTACAAGACATTAAACAAAGAAATTTATGACAATACTTAGTATAAGGTGAAGTCATTGCTGGCAGGACTCCAGGCTTTCTTCCAAGATCCTCAATGTAATTTAAGGTATATGATGAGAGAGCCAAAAATAAATTAATAAAGAATATAAATAAACATATTTATTAAGTAACTTCATTATGCCAGCTACCACATTGGTGGCAATATACAAATACATTACCTTACTGAGTCATCTCAACCACACCATGAAGTAAATTTTATTCTCATTCTGCAGATGAGAAAACAGAGGTACAAGAGTCATATAGCTACTAATCTGGAATCAGGATTAGAATCAAGTCTGGTCCAACTCTGGAACCTATGCTGTTACCACCACATGACGTGGTGTCTCTTAAGAAGAGAATCTATAATAATCAGAATCAGTAGAAAATGGACACATGTTAGGCCCATGACATGGGTATCCTCTAAAAGCAGGTAACAGGGGTGCCTGGGTGGCTCAGTTGGTTGAATGTCGGACTCTTGATTTTGGCTCAGGTCATGATCTCATGGTTCATGAGTTTGAGCCCTGCATCAAGCTCTGCACTGACAGTACAGAGCCTGCTTGGGATTCTCTTTCTCTCCCTCTGTTTCTGCTCCTCCCCTACTCTCTCTCTCTCAAAATAAATAAATAGGCATTTTTTTAAAATTTAAATTTTATTTTTTTAATTTACATCCAAATTAGTTAGCATATAGTGCAACAATGATTTCAGGAGTAGATTCTTTAATGCCCCCTACCATTTAGCCCATCCCCCCTCCCACAACCCCTCCAGTAACCCTCAGTTTGTTCTCTATATTTAAGAGTCTCTTATGTTTTGCCCCCCTCCCTGTTTTTCTATTATTTTTTCTTCCCTTCTCTTGTGTTCATCTGTTCTGTGTCTTAAAGTCCTTGTATGAGTGAAGTCATATGATATTTGTCTTTCTCTGACTAACAAATTTCACTTAGCATAATACCCTCTAGTTCCATCCACATAGTTGCAAATGGCAAGATTTCATTCTTTTTAATTGTGGAGTAATACTCCACACACACGCATACACACACACACACACACACACACACACACAGGAATATACCACATCTTCTTTATCCATTCATCCATCGATGGACATTTGGGCTCTTTCCATACTTTGGCTATTGTTGATAGTGCTGCTATAAACATGGGGGGTGCATGTGCCCCTTTGAAACAGCATACCTGTATCCCTTGGATAAATACCCAGTAGTGCAATTGCTAGGTCGTAGGGTAGTTCTATTTTTAATGTTTTGAGGAAACTTCATACTGTTTTCCAGAGTGGCTGCACCAGTTTGCATTCCCACCAGCAGTGCAAAAGAGATCCTCTTTCTCCATATCCTCGCCAACATCTGTTGTTGCCTGAGTTGTTAATGTCAGCCATTCTGATAGGTGTGAGGTGGTATCACATTGTGGTTTTGATTTCCCTGATGATGTTGAGCATTTTTTCATGTGTCAGTTGGCCATCTGTATGTCTTCTTTGGAGAAGTGTCTATTCATGTCTTTTGCCCATTTTTTTCACTGGATTATTTGTTTTTTGGGTGTTGAGTTTGATAAGTTCTTTATAGATTTTGGATATTAACCCTTTATCTGATATGCCATTTGCAAATATCTTCTCCCATTCCATTGGTTGCCTTTTAGTTTTGTTGATTGTTTCCTTCACTGTGAAGAAGCTTTTTATTTTGATGAGGTTCCAGTAGTTCATTTTTGTTTTTATTTCCCTTGTCTCTGGAGACGTGTTGAGTAAGAAGTTGCTGCCACCAAAATCAAAGAGGTTTTTGCTTGCTTTCTTCGAAGATTTTGAAGGCTTCCTGTCTTGCATTGAGGTCTTTCATCCATTTTGAGTTTATTTTTGTATATGGTGTAAGAAAGTGGTCCAGGTTCATTCTTCTGCATGTCGCTGTCCAGTTTTCCCAGCACCATTTGCTGAAGAGACTGTCTTTATTCCATTGGATATTCTTTCCTGCTTTTTCAAAGATTAGTTGACCATACGTTTGTGGGTCCATTTCTGGGTTCTCTATTCTGTTCCATTGATCTGAGTGTCTGTTCTTGTGCCAGTACTATACTGTCTTGATGATTACAGCTTTGTAGTACAGCTTGAAGTCTGGGATTGTGATGCCTCCTGCTTTGGTTTTCTTTTTCAAGATGGCTTTGACTATTTGGGGTCTTTTCTAGTTCCATACAAATTTTAGGATTATTTATTCTAGCTCTGTGAAGAATGCTGGTGTTATTTTGATACATATTGCATTGAATATGTAGATTGCTTTGGGTAGTATCATCATTTTAACAATATTTGTTCTTCCTATCCAGGTGCATGGAATATTTTTCCATTTTTTTGTGTCTTCTTCAATTTCTTTCATAAGCTTTCTATAGTTTTTGGTGTATAGATTTTTCACCTCTTTGGTTATATTTATTCATAGGTATTTTATGGTTTTTGGTGCAATTGTAAATTGCAATTCCTTGGGATCAATTCCTTGATTTCTCTTTCTGTTTCTTCATTGTTGGTATATAGGAATGCAACCGATTTCTGTGCCTTGATTTTATATCCTGCAACTTTGCTGAATTCATGAATCAGTTCTAGCAGTTTTTTGGTGGAATCTTTTGGGTTTTCCATATAGAATATCATGTCATCTGCGAAGAGTGAAAGTTTGACCTCCTCCTGGCCGATTTGGATGCCTTTTATATCTTTGTCTGATTGTAGAGGCTAAGACTTCTAATACTATGTTGGAAAACAGTGGCAAGAGTGGACATCCCTGTCTTGCTCCTGACCTTAGGGGGAAAGCTCCCAGTTTTTCCCCATTGAAGATGACATTAGTGTTGGGTCTTTCACATATGGCTTTTATGATCTTAAGGTGTGATCCTTCTATCCCTACTTTCTTGAGGGTTTTTATCAAGAAAGGATGCTGTATTTTGTCAAATGCTTTCTCTGCATCTACCAAGAGGATCATATGGTTCTTGTCCTTTCTTTTATTGATGTGGTGAATCACATTGATTGTTTTGCAGATATTGAACCAGCCCTGCATCCCAGGTATAAATCCCATTTGGTTGTGGTGGATAATTTTTTTAATGTATTGTTGGATCCAGTTGGCTAATATCTTGTTGAGGATTTTTGCATCCATGTTCATCAAGGAAATTGGTCTATAGTTCTCCTTTTTAGTGGGGTTTCTGTCTGGTTTTGGAATCAAGGTAATGCTGGCTTCATAGAAAGAGTTTGGAAATTTTCCTTCCACTTCTATTTTTTGGAACAGCTCAAGAGAATAGGTGTTAACCCTTCTTTAAATGTTTGGTAGAATTCCCCTGGAAAGCCATATGGCCCTGGACTCTTGTTTTTTGGCAGATTTTTGATTGCTAATTCAATTTCTTTACTGGTTATGGGTCTGTTCAAATTTTCTATTTCTTCCTATTTCAGTTTCGGTAGTGTATATATTTCTAGGAACTTGTCAATTTCTTCCAGATTGTCCATTTTATTGGCATATAATTGCTCATAATATTATTTTATTATTGTTGTTATTTCTGCTGTGTTGGTTGTGATCTCTATTCTTTCATTCTTGATTTTATTTACTTGGGTCCTTTCCTTTTTCTTTTTGATCAAACTGGCTAGTGGTTTATCAATTTTGTTAATTCTTTTTTTTAATGTTTTATTTATTTTTGAGACAGAGAGAGACAGAGCATGAACGGGGGAGGGTCAGAGAGAGAGGGAGACACAGAATCTGAAGCAGGCTCCAGGCTCTGAGCTGTCAGCACAGAGCCCGACGTGGGGCTTGAACTCACGGACCGTGAGATCATGACCTGAGCTGAAGTCAGACACTTAACCGACTGAGCCACCCAGGTGCCCCTCAATTTTGTTAATTCTCTCAAAGAACCAGCTTCTGGTTTCATTGATCTGTTCTACTGTTTTTTTGTTTTTTTGTTTTTTTTTGTTTTGATAGCATTAATTTCTCCTCTAATCTTTATAATTTCCTGTCTTCTGCTGGGTTTGGGTTTTATTTGCTGTTCTTTTTCCAGCTCTTTAAGGTGTGAGGTTAGGTTGTATATCTGAGATCTTTCTTCCTTCTTTAGCAAGGCCTGGATTGCTATATAGTTTCCTCTTATGACTGCCTTTGCTGTGTCCCAGAGGTTTTGGGTTGTGGTGTTATCATTTTCATTGGCTTCCATGAACTTTTTAATTTCCTCTTTAACTTCTTGGTTAGCCCATTCATTTTTTAGTAAGATGTTCTTTAGTCTCCAAGTATTTGTTACCTTTCCAAATTTTTTCTTGTGGTTGATTTCGAGTTTCATAGCGTTGTGGTCTGAAAATATGCACAGTATGATCTCAATCTTTTTGTACTTGTTGAGGGCTGATTTGTGTCCCAGTATGTGGTCTATTGTGGAGAATGTTCCATATGCACTGGAGAATGCATATTCCACTGCTTTAGGATGAAATGTTCTGAATATATCTGTTTAGTCCATGTGGTCCAGTGTGTCATTCATAGTCATTGTTTCCTTGTTGATTTTTTGATTAGATGATCTGTCCACTGCTCTAAGTGGGGTGTTGGAGTTCCCTACTATCATGGTATTATTATCAATGAGTTTCTTTATGTTTGTGATTAATTGATTTATATATTTGGGTGCTTCTAAATTTGGCACATGAATGTTTACAATTGTTAGGTCTTGGTGGATAGACTCCTTGATTATGATATAATGCCCTTCTTCATCTCTTGATACAGTCTTTATTTTAAACTCTAGATTGTCTGATATATGTATGGCTACTCTGGCTTTCTTTTGTTGACCATAAGCATGATAGATGGTTCTCCGTCCCCTTACTTTCAATCTGAAGGTGTCTTTAGGTCTAAAGTGGGTCTCTTGTAAATAGCATATAGATGGATTGTGTTTTCTTATCCATTCTGTTACCCTATGTCTTTTGATTGGAGCATTTAGTTCATTGATGTTTAGAGTGAGTACTGAAAGATAGGAATTTATTGCCATTATGTTGCTTGTAGAGTTGAAGTTTCTGGTGGTGTTCTATGGTCCTTTCTAGTCTTTGTTGCTTTTGGTCTTTATTTATTTGTTGTTGTTGTTGTTGTTGTTGTTGTTTTTATCTTTTCTCCTCTCAGAGAGTCCCTCTTAAAATTTCTTGCAGGTCTGGTTTAATGGTCACAAACTCCCTTAATTTTTGTTTGGGAAAATTTTTATCTCTCCTTCTGTTTTGAATGACAGCCTTGCTGGATAAAGAATTCTTGGCTGCATATTTTTCTGATTCAGCACATTGAATATATCCTGCCACTCCTTTCTGGCCTGCCAAGTTTCTGTGGATAGGTGTGCTGCAAACCTGATCTGTCTTCCCTTGTAGGTTACGAACTTTTTTTCCCTTGTTGCTTTCATGATTCTTTCCTTGCCTGAGTATTTTATGAATTTGACTATGGTATGCCTTGTCGATGGTCAATTTTTGTTGAATCTCGTGGGAGTCCTCTGAGCTTCCTGGATCTGTGTCTGTGTCTGTGTCTGTGTCTCTCCCCAGGTTAGGAAAGTTTTCCACTATGATTTGCTCACATAATCCTTTTCCCCCTATTTCTCTCTCTTTCTCTTCTGGGACCCCTATGATTCTGATGTTGTTCCTTTTTAATGAGTCACTGATTTCTCAAATTCTTAAATTGTGCTCTTTTGCCTTAATCTCCCTCTTTTTTTTCTGCTTCATTATTCTCCATAAGTTTGTCTTCTATATCACTGATTCTCTGTTCTGCCTCATCCATCCTTGCTGCCCTGGCACCCATTCGAGATTGCAGCTCAGTTATAGCATTTTTTTATTTCATTCTGGCTAGTTTTTACTTCTTTTATCTTCACAGCAAGGGATCCTAATCTATTTTCGACTCCAGCTAGTATTCTTGTTATCATGATTCTAAATTCTGGCTCAGACATCTTGCTTGTATCTGTGTTGGTTAAGTTCCTGGCAGTCGTTTCTTCCTGCTCTTTCTTTTGGGGTAAATTCCTTCATTTCATCATTTTGAAGGGAGAAAAGGAATTAATGAGGTAAAAACCTTAAAATTAAAAAAATATTACAATTAAAAAATTAAAAACAAACACACACACAAAATTGAATAAATGATGCTAGATCCTAGATGTGTGTTGGCTTGGGTGTTGAAAGGGGCTTGATAGATTAGAGAAAAAAGGGGAAAGAGAGGAAAAAAAGGAAATCATTTGAAAATTTGAAAAAGTGAATACACTGAAGTAGATTAAAATCAAGTGATGGAAGTAAAATAGACTTTGAAAAAAATTACACAAAAGTAAAAAATATGGTAGAAAAAAAATTAAAGAAAATATTTTTAATAAAAGTTGAAAATAAAAATGAATTTTTTCTTTCTGTATTCAAGAAAAAGAAAAGAAACAAAAAAGAGAAAAAAGAAAAAAATAAAGAAAATTGAATAGATGGACTGGTGAACAGACTGAAATATGACTGAAATTACTTCGTTTTCCCCTAGAAGTCAAACTATGAAGCTCTTTATAGTCCATCAACTAAGCAAGCGGAGAGACTTGTGTTCCTGAAGAGCAAGGTTGGCCCAGTTGCGCAGGGCTTAGTGTAATGGCTCCATTCTCCACTAGATGGCGCTGCTTAGCTTACTGGGGTGGATTGTTCTGGCGCTTGTAGATGTGTGCACATGCGCAGGAGTGATGAAAATGGAGTTACCCATCTATCCAGTCTCTAGTATCAGGACTCTGATCTGCCCCATCAGCAACCGTGAACCTGTCCTGTGTATTCAGCTTCCGTCCACTCCCTGCTTTTACACCGTCTGTGACCAAGCCCCAGGCAGAACCTCCCTCCTGGGCTTTATCTCAGATGCAGCTGTTTTTCCTGACCTCCTATTTTTGAGGTACTGTGGCTTTGACCCGTTTAGCCCCTTTGCGGAAGGGTCTCACGGAGCAATGGCTGGGTGCTGGCCTCACCCAGTAATGTGTGCGGAACCATGCTGGTGCCGACTCCCAGAGACTGCGGCCGGGTGCCAGCCCGCTCCAGAAAAAGTTCACGCGATTGAGTAGCAGCAGCGTTTCAGGAATTATGGAAAATCGCAACACACATCTGGCACCAGGCTTCACCCCCAGCGACCTTGTTCCAGCACCAGCGAAAGTGATTGTTCTCCTGGGTCCACTAGGGTCTTGCCTTTGGGGGACCCACACAGCCTCTACCAGGTGTCCTCCCAGCAGGGGAACCAGCTCTCCCCGTGTGGTCCAAAGACCTCCGGATTTCACTCTGTTCCTGGGGATTCGCCCTTCTCACCAGAGCACTGCCAGGTATGGAGCCGCGGAGTTTCAGACTCTGCACTCTCCCTGTTTATAGAGTCTTAATGGAATTTAAACCCTCTCCTTTCTCCTTTCTCCTTTTTAGTTCAGCCCCTGCAGCTTCTCCACTTTCTCTCCAGCTGCTTTTGGGGGGGTGCTTTTCGGGTATTCTTCCCCCTACCCCTGTCTCCGTTCTCTCTCTGCATATGCAAAAATGGTTCCCTGCCCTCCGTGGCTTCTCCCTCCCCCAGTTCACTTCTCCGCCCCGCCTACCTGCTGAATTCTGTGGTTCAGGTTGTGCAGATTGTTGCGTTAATCCTCAGGTCAGTTTTCTAGGTGTGCAGGATGGTTAGTGTCGGTCTGGCTGTATTTCATGGACTTGAGACACAAAAAAACTTTCATGCTGTTCCTCCATCTTGGCTCCTCCCTCAATAAATAGGCATTAAAAAAAAATAAAAGCGGGTAACATTTCCGTGGGGATTGGGTTTGTAGTTTTGAATGAGATTGGCTGGAGTAGCGTGGGAGCTTGTCAAGGAAACTGCCTAGGTAAGAGCCACAGTCTTAGTCCAGTTGGTGGCCCAGCAGGTTTTGGGGGCAGTGAGCTGGTAAAGACTTTCTCCAGTGGGGCGCTCCTTGCCAGAGGGAGGGGGTGTGGTTTGGAAACAGGTAGTGTCACAGCTCGTCTAGCTCTGGAGCTTCGTAAATTTTTGAAGATAAAAGTAACTTAAATATTTATTTCTTGGAATTTCCCATTATATTTTTATATTTGTCAACTAGAGGAGGCACCTTGTGTAGACAATGCTATTTCTGAGGCTTTAGCGCGAATGGTTTGTTAATAGCTGAAAGCTCTAATTGAATAGAGCAAATCATGTTGTACTACTATGTGAGATACAGAGAGGAATAACATAATTGAATCTAGTGGAGAGGAGACAGATTAGAGGCAAGATCAGTTAGGAATAATTAGCTGACTGTAAAATTGGCAGAGTATGGGGACTGACTAAATGTGGGAAACCAGGGAAAGGGAGTTGTTGATAAGGCTACTGGATTTCCAGCAGGGTGATTGGGAAGTTGGTAATGCCCATGACTGTGAGTGTAGCTGCTGTCCAAGCGCCATTTTAGCTGCCACACACAAATATGTAATTTTGCAGAATCTTCCCAACCATGCTAGAACCCAGATGAAAAGATGTAGAGAGAACAGGATCATGGTGGCAGAGAAGAGATGTTCAGTTTTATAGACATGGCTATTCAGCAGTGAGTAGAGCATTTGTGTGGAGATATCCAGTAAGTAGTAGGGCATGAGATCTATCAGGATTTCCATCCACCCACTGAGTATTAACGAGGTAAGTCCTACCAAGAGGCTGAGGAGGAGACTTTAACTGAAGCTCTGTATCTTTAATCACCATTCTCTTTTGCAACTTTTCTACAAATGGTATGAGACTGAGCTTTCAATAGTCTCTCTTCTTCTCTATCTTCAGAAACACAATTAAAGCCTCAAAAGTAGTACTCCTTTCTAAACATGCACTTAAGTTAATGAGAAAAGTTCACTTATTTTATGTGGGGGTAAGTGTTTATTTTTCTGACACATGATAAGAAGCAGTATGAGGCTGCAATATTTCAGATATTATGGAATGTGAAGAGTTGAAGATAGAGAATTTTATTTCCTTTTTCTAGCAAGATGGTAAAATTTCTTAAAAAGATAGGGAACTGAATTTTAACTTGATTTTTTAGGTTAATTTTAAATTTGATTAGAGGTGCGGTTCAGAACTTTTGTGTGGCTACAAGACCTACAGCATTTAAGTTAGTAAGCAGAAGAACTTTTCCCCTCCACCAGCTGGTATTTTAGAGATGTTATCTACTAGGACTGCCAAAACAAAATACCAGAGGCTAGGTGGCTTAAATCATAAAGTTATTTTCTCATAGTTCTGGAGAAAACCTGAAAGATGGAGATCTAGATGCTGGCAGAGATGGTTTCCTCTGAGGGCCATAAGGGAGAAAACTGTTCTAGATTTCTCTTCTTGGCTTGTAGATGGCTGCCCTCTTGCTTCCTCTTCCCACAGTGGTCTCTCTATGCAGACATGCCCCTGACTTGTGTCCAAATGTCCTCTTTTTATAAAAATACCCATCAGGTTGACTTAGGGTTTTCCCAAACAGCCTCATATTAACTTAGTCGCCTCTTTAAAGTCCCTCTCTCCAAATACAGTTACGTTTTGAGGTACCGGGGATGAGGGCTTCAACATATGAATTTGATGGGACATAATATAGCTAATAACATTATATGGGCTGAACTTAATTTCTTTTCCCACCACTGCTTTTTATCTGTACTTATTTCAATTTTTCCCTGACCCTTGATGAAGTCTGGGTAAGTCCTAACATGTATCCAGTCCCCTTGCCATATTTAATGCAAAGTCTTCTTTTAGGTTTTAAAAGTTCTTTTTCTAGGGGGTGCCTGGATGGCTCAGTTGGTTGAGCATCTGACTCTTGATTTCAGTTTATATCATGATCCCAGGGTTATGGGATCAAGTCCTGCATCCGGCTCCATGCTGAGCATGGAGCCTGCTTGAGATTCTCTCACCCTTTGGCCTTCTCCCTAACTTGTGCTCTCTCTCAAAAATAAAAATAAAAATAAATAAATAAATAAATAGTATAGAATAATACAATAATACAATATAAACAACAACAACAAAAAACTTTTCTCCCAGCTTTACTTCAGGACCTGCAGTAAGAAAAGGGGCAGAAGAGGACATGTAGACCTCTTCATTATTTTCTTGTCTTGCTCTTTCATTTCCCAGTCTCCTGTCTATGTTACCTCTGCATCTTCCAGACATGGGTGCAGGGTTGTGAGGAGGGAGGAGAGGTATGGGACAGAAGATGTACTACTGGTTGGCTGGAGTGATCATTTGACTCTGGGTGCCTCTTGTAAGACAGATACCCGGTTGTCTTGAGACATTTGTCATGTCCCAGGTGTGAAAAATACAATCTCTATCTGCCTTGTTACTATGACTCCTCAGTCCCTGCTTCAACAGTACATTCTACAGAGACTCTGTTTTGGGACCTTGACTTAACCTCATTACCTCCCACAGTGTCCACTTGGACCATCATTGCTCTGCTCAACTCTAGGATCCACAATGATCCTCTCTCCTTACTCTGTTTTCAAGGCCAGGTCCAGGTTGGCCTCTTGCTTCTAAACTTTTCCAGGTAAGAGTCTCTGTACCCCATTAACTTTGGTGGACACAAGCCAGGCCCCTGACAGATTCTCTGGAAGCTCTCCTCCTTATCTGGCTTGAAGGGTTGTGTGTTTGTGAATACTTTTCTGAATTCTACCATGAGATGGGTAGAGAGAATGCACTACGTGCTGACTACTCTCTCTGAACAACTCTCCGCTATTCATCACTTTGCCTCCTTTTATTTTTGGGATTGAGTTTCTAGATCAACTTTTTTGGGTGACCCCAAAGCAAAATTATAGGTAATGTGGCTGTTCATAGTGTTCTCTGCTCTGGGGCTTTAGAGGAGAATCAGAGGCAACAGGAACATGCCTACTTATACTGCTATATAGGTCAGTAATTTTACTATTGAGATCATTTAAACACAAAGTTTAGACGTAGTGTATATCTAAAACAGAACAAGATGGCTTAATTTCCAGACCTGTCTTCTCAGAGTATTGCTTCCGTCAATATGGTTGGACCAGTTTAGGGTGTGGATTAGTCTCAGATCCTTTCATCATTCTTTCGGGGTGGTTCCCTCCATACAGGCAAATGGATAGACTGACCACATTGGAGTTATTTTGCAGGCTACAGTTCACAAGGAGACCATTTCCAGAAGCCCTGTTTAAGGTCTCTTAGGCATCTTTCCTAGAAAGCTGGAATGAAGAGGCTTCACTTAGCATCCATTGATGTCTGATCTTTTGAGTTCCTTATCCTCAACTAATGGCCTAATTCTGATCTACTGTATTCTGAGTTTTGGCGTGACCACCAGACTCAAACAACCTGCGTTCCTGTGCCATTTCTGCTTTACTCTTGATAAAAACCTGGGCCTGATTTCTGCTTCTCCTTTGCTTGGGATCTGGTGTCTGGGGCCTTGAATTTGCTTCACTATGATTCATCCTGTTGTCACGACACAGAAGGAAAGATCCTGCCAGTGCTTTCACAGTTTGCTAACTAATCAAGATTTCAAAGGTTAATATATCTAATTCCAAAAGTCTTTTCTTTGATTTCATCTTTATTGTTACTGAAGTCATTTTTAAAACATGGGAGAAGACATAGTTTTGCCTTCTCTTCAAAGACAATGCAAGTTTTGAAAAATGATGAGAAAATTAAATCCTGACAGAGACTCAGAATGTTGTCCCTCTTCTAGGTACTTATACTGTGTGAGCTGCTCATAAGTGCAGCCCAAAAGTGTAAAACAGTCTGCAGCAACTTAATGGAAATCAGAGTTTCTACTCCTGGAAAAACTGAAAAAAGGAAAAAGCTCTTTTTGTCCATAACCTGGCATTTCCTCAATAGTTAGAAGATTGCCATGGCTTGGACATGATAGAACTTATCAATATGGACAAGCAGATGGGAGAAGGAAGTGGAGTTGGGAAAAACATAGAAAGTGGACCTCCAGGACCAGCTTGGTGTCGACCACACAGAGCACAAAAAGCATGATATGCACATGAGTGGTTTGGGCAGGTATTTATTTTCAAACCTGGTTCAGAAAGAGCCTACTCATGCCTTGAGCAAAGACCCTAGTCTGTGTCATTGATGAGAAAAACATTACCTGATGTCAAAAGTTCCAGTCACTTAGGACTATAGTACCCAAAGGACAGTTGTCTATAATAAAGTTTTGACCAGGCCATATGAAATGAGAAGGATAATGTAGTGATTTTTCTTTAAACCTAAATTCATTTATTTTAAGGAACTGCTTTTTATTCTGAGATTTGTTCTCTCTTAGTTTATTTTTTTGGTATCAATATGTGTTTTTTTAAAAATAAAACAACAGTGTTAGTGAATAGCAGTTCTTTGTTTTTATATCTTTGCTTAGTAAATGAAAGATTAACAACCTTATATTGGTCCCCAAAATGTTTTTGAAAATATTACTAGTTTATAAAATTGAAACATTCTGGAAGTTTTGAGATAAGCCACAACACTATTTAGTGAAATACCCTTGACAAAGAAACAGGAAACCTAATCAGGAAGAGACCATGTTCTTTGGATGGTGGCAAACAGAGTGTGGGACAAAAATGGCATCAAATTTCAGACCCAATTCCCTAAGCCAGCAGCAGGTGCTGAGCCTGTCATAAATATCACCTATGGGTTTCCTATCAATGCTATTTCTGAATACCATTTGAAAATGTTGTTTTCTTATTATTAACAGTAAATCAGGAAGACAACAATCAAAGATTTTATAAGAAGTATTGATAAAGTACAAATTATGATTTTATAGTTACAGATAAAATGAATAGTTAATGTTATCGTAAGTGTGTGAGCACTTAAAAACACTAGTTTATCATCACTGATTGGTTAGTGTCACAAAGAAAGAGATGCTATTGAATTATCTGGCAAGGCTGAACAAAATCAGCTCCCTTTAGGAAATGCCCCTACTTGGAGCCCATGGTTTCCTCCTCTGAACTCCCATTATGTTATATCCCTATCAGGGATGCCAATATTGGATATTGGGTAGGTCACTGCTCTGGAACAATTCTAAGGCTAAACATGGGCTCAAAGAAATAGAATGATATGAATGGTCATTGATATCTGCCAAGGAATCTGAAAGAGAAGTAGTGGACATATTTGTGGT
This sequence comes from Panthera leo, assembly GCF_018350215.1. NCBI lineage: Eukaryota > Metazoa > Chordata > Mammalia > Carnivora > Felidae > Panthera > Panthera leo. The sequence goes on along the minus strand of NC_056686.1, from coordinate 149,650,419 downwards.
GACGATGTATTTGGTATATTTGCCATGTCAGGTCAATGCTCCATAGCATATACTGCTCCAGATTGTACTTACCTGTGTATTTATACAGAAAACTGTTTCTCATCATAATGCCTCCTGTGAATCGAAGATAAAAGTGGGTTTTTGTAAAATGGATTGTGCTTTTCCATTTGAGCCATGCTTTAATCAACAAAGAATGTCTCGCAAAAGAAAAATGGTCTTGGAACAATAGAATTGTGCTCCGCCCTAGAATTTAGAGATGAAAAAAGCGTTGATGTCTTTGCTAAGTAAGTGTGGTTGGCTGATCAGCAGCAGCAGCGCCATTAGACTAGTCAAACTACAGAATTTCAGGGCCCTGCCTCTCCATTTCTCAACCAGAACCTGCAATTTGACAATATCCCCAGGCGATTCTCGTTCTGTTGAGGAAACCAGGACCCGAGAACTAGCAGATGGAACCTTGTCTATTGTGGCAAGATGGGGGCATTCTTAGCACAAGGTTAGGAGAGGAGCCGAGTGTGGCTGGGACGCGGGGCAGGCCAATTTGTCAAGAGGGTTGAAAGGAACAGCTGCATCATAGGAAATGCTGCCAGGCTGTGCCTTGGAAAGTCATTGCAAACTCACAGGGCTCCTTCCTGGGAGGAGATGAGACTCCCGTAAGTTCCCAACCAGCTTTTGGCTGGAGTTGGGACTCAAAGATTAATCAGTGGGAGCAGGGCTCTGAGGTCTCATAAACAAAAGGGGAGAGAAGTAGTTTTGCCCCTCCATTCCACTTCCCTCAGGCTGCTCATTAAAGTCGTCTGGGGAGCCTCAGAAACCCTCCAGTGCCTGGGTACCATCCCCAGAGATTCTGATTTAATTGGTTTGAGGTCTGTCCCAAGTCGATTGTTGATGGTTATGTGCAAACAGCATGGTGAAGTCTGTAATATTTTACTTCTTCAAGGATTTTTAAAATAAAGACCTGCAGGGGAAAAACTAATAAGTATTTATACTCCACAGAAAAAGCAGCTCTACCACAGCATAAGTATATGCTATATAAATTAATACGAAAATAGTGTAAACATTTAATTAGAAATATCTTTTTTAAGGGTGCCTGGTTTGGTCAGTTGTCGGTTAAGCGTCTGACTCATGGTTTCAACTCAGGTCATGATCTCATGGTTCCTGAGTTCAAGCCCCACATCAGACTCTATGGAGCCTGCTTAGGATTCTCTCTCTCACCCTCTCTCTCTACCCTGCCCCACTCGTGTGCTCTCTCTCTCTCTCAAAATAAATAAACAAACTTAAAAAATAAGTAAAAAATTAGAAAAAAAAAAAAAAAAGAATTGCGAGGCTTGGATGTGCCCTATGACCTCGTGCCAGTGATTAACCTGATCATGCATGGATGAAGGTGAAGAATGGGTGTTAATTAGACCATCTTAAAGTGGATCATCTCCACAAAAGTCTAATCTTGGAAATGTGGAAATTCTTTTAATTAACACCTAGTTTGTAAATTCCTGGAAAGAAAAGGAGCAAAAGACTAACTTTTATTGGGTACGCATTCTGTGCTGGGCAAGACTTTCTCACTTTGTTTTCATAACAACCTTGTGAATTAGGTATTTTTCTGAGGATAAAGGAGGCTCAGAGAGACTAAGTAACTTGGACATAGATAATAAACACCAGATCAGGGTTTGAAGTCAGGTATATCTTTCTCCAGGGCCTATGGTCTTTCTATGGCATACATGCTATGTTCCCCACAGGGCCGAAGGACCTGTGAGATCATTTTCCTTTATGTCTGTAATGATGTTTCTTAAACATGATATATGGCTGACAATTGTTTCTTTAAGAATCAACAACTGGGGCGCCTGGGTGGCTCAGTTAAGCATATGACTTCGGCTCAGGTCGTGATCTTACGGCTCATGAGTTGGAGCCCTGCATAGGGCTCTGTGCTGGCAGCTCAGAGCCTGAAGCCTGCTTCGAATTCTGTGTCTCCCTCTCTCTCTGCTGCTCCTTACCTGCTTGCACTCTGTCTCTGTCTCTCTCAAAAATAAACATTAAAAAAAATTAAAAAAAGAATCAACAACTAAATTTCATGTGAAACACAGGTAGATGTGTACAGCTGTGATCAGACTCCCCTCACTTCACATCACCATCTGTCATTCTCTTTCTGGTAAACTTTTGATTCCCATCCTATGATGGGAAGGGATTCCCATCCTTCTCTCCCTGTGGAGCTGAAGAGTCAAATGCTGGCTTAACTCCCAGACTCTCTATCAATCCTATAACTGCTGATTCTGGCCTGGCAGTCTTTGCAAGTTTAGGTGGAGGGTCGTATTGTCCTAAGCCTGAAGACGTTCAAGAGAATTCAGTGAGCTACATGGTGTTTGAGCATTGATTTGAGTTAGACCCAGGTGGAATTGGAATAGAATTGTAGCCTGAAACACTCTCAGAAATTAGTTCAGATTTAACACTCAATGTAAATGTTATGAGTTTCTGAGAAACTTGTATATCTCTAAAAACTGGTGGGACTAACTCTTCTTAAAAGTTCATTTTGGGGTTGTTTCTTCACTATAATTTAATATTTCAAGACTGCTTGCTTAAATCACTAAGGCTGAGCTCATGAGAACATTCTTTTGATGAATTTCACAAAATGAAAAGGGGAGCCTTGGTGGCTTAGTTGGTTAAGCATTTGACTTCAGCTCATAATCTCATAGTTTGTGAGTTCAAACCCCACATCAGGCTGGCTGTTGTCAGCACAGAACCTGCTTCCGATCCTCTCTGTCCCTCCCCCGCTAGTGCATGCACATTCTCTCTCAAAAGTAAATAAATATTAAAAAAACAAAAACAAAAATGGACACTAAATATTGAATAACTGAAATCAACGCTGTGGTTTTTATTGGATTTGAACTAGAGGAAGTTTTAAAAATGAGTGATTCTATAAAAAATACCAATGATTACAAAATCAATAATACTTGTAAGATGGGTTTGACTATAGAAGCAGTCTTTTATTTATTTATTTTTATTTTATTTTATTTTTTATTAAAAAAATTTTTTTAAACGTTTATTTATTATTGAGAGACAGAGAGACACAGAATGTGAGCAGGGGAGGGGTAGAGAGAGGGGGAGACATAGAATCTGCAGTATGCTTCAGGCTCTGAGCTGTCAGCACAGAGCCCGACACGGGGCTCGAACTCACAAACTGCAAGATCATGAGCCGAAGTCAGTTGCTTAACCAACTTAGCCACCCAGGTGCCCCATTTTTATTTTTTTTTAATATGAAATTTATTGTCAAATTGGTTTCCATACAACACCCAGTGCTCATCCCAACAGGTGCCCTCCTCAATGCCCATCACCCTCCCTCCCCTCCCTCCCCCCCCATCAACCCACAGTTTATTCTCAGTTTTTAAGGGTCTCTTACGGTTTGGCTCCCTCCTTCTCTAACTTTTTTTTCCCCTTCCCCTCCCCCATGGTCTTCTGTTAAGTTTCTCAGGATCCATATAAGAGTGAAAACATATGGTATCTGCCTTACTCTGTATGACTTATCTCACTTCTCCAGTTCCATCCACGTTGCTACAAAAGGCCATATTTCATTCTTTCTCATTGCCAAGTAGTATTCCATTGTGTATATAAACCACAATTTCTTTATCCACACTGAGATACCACCTCACGCCAGTCAGAGTGGCTAAAATGAACAAATCAGGAGACTATAGATGCTGGAGAGGATGTGGAGAAACGGGAACCCTCTTGCACTGTTGGTGGGAGTGCAAACTGGTGCAGCCACTCAGAAGCAGTCTTATGGTGGTTTGGGACAGCTGTATGGGCACATGATTGTCACAAGTTATGGTTTCAATACTAAGTCTGGTGTGAACATTCACTAATCTGGATAAGGGTTAGCCAAGTGGAAAATACAGTTTTGTAGCTAGTCTGAAGCTTACCCAGGGCATTACTTTGGGATATCCCCACCTCCAATTTAATGTTTGACTAATTTCCTCTTTATTTAGAATGTAGTTGAGAGATACAATCCTGATGATAATAATATGTACAATTCTTTAGGTAGATGACTGTCCTCGGTAGTGTGTGTTAGGCACATGTATATATATTACAGTTTATGAATTTAAAAGTTCGTAAATATACTTATTATAAGTATTATTATAATTATATAAGTATACATTACTTATTATAAGTATCATAGCACTTATAGTGCTAGCTTACATCCTATACTCTGTATCCAGAAGGAGCTATGCCATTTTCAGGGACACCAGCATCATTATACTGAGTTTCTCTGGAATTGTGCTTGGTTAGGACAGATACTGGAATTGAGGATTATTTCCCTTAAGTCCCAGGAATCCAAGTCTTACTCTGTTCCAGAGTCTGTGTGCCCTGAAGAAGCTGAGCACCAGGAGTAGCCTTGGCAGGGTTTGATTTGATCCAGCTCTTTTGTTTCCCAGTACAGTTAGAGGAGCAGGGAGTGGGGGGGGGGGGGGAACTCTGAGAAAGGGAACAATTCTGTATTCACAGGTAGTCTGTTATATTAAAGCTCTTCCTGGGCAGGCATTTTTGATGGAGTGAAAATCATGCAATCAAGGAGCTTTAAAAATAGACAAACATATAGCAGATTTCTTCTCTCAACAGAGAATGTACACTCCCTTCCAGGTGTTACCTCAACAAAAGAACAGAGCTGATGCTCAGAGTTCTGGCTGGATGTTGGCTGCCATTCAACCTCTTGCCTGAGCTCTTTTGTACTGCAACTCGTGAACAAACCTTCGTGTCGTCCTGGTATAAGATTTCTTTTTATTTATATTGTTTTACTGCGTATAAAATAAGGGGCTGGTTTAAGAAGAGTATTTCATCCTGAGATTCTCAATATCATATGTTTCAACTTAAAAGTAGAGGGAAAAAAATTCTCCCTTCTTAGGTTGAAATTTTAAGAACTACAAAAAACCCCCAAAACGTCCAATTTTGATGGGTCAATCAGTCACTTCTACACTGCAGAACAAAATTCTTGTGAATTCTAAGTTTGGACAGATGACCTGTAGATTTCTAGAGAGCAGAAATGCAAGTCTTTTCTGGAGGGTGCGTCTTTATGCTATTCTTTGAGTAACAGTGAACAGATACAGATACTGGAGGCCATTGGCGGAGGGGGAGAAGAGGGAGAGAATTTCTATTTCTAGTTTGAGAAGAAGTCTTGATGGTATATGGTTTGATATTAGTGAGAAGATGATGGGCAATAAAAAGATTTTAATATGTTAGAGTGAAACCTGACTCCATCAGAAATCAAGGTGAGCAGAATTAGTCACTGTCACCTAGTCCCTTGTTTCATAATGCCTGCCAAATAGTGTTGTTAATCTACTTGGTAGAATTGTCAGAAGATTTAAATCGCAATTTGGATTCCCAAGTTCTATCACAATCTATTTCTTTAGCTTAAATTCTAGGAAAGTTGTAACATTAAATGTATTTTTGAAAACAAATAGGACAAGTCACATATAATTTTTATAACTCTGACCTTTCCTAGTTTTTTCCCTAATACCTACATATACTTAGTTATAGTAATTATGTGCATGCAGTTTGTGCTCCACATTTTTGTTTATTTTCTTAGAGATATTTTTTATATATGGTTTTCATAATGATTACTTCTAACAACTGCAAAATATTCCATTAAGTGAATGCACTACACTGTAGTTAACTGTTTTCCTATTGTTGGATATTTAATCTTGTAGACTCTTCCTTTTAATAAAAGTAATCAGGCTATTATTCATGCATATACATTATTAAAATACATTTGGTCTTTAGAAATCATTCTATTTAATTAAAAATATTTTTGCCTTGGAGTGCCTGGGTGGCTCAGTCAGTTGGGCATCCAACTCTGGGTTTCAACTCAGTTCATGATTTTGCATTTCGTGAGTTCAAGCCCTGCATCGGGCTCCATGCTGACAATGCAGAGCCTGCTTGGGATTCTCTCTCTCTCTCTCTCTCTCTCTCTTCTTCTCTCTCTTTCCCTCTCTCTCAAAATAAATAAATAAACCTTAAAAATATTTTTGCCTCTTGTATTTTTTTTTTTTTTTTGCCTTTCAGTGAATGGCTCATGCTTCTGTCTTTTATTCTACAATTTAGAAGAAAAGTATAATTATTGAAGTTACTGGTGATTGTTTTAAAGGAGTTCTCAAACTTTAGTGGCTGTCGGAATCACCTGTGATGCTTGTTAAAATGCACACTTCTGGCTCTATTTTCAGATGCTCTGATTAACTAGATCAGGGATGTGGGCCTAAGCATTTTTGTGCAGGGGTTATAGAGCACATGGATAAACACTGACTTCAGGGAAAGGTAGGACATCTTTTAAGACATGTGGTATTAGAATTGGCCAGAGAGTGTTGGAGATTCTATATCTGAATTTAGGTAAACTTCTAAAGATAATATGTGCAGTCTAATGATTCTTGTATCTCTAAGTGTAAAATCTAGTTTTGACTTTTATGTGAAAACTAGGTAGGCAGCAGAAAGGAAGTTAAGACTAGGAGAATGAAGAGGAGATCAGCTACCCCCCAACTGGAAGACAGACAAGGAGGCAGTCCTGTCAGCTGTGTGTGTGGATGATGAAGAGTGTGGGGAAGACAGTATAAGGTGGACTCAGGGATCACAGGTCAGTTGTCGTTTCCAGCTACAAAGTCATGTGTACAGAGATAGCAAATGTATTTGATTTTTTTTCCCAGAAATCTGAACAGTGATTTCTATTGGAACAGAGCATTTAAACATATCTGGTCAGCTTTGCAGTTTGATAATATTAATGGCTTACACACACATTCAGCATAAAAAAAAAATCAGTATTTCTACCTTATCAGAATGAAATATCTTTATGTTTATCACATTTCCTCCAAGGACATCAGAAAATAAAGTGTGATTAGAAACCAGTATGTTCTTTATATGATGTTTTTCTATTTTAGAGTGTCCATGATGAAACTCAAAGCATTGTCAGACTGTTCCTTTTCCTTTATTTCTCAAAATAAGCAGTGAGTGGGCAGATATCGCTCCTATTTTATAATCACAGAAAGAGAAACACTGAAAAGTGAAGTTCTTTGCTTATAGTCCCATACCAACGAATTGATCTCTTTTACTGGATTCTTTGAAGGTTGATGTCATGCTTCTTTAGCCTTTATAAGTGCTACAGCAAGTGACTTAATGCTGCCAGGAGATAATTTTCCATGTGTCTGTCATATTTCTGCATGTCTTGGGAACAGAGACATGGACTGGCCTTTGCTCTAGAATGTCTTTTCAAGGAGGTTTATACAGCAGGCAGCCTTTGAAGACAGAGATAGTGTTTTCCCTAGAGCAAAAGGCAGGCATGCTTGGGGCACCTGGGTGGCTCAGTCAGATGACTTCAGCTCAGGTCACGATCTCATGGTTCATGAGTTTGAGCCTTGTGCTCGACTTGGTGCTGTCAGTGTAGAACCCGCTTTGGATCCTCTGTCCCCCTGTCTTGCTTCCCCTCCCCCGCTTATGTTTTCTCTCTCAAAAATGAATATATATATATATATAATGTAAAATATATAAAAAATATATTAAAAAATATATATATATAATCAGTTATGCTTGCAGTCCAGTATGAAAGATTCAAGTTCCCTAAGTTCAAGTTTTCTTTCCTGAAATGCAACTCATGCCATGTGCAAGCACCCATCTAGGCCCATCTGTGTAGCCACTGTGGGACTTGAAGACAAGGAAGAATGATAAAATATGCTACTTGTGCTGCCTGCTGTGCTATGAGTAATAAAATCCTTTGTCTCTGACCCAAGAGTCTCATGTCATCAGCCAACAATCATGAAACTGTGGCAGGCTAACTTGTTATTTAATCAATAGAGTAGTATCTCACAACCTGCACGGTTCTTGGTAACCACAAAACAGTGTTCAATTAAAGTTTGTGGAATAGAATCAACAGCCAAATAATAGACTCTAGGTCTTCTGACCACAAATTTATGGCACTTGGAGAAGTCAGCATTGCTCTACCAACTATAGCCAAGGAAGAAATAACAGCAGCCACACATACCCTGGGAGAAAAAGACACCTAAGTAGAATTCTCTCTCTCTCTCTCTCTCTCTCTCTCTCTCTCTCATCTATCTATCTATCTATCTATCTATCTATCTATCTATCTATCTTTAGAGAGAGAGTGGGTGTGTATGTGTGAGTGGGGAGATCAGCAAAGGGGAGGGGAGAGGGGGAAGGAGGGAGGGGGAGAGAGAGAGAGAGAGAGAGAGAGAGAGAGAGAGAGAGAGAGAGAGAGAGAATCTTAAGCAGACTCCACACTCAGTGTGGAGTTGGACACGAGGCTTGATCCCACGATCCTGGGATCATGACCTGAACCGAAATCAAGAGTCAGACACTCAACCAACTGAGCCACACAGGCACCCCTAAGTAGAATTAACTGCTAACAAATGTGGTTAGTTTATTTTGTTTTTATTTGAAGTTACTGAATTTGGAATAACAAACTTGTGTGACCAACAAGTGTCATATTACTTTATTCTCTATAAGTTGCTGAGCAAATAGGAAACCAAATCTTTGTCATTATTGTGCTCCTTTTTCTTCCTCCCGGAGGTTTAAATTTTGCCCAGAAAATGGGGCAAAGCCAGTATCATCCATTATGGTCACCACTGAAATGCCTTTTGTTTAAGCCAGTGAGGTCCCCTTGAAGCAGCTTACCCTTCTGCTTCTGTGACACCTGGCATGGACATCCCTGCTGAAGCTCTATCTAGGGAAGAAGGTGCAGGTTTTAGGCTCCTCACTTTCTGGATGTGGGGAAACCTTTTCTCTCTGTCAGGCCAACTTTTTTTTCTCATCATCCTCATAACTTAATACCTTCAAGGAATTCACAATTTTTCAAAAACAAAGCCAAGAAGAAAACATGTGGACTCCTGGAGCAAAGGAGTCCAAAGGGCATGGCTCTTTTTCTCAAAAGGGGCTGAGGGGGGAAAAGTAATTTTAGAATAAAGCCTGTTTTTATATCTGAATGAATTATCCTGCCACAATGTATTTTATATCTTTTCTTTTTTTATATTCTCCTTGGATCCTTTCCCCTGATAAAAGTGGATGACCATTTTTACCTTAGGGCATGGACTACTTAAGGGGATAAGCTCCAGGATGGGAGCCCGGGGGTAGAAGTGGGATTTAAGAAAGGAGATGGGATATACAAAGAGCAAGCAAAATGAATGGGAAACCTGCTGATTGGTGCCTTTGGCTCCTGCTCTCTTTGTTCTCTTCATCTAGTAACTTTTCTTCCCTCTATCAGGCTCTCAAGGTAAAACCAACCAGCGAAATGCCTGCTTAACCAACACTTTTGCATTTGAAGACTATGTAAATGACAATAAAACACTGGCAGTATGTGCAGATTCTCTTGCATACTAGATTCAGAAAGGAAAATATGGTCTGTCTTGACTCTCACTGCTGTCAAGTGTTTAAATTGTCCTTCCAGCATATATTTAAAACACATTGTCATTGCAATGTTACCAAACAGTGAGTAAGTCAATGTATCTGAGACCACACAATGATTGACATTTTATAAGTCAAACAGAGAGACATGGAACCTCATACTGTGACTGCTGTTTCCAGCTCTGAGGTCTGCTGATGCAGTTTCTGACAGTGTGGAGAGATGTGTAATGCTGGTTTGCAACCACAAGCTGTAGAGTCAGAAGGTGGCCTTAACTCCTGGGTGGTGTGGCACATGTTGCCTTCTTGAGTGAGAGAGAACCGAGACAAGGGGCAGTGATGCTGCTAACTTGCTTTCAAGCAGTTGTTCTTTTTTTGTGTGAAAGTTGGGGGTGAGGATGGTTTCTTATTTTACTGTTTTGGGTCTTATTTTGCTCTTTTACTTTATTCGGGTTTGGAAATGGTGAGCATATCTGGGTTGGGTGCTCATGTAGGATCACTTACACACCCACAAAGCAAGCCGAGGGGGAACGTGGGCCTTCTGGGTCGCATGGTCACATCTGAGCAAGGTCCTTGCCCTCAGTTCAAATCATGTGCTGGGTTTCTCACAAATCATCAGAAGAATTCAACTAAGATTCAACTTTTAAGAATGCAGTTTGCACCTGAAATGAAAGGTCGGACTAACCTTCACAAATAGAATGAAGTTATATCTAAGTGACCGCCCCAACCACCAGCTCGGCTGAAGGGGAGAAGTGCTTTTTCGACCTCAGATTGTGAGCCATTGCAAGAGGCAGAAAACACATTTTTCATCTTTGTGGTATCTAAACGTGTATCTCAGTGTCTGGCACAAAATACATATTTGATAAATTTCTGCCAAATGAGTGAAGGAATGAATGCCAACAATTAACTAACGGTGCAAATGAAAAAAGAGCCTTTGAGGTTTCCTGGGTGTTGTTTCCCGAGGTTACTCTTTCTATGCCATTTTTTTTTTTTTTTTTAGCTTTCATGACTACATCTCATTTTATTACATCTTTTATTTTTTCTAATTAAGCTTACCATGGTTCACAAACCCTGAGAAAATAGCAAGGTTATCCACTAAAGAGTGTTTCTTGACCCTCATTCCCTTAATAGGCATCCCTGGCAATGTTTTTGACTTCCCAAAAGAGTTGTTACATAGATTTTATATTATTTAGATGGAGAAAGAAGAGAACAACGTGATCAATGGAATTAAGGCTTTTGCATAATTAGGGAAAAAACACCCTTTGCCTGGCACAATTTCAATCTTCTTTTTCACCAGCTGCTAAGTCGTTTTCATATCCCTCGCTGCTTCCTCCAAGCGCAAACACACCTGTTCTCCCAGCTCAGTACCCATTTTCTGCTGGCTCCTTGTGAGCAGAAGATGTGAGTGTTTTGACTTGTATCAGAGAACTGAATAATCATCTCTTTATTCTGGGATAACAACAGGCCTCTTTGGCAGAGGTAGGCAGCTGAGTATGGGTCATCCTCAGGAATATTCTCCTGAGACCATGAGCAGGATAAGCTCACTTAAGTAAACCAATTTAGGTGTAACTACAAGCTTGAATTTCTTTGTCTGGGCAACTTGTTGCTCTATCAGTCTGTGAAAGCCTCTCTGGCCCGGTTGTACTTATGCAATGGCCAGGGCTTGGTGTCTGGTGGCCAGTCCAGAAACAACCAGTCTTGTATTTTCACGTCTGCTGCCGCTAAAGTCACCAACGCTTTGGGGAATGGGCAGCCAGTATGGCACCTCTTACTCTGGCACGCAAGGAAGGAACTTTAACGTGTGAAGGCTGCACAGCTTATGTGTAAATGGGAGCAAAGCAACAGCCAGTGTCAGAGATGAAATTAAGGAGGTCAAAGGTAGAGCAATCGGTGTGCTGACTGGCAGTGATATCTGGCAAAAGTAGGGGCTATTCCCACCTCTGCTATTCCTATTATATTCCCATCAGGTACAGATGAATTACACGAGATTCAGGAGTTTTAGTCCTCAGCATCCTTAATGTTTGTTACCCCAGACTATTCAAGAGTGACTGACTCGTTTTTTTTTTTTTTTTTTTAATCTGGAATTGCTTATAGGTTCCCAACCCCTTCTGATTTATAATATTTTCCAAAATAATGGTGTCATTCTGAGGATTTCTTTCCATTGTTCCCTTCTGTATTCCTCCCATCTGGCTAGCATACCACTCATCTCGATTAGTGAAATGCCATCCCGTCTGGTTCTGCTTTGCCAGCAAGTCGTTCAGTTCTCAAACCACTTCTTCACCTCCATCATATAGTTTAGTATTTTGCAGCAGGAAAACTGTAACATAGCACATTCTTCTCCTAACAGGGAAAAGTGAAATCCGTTATAGCAATGCTAATTAAGCGGAGTATAACATTAGCTTTAATGTAAAACATCCCTCCTGAGACGTCCTATCGCATACCCAGAGTGTCATGCAATATGAAGCCACGCTCCCTCTCAATTAGCATCCATTGATTTGGGAACAACACCAAACAGCAATAAACAGGCACAACCTGCTCCTTTCTCTCAATTCAGCAGCCTGTTCGGCTGGAGACTTCCTTCCCCCAGCCGCAGCAACTTTTAAGTGACTGGGTTAAACGAAATGGGGGCCAAATAGTGTCTTCGTTGGGCATCATCTCCCTCTGAAATCTTGGATGTGTGTTTTTCAGTTTAAAGTGGCATCATGGCAGTGAGTTAACTGTTGAAATAACTTGTATTAAAATGAAGACTAAATCGTACTCAAAATGGAATTGGTTTAGTCAGAAGTGGCTTTAAGCAGAAAGCAAGGTGGTGGGGGAGGCTACCGGACATGAGATTTGTCTGTCAGGCCCATGAATCAGGCTGCTTTTTAAACCTTTAGTATCTGTGCTGTTATACCTCCACCTGCCAGATGTAATCCTTTGCCCCTCTTCTCTTATCTCCTAGTGAGTGGCCAGTGCACCCATTAATAAGTCTTCCTGATTCCCTCCTTGGGGAACTGTAAAAGCCCAGTATGTCTCTGGTTAATAGTTCATGCTACTTTATCAGTTTAGTCAAAAGGGTTCGCATTAGACCTCCCAGATAGGTGTTTTGAGTATAGGTAGGGCTTAAATTTTTTTTCTTTTTTTCTTATCTCATAAACATCAAACACCAAAAAAGAATGTTTTAAAAGAAGTGAAAGTAACTCATAATCCATCCACTCGACTGCCTTAAATCCTAGTAGCTCTGTAGCTGCTCAATCCAGTTCTGTCAGTTGTTCTGCTGTTAAGACCCCAGTGCACTTACAGATGCATAGCCCTGATAGATTTGTACCTGGGTAGGGTGATCTTCACAAATTCAGTCCAAACACAGAAGCCTTCTGTGTTTTTTTTTTTTTTTCTGGTTATGTAGATCAGAGCTAGAATTTTAATAAATAATAAATAGGAGAGGTGGGAAAAAGAAAAAATCCAAGGGAAATATCAATATCAAACGTTGTCTAGGCCCCATCTGTTGCACAGTCCATTAGCTGAGAAATTGCAGAAAGCCCTAATAATAGTACGTGGGATTGAAATAGCACCTTTCAAACAAAGAGCTTTGCCATCACTAATCTCATCCATCTTTACAACATCCTTATAGGGGGAGCGCCTGGGACAGGTATTATCTTCTATGTTCTGTAAATGGGAAACACCACAGCACAGGGTTTAGTGATTTAAGCAAGGTCATACTGTTAGTGGGGGCAGATATAGGACATGTACCAAGTGCTATAACTATGGTGTACCTTTGCAGGAACTACACCATGCAGGCCTATGTAGACCCTGGCCCAGATGTCATATGATGACATGAGTGGTACTGTTTGCAAACTAATTGTGGGCAAAGATCAGATTCTCTGCCTAGGGAATGCTGGTTGCATACATGGTGCTATATGTTCTTTGTGATAAATAACAAGTGTCCTTACCTGGGTGAAAGCACTTAAAGTCCTTTAGCACCCGTCTGTTCTTTTTTTTTTTCTTTTTTCTTTTTTCTTTTTCTTTCTTTCTTTCTTTCTTTCTTTTTTTTTTTTTTTTTACCTTTTTAAAAATGTTTATTTATTTGTGTGAGAGAGAGGGAGAGTCTGAGTGAGGGAGGGGCAGAGAGAGGGAGACCGCACAAAGCCCAATGTGGGGTTTAAACTCACGGACCATGAGATCATGACCTGAGCCGAAGTTGGATGCTTAACCAACTGAGCCACCCAGGTGCCCCTGTTATTCTGATAGAAATTTATGTTTAGCATAGCCTGTGTTCAGGTCTTTCTCTCTCTCTCTCTGTATGTGTGTGTGGTGCGTGTGTGTACGTGTTTAGGTGTGGAGCTTTTTGATATGCTGGTCAAATCTGAGCTACCGTTATTAGAACAAATTAGGCAAAAAGCAGCAAGTGGTAAATCTGGTCGGAGATAAATATATAACAAAAGTTCTGTTAGTCTCAGAGGCACTCCAGCAGGTTTCCTAGCGATATGCCGTTGGGTGCCATCTTCCACTAACAGAAAATATTTCTGGTTGGAGGTCTGAGTAGACTTGGCTATAGGCAAGACCACAGTGCTTCACAAGAAAAACTATAGGGAAGACAGCAGCTCCTTTAATATTTTAAGAAGCATTTGCTAATTCAGAAAAGAAGAGCAAATATCACATTTAAAAATGTTCTTTGGATTTCTCAGTTTTTCCTCATTTGAAAAAAAGTTTATTTAGAGAGAGAGAGAGATTAAAAAAACACAAGTGGGGGAGGGACAGAGAGAGAGAGGGAGAGAGAATCCCAAGCAGGCTCTGCACTGCCAGCACAAAGCCCCATGCAGGGCTGGAACCCAAAAACCATGAGATCATGACCTGAGCCAAAACCAAGTCAGATGCTTAACCAACTGAGCCACCCAGGCGCCCCAGTTTTTCCTCATTTCATAGCTCTGGAAGTGAGTATTTAATAGATTTAGTCAGTTCATTCAGTCAGTCAACAAATATTATTTAAACTCCTACTGTGTCGGATCTTTACTCAGATATTGAAACAGAGGATTGAACAAGACATCCAGGGTCTGCATGGGACTGATATTCGAAGGGAGAGATAGATAAATAAGCAAGAAAAGAGTGGGAACTACAGAAAATAAACACGTAGAAAACCAAAGAAAGAAATAAGATAATTAGACATTTTGAAAAAGTGCTCTAAAGGAAATAGGGTAAAGACACCACACATACAGAAAGAGAGAGAACGAGAGAGAGACAGAGAGGGAGACAGAGACCAGGGAAGGCTTCTTTGGACAGGGTGATCAGGGAAGACTTTTCTAAGAGGCTGACATTAAAGTTGAGACCTAAAGCCACTGTTAATGTGGCATCTGCACTATTTGTGTGTTCCTTAATCTCTACTGGATCCTCCATTCTATAAAAGTAGAACGATATTTCATTATTGATTCCTTTGGAATAAAGCTGGCTACCTAACATTCACCTTGCTTCTCACAGACCAGTGGTTCTCAGGCTCCCTTTACACTCTTAACAATTGTTGAGGATCCCAAAGAATTTTGGTTAATGTGGGTTATGTTAATATTTTTCATAATTAGAAAAATTTAAGCATATTTATTAATTTAAAGTAATGTGATAGGTTTATGCTGTTAACATAAGTAACAATTTGTATTATAATACATTCATATATAAATATAGTTATTTATTAAAATTTTTTTTTAATGTTTATTTATTTATTTTTTTTTTTTTTTAAATTTTTTTTTCCAACATTTTTTATTTATTTTTGGGACAGAGAGAGACAGAGCATGAACGGGGGAGGGGCAGAGAGAGAGGGAGACACAGAATCGGAAACAGGCTCCAGGCTCCGAGCCATCAGCCCAGAGCCTGACGCGGGGCTCGAACTCACGGACCGCGAGATCGTGACCTGGCTGAAGTCGGACGCTTAACCGACTGCGCCACCCAGGCGCCCCAATGTTTATTTATTTTTGAGAGAGAGAGAGACAGAGCACGAGCAGGGGAGGGGCAGAGAGAGAGGGAGACGCAGAATCTGAAGCAGGCTCCAGGCTCTGAGCTGTCAGCACAGAGTCCGATGTGGGGCTCGAACCCACAAGTTGTGAGATCATGACCTGAGCTGAAGTCAGATGCTTAACCGACTGAGCCACCCAGGCGCTCCTAAATATAGTTTTTTAAAAAAAAAATTAGTGAGGAGAGTGGCTTTGTTACAGTTTTGCAAATCTCCATCTTTTTTTGGCTTAATAGAAGACAGCTGGATTCGCATGTCTGCTCCTGCATTCAATCTGTTGTGAAATGTTGTTTTGGTTGAAGTGTATATTTAAAAAAATCCAGTCTCAGACAGCTTTGTAATTGGAAAGGGGAGGACCTCATGCACCCTTTGAGAATCCACTGTCATAGAGTAGCTTTTAGCTCAGCTATCTATACCACAATTCCAGGAAAAGTGAAAAATATTCATAGGAAGTAGATACCAGGTGATCTTAACTACCCTGGCATTTATTACTTTCAAATGGTTTACATCCCTCATTGTTATGGGCATGCATTGGGTTAAAGTCAGCAATACAACTCAAATCCGACTTCCAGCAGCTTATTCCTTTTTGAGCAATTTACAAAGTGACTTTTAAGTCTCTGAACATAGAAGATGTAGTAGGTGGTGGAAATTTATACACTAGGATGCATATTTTCACTTTATTTTCTACGACTGATTTTATTGTACTCTGGACACCTCACTCCCACTGATGGCAGAGTGCACTGGCTCTGCCTATAGCATATACTTTCATCTTTGCGGATTCAAAACAGTCTCTTTTTGACAATTACTCAGTTTTTCAGGGTTTCTTCCCGGAAGTGAATTTAAAGGAAGCTTATGCTTCAGGGCCCCTCACTTGTCTGTGATCCCCCTTCCCCCAGCCCCGCCCCGCCTTGAAATTCTTGGGAATGGCCCTAGCAATTCTCCATTTACAAATTTGTATTCTTTTTCTGAAAGATGAGTCCTTAAATTGTATAAGCCTCGGGCGCTGCAAAACCTGGATTTGCTCCTCCTTTCTCCTCTCAAGTTTCTTCTCTTTTTGTCTTCTCAAGAAGACATCTAGGCGAGAGGAGATTCTAATTATCCTTTAGGCAATGGGAGGGGTGGGGTGTCTACCCTGTGCTGCACTCTGTGTTCTTGATGATGAGCTGCTGAAGTGCCCTTGGCCCCAGTAACTATCATGTAACATAGTTGTTTGCTGACTTGGCCTTCACCTTATTTACAGTGAGACAAAACCTCTGGCTTCTGGCTGTGATCCCTGGCTTAGTATTGGCTCTGCTAGAGCCTCTTCACCCATAATCTTTGTGAACTTCTCACAGGCGTGACAACCAACACCCTGAACAATCTTCTGTGACCACTGCAGCCACGTGCAGGCCCTGGGGAACAAAGTACTCTCCTAGGCCCATCTGGTCAGGCACCTCGTTCAGTAACTTCTCTATTGTTCAGGTACCGTGTCGGTCGAGGCTCCATGTGACTTTGGGGCTTCTCCTATCTGCTATCTATTGCACAACCCATCCAAAGTTTACCCCTGAGGAGGTGGGGGGGGGGGGGGCGGTGGGGGAAGTGGGTGCATTTGCTCTGATCTCTTGTTCTCTTCTTCATCTCCCCTTCTCCTCCTCCTCCTTCTTCCTCTTTTTTTTTTTTTTTTTACCATCTTGATCATTTTTAAGTGTATAGTTCAGTAGTGTTAACACATCTCCAGAACTGTTTTTTTTTCACAAATCTGAAACTCTGTATCCACGAACAACTTTCCTTTCCCCCAAATCCCTCTCAACCACCATTCTATTTTCTGTCTCTATGAATTTGACTACTCCAGGTACCTCATATAAATGGAAGTATACAGTATATATCTTTCTATGACTGACTGATTTCACTTAGTGTAATGTTCTCAAGGTTCATCCGTGTTGTAACATGAGGCAGGATTTCCTTACTTTTTAGAGCTGAACAATATTCCACTGTATGTCTAGACCACATTTTGTTTATTCATTCATCCATTGTTGGACATTTGGGTCGCGTTCACATTTTGGCTGCTCACTATTGTGAATAGTGCTGCTATATGTCTTTGAGACCTTGCTTTCAGTTCTTTTGGATATATACCCAGAAGTGAGATTGCTGGATTATATGGTAGTTCTATTTTTAATTTTTCTTTTTAAAAATTTTTCTTTTTATTATTTTTTTGAGATCCTCAGGAATTTTATTTGTGTTTGATTAAACAGCACCACAGAGCCCGATGCAGGGCTCAAACCCAAGAACTGTGAGCTCATGATCTGAGCCAAAGTTGGATGCTTAACCAACTGAGCCACCCAGGTGCCCTTATTTTTAATTTTTCAAGAAACCTCTATACTGTCTTCCATAGCAGTTTGCACCATTTTACAATACCACCAAGAGTGCACTAGTCTTCCAATTTCTCCATATTATTGCCAACACTTGTTATTTTTTGTTTTTGTATTGTTTTGTTTTTGATAGTGGCCATCTTAATGGGTGTGAGGTGATACCTCATTGTAGTCTTGGTTTGCATTTCTCTGATGATTAGTGATGTTGCACATTTTTCATGTGCACGTTGGCTATTTGTATATCTTCTTTGGAGAAATGTCTAGTTAAGTCCTTTGTCCATATTTCTTTTTCCTGACATCTTCTTCTACCTTGTAGAAGAAGTCTCTTTTCTTGGGTAAGGAAATTCCCATAGTTAATAGTCTTATCTCCTCTAAAGTATGGTTGTAAAAAATGTTTAATAGGGTACCTTAATGGCACACATTTCCTGCTCTCTACTCTACCCCCGCTTAACTTCCATCTTGGACTCTGGTTCAAGCCCTGATCATGTTTTCTGTGAGCTCTGCAGTAGTCTTCTATGTGGTTTCCCTATCTCTGGTCATAATCCTTTCAAGCTACCCTGTTCCCCATTACTGGAGTGTTGCTATTTACAAAACATTATTTTAACAATTACTCACTGTTTAAAACTTTTCCATGGTTCTCCTTGCCCATCATAAAAAGTCTAGATTCCTTAGGGGGGAATATAAGGTTATTTATCACCTGAATTTTGATTACTGGTTTGTGTTTCTCTACTATATCCTGAATACATTTTTTTCTCATAGCCTTGAATGCTTCTCCTCTTATAGTAAACATTTCAAGGGCAGGGGGTCTTGTATTCCTCATCTTTGCATCCTTATGTCTTATGTAGTATTTGACAGGATAGGTACTTAGTAAATATATATTGAATTAATGTAGGCAAATAATCATTAATAATTATCCATTTAATAATTTTGAATTTTATTGCTTGCATTGGCCTTTCCTTAAGCTGGAGCTAGAATATATTCCATATGTAATTATATATAATTATTAATATATTATTATATATTCCATATATAATTATTAATTTTATATCAAATATATTAATTATATATATATATCAATTATATATGTTGATTTTTTCCTAAAACATATATATCCCATTTAGGAGTATTCATATAAGGATACGTAACATTTTGAGTTAATTCCTCCATCCTAAAAATCAACACTGAAAATTAACAAAATTTGGAGGGTAGAAAGAAATGACACCATACCCATAAGAAATTTTCAATCTACTAATAATTTTTTTGTTTTTTGTTTTTTGTTTTTTGTTTTTTGTTTTTGTTTTTTTTTTATTTATTTTTGGGACAGAGAGAGACAGAGCATGAACGGGGGAGGGGCAGAGAGAGAGGGAGACACAGAATCGGAAACAGGCTCCAGGCTCCGAGCCATCAGCCCAGAGCCTGACGCGGGGCTCGAACTCACGGACCGCGAGATCGTGACCTGGCTGAAGTCGGACGCTTAACCGACTGCGCCACCCAGGCGCCCCAATCTACTAATAATTTTATAGCAGTGTTCTCAATAAAATATCCTAAATAACAAGGAAGTAGATAGGAAGAGGGAATCATTCCATACCTCATTTCATCCCTTCAACATTTTAATAGAGGGCGCTGCTGTTTTCACTGTCAATTTCCTCTTGTCTCAGATGAATGATCCAAGGCTTTAATCGTTTAGGGCATTAAGATCTTGATTTTTAAGAGACATTCTTCCTCATTTTCCCATGACTTAACTTTGTTTGCTCAATCAGATATGACAGAATCAAGTAATGCATTATGTCCTGTGTTTTCAAACTATCTGTCTTGAATCTCCGTTCCACCCCTACCTCCGTTGGGCACCAGGAAGCACTGTCATGGCTGAGGCTCAAAAAGCCCTTCCAGCTGCACTTTGCATCTTCTTTCCCAAAATGTCCTGTGCCTCAACATTCCTCAGCCAGTGTTTACCTGGCAGGGAAATGCGTCTCACTTCTTCCATGTCACTGTATAAAGTGCTGTACAACCATAAGGTGGTGTCATTCTTCTCTTCTCTGCCCTGAGTCTGTGCCCTTGACCACTGGCTCCTAAAGGGCCTGGGGACTGGCTGCAGATGTTTACATCACCAGTAGTTTCTTAGGGCTTGGTTTTAAAACTGACATGTCTCCTTGGCAGCCAGGGATAGAGGTTGTTTTACAATTCCTTTTTTTTTTTTTTTACTGCATTTCTTCCTATTTGGTCACATGTTTTCCCGAATTATGGTTAGGTTTAGGTTAGTTAACAATTTTGCCATTTTTTTAAGCTTCTTTTTATAATGTAAAATCTGCAGGCCCTCAGAACTTGAGCACGGCCTTACATTTAGGAAATCTGGGAATTGTGCAGGCTCTGATTCTAACTGACTAAACTTAGGTAAGTCATTTCACCGGAGTCTCTGTTTGTTTATCAATAGCATGGGTTTATCATCACCTGACAAAAGGCTTTTTTTAAAGTTTCAAAGAGATTCTCTGTAAGCAAGTGCTCTGAAAGGTATAAAGTATTATACAGTATATTTCTACTTGGTATTATGATAATGTCTTTTTGGACCTTCTGTTATCAAATTTCTGCTAACAATCATATGGACGAATCTTTGTTACATTATAATAATCAGCCATTTCAGTTAATTCACCTGAACATCTGGTCAAATCCATTGTAATGTTGTTTTGGTCGACTTGGTGAATAGGCCTGTGTAGAGAAAGTCCAAAATAGCCTGGAAATTTAACTTTGCGATTTAATAAAGAAGCTTCCTGTTTGTCTTGTTAATGGCACCTGTATGACTCACTTCTCAGCCAGATGTTGTACTTCATCATTTCATAACGTGTCATTTCTGTGCACTGACTTTCTTTTCATAGTTTCTGAAGCAAAATCTATTTCATCCCATCACCAGGATATCATCGATGACAGCTGCAATACCTGAATAGGTAACTTTAGATTTCACATGGACACAGAGATGGAAAATTTTCTCAGAATGGAGCCAGCGGGGAATGAAACATATGGCAGGAAGTGGAAGAAGTAAAGACTAGCTTCTATAACAAACCCCTGCAAGTTTTGACAAGGCTCTCTGATATACTGTCAAGCCACTCCAGGGCTGAGGCAGGTAACTTCTCTATCTCTAGTCTGAACACTAAGATTTGCCCGAGGAGAGAATTTTCTTAAGTTCTTCTCCAAAAACCTGTTGGGAAGCAGTGAGTTCTTTATTACTAAATATAATCAAGAAATGGTTTGTAACCCTAGCTGTTCATCAGATTCACCTGCACTGATGGTCAGGAACCTCCCCCTGCCCCCCACTTCCATCCTTGGATATTTTAATTCAATATATCAGGGAGGGGGCTCAGGCATCTATATTTGTTAGAGGTTCTGGTGTTTCTGACATGCAAAAAAACTAGGCAGAAATGTGTTAGAGAATCCAATAATCTAATGGATGATTGTTTCAGCCTAAATCCCCTGCCAATGCTGAGTTTATGTGAGTGTATGAGGATAAATCTTCATTTGCAAGGGTCAAAATCTGAGATGTATACAGGGACTAATAGGTAAGGTGAATGTATGAAGTGACTCTGAAATATAATAAGCAGTGGTGGGGATTGTGGCAAATTGGAGAGTGAAACTCGACTGAAAGTCACTCTGGTTAACTAAACACATCTGTGGACATATGTGAACCTTGAGCCTGCAGTTTTAACTGAGTATAAATCTTGGGGATTGAGGGAGTTGGGGAGATTCTTCTCATGCCTGGGGTTTTCTCCAGCTTTTCCAGTGTGGAGTACTCAGTACTATTGTCTTTTGAAGTTTTAAAAACAATGTTAAAATATTAAATGTAAGAGGCATATGTTACAGATTGCCTTTTACAAAGATGGAGGAGAGGGATATGATTAAAATGGATCCATCTTCTGCTTCCATTTCATCGCCCAGTCGATCCCATTTGACTACATATTGGAGCAAGTTTGAATTAGATGTGGATAAGCAGAGTATGGGAATTTGACATCCAGTTTATCTTGATTTCTTCTGCTCCTGGGTCCACTCCTAATCCTGTAGGACAGTGGTAAGAAAATGTCAATAAAATAAGAGCAATATAAAACGGTAGGAAGTACTTCAAGAAGATTTAAAAAACTATTTTGAAGTTAGAAGTATTTTAAGGGCATCTGCTGAAAATGTTGCCTAACTGTGGTATCTGTTTTTTCACTTTGGGGCAATGAAATTTTATGAGTCACTAAATACATATTTTGACATCTGGCTTCACTGCTTTTTTTTTTTTTCTTGAATGCTGTAAATTCTTATCATTAGAATTTCCTTCTTGTCAGTCTTCTGATACTACACTTTGAGTCATTTTCTGGGTGATTTACAGATGGTTGTACTTAATTGCCTTAAGCTCTTGGTTTCTTATGAATTCTGGGCTACGATAAGGTGTGAGGGCAAGGAAGAGAAATGTCAAAATGTATGTGAGGATGGGCTAAGTCTTGGACCTCTTTAGCTGTGTAATTTTTATCCTTGTGCCTACATAATATAATGTAAATTTTTATATCTAGCATTATTCAGTCATGATTCTTACAGACTTGAAGACTCTCTTGCCTTAAAATTTCATTCTGACACCTAGTCATAATTATAGCTACCAATTTTGGAACTCCAATCCATGTGAGACTCTGAGATGTTTTAATTTTGAATTTGTCTGGTGATTTTGTTTTGTGGAGAAATTAATTTTACATTGACATAAGATAATGAAGGATCTTTTTATGAATAAATTTAAAAAATTCTAAACTGAATATTTATGACCAAAAAATATTTTTAAAAAAATTATTAATTTTGAGAGAGAGAGAGAGAGAGCACTAGGGAGAGGCAGAGAGAGAGAATCCCAAGCAGGCTCTGCACTGTCAACACAGAGCCCAATGCGCAGCTTGAACTCATGAACTGAGAGATCATGACCTGAGGTGAAATCAAGAGTCGGTCTCTTAACCGACTGAGCCACCCAGGTGCTCCCCCAAAAACGGTTTTAATTTCTATAGCCAAGGAAATATGTCTATGTTGTTTGGTACATGGGGACCTGTGAAGAGGTAACCCATAATCCTCTCAATTAGACAACCCTGTGGGGAGGTACATAGGGAAGGGTGAGTTTGTAATTATATGTGGTGAGAAATTTAGGACAAGGTGAAGTCTAAGAACCACCTTGATTAGTGAAGCTGAGAAAATGTGATGGGATCCCTGCATATTATATGTATACTACTTTTAAGAAATTAACTCAGGATCCCTCCAGAAAATCTTAACACCTGATATGTCAACATGGAGCCCTGGCTGGTCACATTAATTCCTTAACTGATAATTGCCTGATCTTAGAAACTGCCGCCAGAGTGTGAAAGAATGTGCTTTGGGTGACTTACTTGTTGATTTTGCCAGCAATACTCCTTGGGGTGCCTAGAGGCAGAGTTAACTGCTGAAGCAAACTGCAAGAACTCTTGACGACTGTCATGTTCTTCGGCCTGCAGTAAGAAGCTTGGAATGGGAGATCACCCAGTAAGTCCTATTTCTAGTTGAGAACAGCTAGGTATTTATTTTAGAATCTGGGGAATGGCTTTCACCTTTTGTTTTCTTTGGTTTGCTTTCACTTCTGACTTTGGAATTGGTGTGGAAGATTTTACAGCCATGGACAGGATCCCAACAGCCTATGTTAGTTAGGTCTTCAACCTGTTTGCCTGAGGTCAAATGACCAGTTTTGTTTTCCTGTCTTTCTTAAAGAGAACTGCTTTTTCATGTAGCGTGGCTTTGGCCAGGGCCAGTTGATAAAACTGAGGTTCATCTTTGATGGGTAATGCTTGAGTTACTTGAAGTAAGTTACATTTTTTGTTTGTTTGTTTCATAGGTGGCTTCCACACCACTCACTGATTTGTACTCTTGCTAATATCACATACATTAATTTCATAAAATTTAATTAAAATATTAGAATATGCATTTATTTTACTGCCACTTGCATCTGATCAGAGCTTACCCAGACAGCCACATCACGATAAGCACATTATTGATTATTTATGAAGACACCCTAGGCATTGTAAGTACTAGTTTTTCTTCAAATCAAAGAGGCCTAGTCATAGAACTGAAGAGATTAATATGAGCAGGGGCAGCAAGTGAAAAAAACCGAGAAGACCAATGTTAAATCTGATTAAAATGTCTAGTATACTGAAATTGAGGAGAAGATGTAAAATTAAGAAAGTTACAAGCAGGAAATGGCAAACACCAGCTGAGGCGATAGGGAATGCCATATGTTATATGTTCTTCGTGCTTTTTTTCCCCTCTTGCTTTTTTCAAAAAAGACTATATATAAAATACACACATTATATATATACATGCATACATTACCCTGGCACATGTATCATTAAGGATCTCCTTGGAAAGGCAAGTTGATATATTTATTTTTTGGAATAAAAAATCCCAAGTTATTTTCTGCAGCATCAGGTTTGCATTTATACCCATGACTCTATTCATTGTTAAAGATTTAAAATTCTAGTCAGTTTCCTTTTGGTTTTCCTGTTGGATTTTATCTGTCCAAGTTCTGAGCTCTGCTGTCTCTCTGTGTTTCTGTTGATGAGAATCCAAGGAATAGTTTTGGAGCCTGTTCCCATTTATTCTTCCCACAATATTTGTTTAACACGGGATAAACAACTGATCACAAAGGATAAACACTGATAGAATATTCTTAATCCTTTTATTAGGGCCATAAAAATCTGGGCAGCATTTACTACGTGGAGGCAAATGTGCATTTTATTTTATTTTATAATGTGGAATTAGTTTTGGATGTCAAAATGAATGATCCCATGTATGTTCCCTGTTCAGATTTATTTTAAAAATTCGACATCTTCCTCCCGCAAGTCCTTTTTAGAACCCGTCCACGTATTTATATTCTTTCATTGTATGCTGCTATAAACAACAATCAATAAAGCATCCAACAGCAAGCCTAGAATTGCTAGTTGTTAAGAAAATCAACAGCTTTTGCAAAAGGAGCAGCCATTCATTCTATCAGTTTATCCTCATTTCTCCAGGCCTGGGATGTCTTTGACCTCCCTAGTGTGCCTTCCAGATAGCGACAGCAACCAGATTTTCTCTACAGGTCCTATATTCATGATATCATAGAGCATATCTTTCAAAAACAAGCAAAAAAAAAAAAAAAATCCCTTAGTCCTAACAATGCATTACCAGTTCACAGATTTTCAAACTTTACATTAAGAATGCTCTTCATCCTTATTACAAAACAAATAACAACGATGCCTTCTATTTTAGAAAGGAGCCTTCAGCTTCAATGACTTAGCCTTATTCTATATCTTGGTGCTCGGTAATGGTGCTCTTCTAGACTCTGTGGGGACTGTTCTCCTTTAGGGGAGACAATGGAAGTGGGCTCTATTAAAACAAAGAAATATGTTTCATGAGCATTGAACACTTTGCTCTGGATAATGCCATTCTCTTCCAGAAGACCCGTTTACTAGAAAGGGTTCTTAGTTCAGTCAGAAATTGGCAGTGACCTACTTTGTTAGCGTATCATAAAAATAGACTGTAATAAGGGCTCTTTTTATTTTTATTATTATTTATTTATTTATTTGTTTATTTATTTATTTATTTATATTTTCAAAGAGAGAATGAGTGTGAACAGGGGAGAAGGGCAGAGGAAGAGAGAAATTCAAGCAGGCTTCACACTCCCTGGCAGAACTCCATCTCACCACTGTAAGATCACGACAAAGCTGAAATCAAGAAGGAGTCTGTTGCTCAACCAACTGAGCCATCCAGACGCCCTTCAAAGACTCTTTTTAAAATATTTTCTAGACAATGATAACTTTAGCACAGTTGCTTAGACCAACGTTTTAAAGGGAATTTAATGGTATGGATGCAAACATTGTAATAATTCCTAATTCAGAAAGTCAAAAAGGGGGTGGCTGGGTGGCTCAGTCGGTTAAGCATCCAACTTTGGCTCAGGTCATGATCTCACGGTTTGTGAGTTCAAGCCCCGCGTGGGGCTCTCTGCTGTCAGCTCAGATAAACAACAACAACAACAACAACAACAAAAGAAAGTAAAAAAAGTTCTAAGAACTGAATACTATAAAGTGTTGGGGCTTATAAAAGCTACATCTACAAAGACATCCATAGTCTTTGGATTATTTTACAAAGCCTTGAGTTATTAAAGGTTTCAAGCAAATATCTCTTCCTCCTGCTCCTTTTCTTCCTCCTCTTTCTTTTTAAAAAATAAGTGCATTATCCACCTATGTTTAATGTTGTCTATTGTATTTTATAAATAAGAATCTAGTTTAGGAAAATTGAAGCTGGAAGTAGGGAAATAAAGCTTGCTCTTTTTATATTATAAATAGAACAGTAGTTATAAAGTACACAATCCCAGGATAATTTGACTGATAAATGTATCAGACCTAGCTAATTCCTTGTCTTAGTCTTTACAAAAAGAGATGCAGAATAGCTTCCAGGAATCCATGCAGCCGATGGTTCTCAGATGAGAAAGAAGAAAAACTAAAGGAAATTAAGGACTTGTGCCAAGACAAATGATTAAGAAATGACAACATTGTGTTTAGAAGAATCATAGTGTCAGGATAATTGAATGAGAAAATGAATTACCGACAGCAAAGCACTCAGTAGATTTTGGAAGTGGGGAGGTGAGAAAGAAAAAAGACGTTCTGGAACCTTAATGTAAGATGCATAGTGAGACAGAAATATTTCTTTCTTTCATTCTGTCTCTTTGTTTCTTTCCTCCCCACCAAATCATCATGTTGAAGGTCAATGAAACCAGTCAGTCTGGGCGGTTTCTCATGAAGGTATACATTAGTCATCCAGAATGTCAGTAGCTCTTATTCGGAGTGATTTTATAACTGATAAATAGTGTTTCTATTACCTGTTTTGGTTTTTTTTACAATGATATTTGCATTCTGTGTGATATTCAGGTATGAATACTCCAGGGAAAGAAAGATAAATGAGAAGGCAGGCAAGAAGAGGGAAACAAAGGAGAAATATTTTAGAACTTTGTAACTTTTCCAGAGAACTGATGCTCACTTTAAAAAAAAAAATTTAAATAGCAACACCCATTTAATGGAAAGGACGTTGTTTTGCTGATACTAAATCAAATTTACAACATGAATTTGGAACTGACAATTATGACCCAGGTTCTTTCTAGATTGGTAAGATTACGTATCTTGGGGTGGGGTAGTCTGGGGGCAGGGTTAATTTAGTTTTTTCACCACTTTTCTGTTTGAATCATTGTTTGTGGCAGGACAAGGATACTGTCTTTCCTTGACCCCTTCTTTCTTTACCTCTTTTATTCCTGGATCCAGAAGAAAGGCATAGTGATGGAAAGAGACCAAAAGCTGTAGGAGAAAAGAGAGAAGACCAGAGGGCCACAGTCCCAGGTGTCTACCTCGGTGGGCTTGTGTGGACTGAGAGTGACTCAGTGGAGAAAAGCATGGATGTGTTATATGCTATTCTCTGTATTCTTCTGATGGGTCTCGAATTGGTCTTTTAGGGTACATACCCTCTCTCCCCAGTCTGAGTTTGGGGTAATTAGGGCTTACACTTCCATGAACAGAATTCTATACTTTTTTTTCACCTGCTCTCAGCCCCAGTGTACATTCACGCTGCTCTCATCCCTACCCCTTTAGACTTTGATGATTAGAGGATTGTGCTATGACACTCCCATGATGGAAAACACAAACATGGCAAGGAAATCACATGGTGGTTTGTCACCCAGATGACCGAGAATGTGTTTATATTCATTATGTCTTTTATTTATTTTTTTTTTATTGAAGTATAATTAACAAATAATAAACTATTAGTTTCAGGTATGCATCATAGTGATTTGATGGTTTTATATATTATGAAATAATCTCAGTAAATCTAGTTACTATCTGTGACCATACAAAGTTATTACAGTGTAATTAACTATATTCCCTATGTTGCACATTATGATGCATATAAGTCATTACATGATTTGTTTATATTATAACTGGAAGTTTGAACTTCTTAATTCCCTTCACCAATTTTGCCTCCTCCAACTTCTCCTCCCTCTGGTAACCAATTGTTTGTTTCCGGTGTCTGTGTGTCTGCTTCTGTTTCATTTTGTTCGTTCATTTGTTTTGTTTCTTAGAGTCCACATGTAAGTGAAATCATATAGTATTTGTTTTTTTTTTTCTATTTTTCTATCTCACTCACTTTGCTTAGCATAAAACCTTCTAGTTCCATCCATTTTATTGTAAATGGCAAGATTTCATTTTAAATGGCTGAGTAATATCCCATTGTGTGTGTGTGTGTGTGTGTGTGTGTGTGTGTGTGTATCTTGTATCTTCTTTATCCATTCATCTGTCAGTGGACACTTTGGGTGCTTCTGAAGTGCTGTATTGAACATAGGGATACACTTATGTCTTCAAATTAGCGTTTTTGTTTTGTTTGCATTAATACCCAGGAGAGGAATTGCTGGATTATATAGTAGTTGTATTTTTTATTTTTTGTAGAACCACCATACTGTTTTTCACACTGGCTACACCAATTTACATTATCACCAACAGTGCACGAGAGTTCCCTTTTATCCATGTCCTTGTCTACACTACTTACTCTTTTTCTCTTTTTGTTAATAGCCAGTCTAACAGCTTTGAGGTGATATCTCATTGTGGTTCTGGTTTACATTTTCCTGAACTTGAGCATCTTTTCATGTGCCTATTGGTCATCTGTATGTCTTCTTTGAAAAATGCCCATTTAGAAAAATCAGGTTGTTTGCTTTTTTGATATTAAGTTGTGTAAATTCTTCATATATTTTGGATATTAACCCTATATCTGATGTATGATGTGCAAATATATTCTCCCATTCAGTAGGTTGCTGTTTCATTTAGTTGATGATTTCCTTCACTGTGCAAAAGCTTTTTAGTTTGATATAATCCCATTTGTTTATTTTAGCTTTTGTTGCCCTTGCCCATGGAGACTGGTCCAAAAAAGTATTGATAAGACCAATGTCAAAAAGTTTACTGCTTATGTTTTCTTCAAGGAGTTTTCTTCAAAGGGTTTCATTCTTTTGCATGTAGTTCTCCAGTTTTCCCAGAACCATATATTAAAAAGACTGTCTTTCCCTGTTGTATATACTTTCCCCCTTTGTCATAGATGAGTTGGCCACATATATGTGAGTTTATTTCTGGGCTTTCTATTCTATTCTATTGATTTATGTGTCTGTTTTTGTGCCAGTACCATACTGTTTTGACTACTATAGCTTTGTAGTATAATTTGAAATCAAGGAGGGTGATACCTCTAGCATTTTTGTTCTTTCTCAAGATCACTTTGGCTATTTGGGGTCTTTTGTGGCTCCCTACAAATTTTAGGATTATTTGTTCTAGTTTTATGAAAAATTTCATTGTTATTTTGATAGGGATTGAATTTGTAGATTAATTACTTTGGATAGTATGAAAATTTTAATGATATTAATTCTTTCAATCCTTGAGCATGGTATAGTTTCCCATTTATTTATGTCATCTTCAGTTTCTTTTATCAATGTCTTATAATTTTCAGAGTAATGTCTTTGACCTCCTTGGTTAAATGTAAGTATTCTTTTTTTGATGTAAGTGCAAATGGGATTGTTGTCTTAATTTATCTTTCCTTTTTTTGTTAATTTATTTTTCTGATAGCTCATTATTAATAAGTGTACAGAAAGGCATCCGACCTACATTTTTTTTTTAAGTTTGTTCTAATTGGTTTCTCTCCATTGTACATGCTCCTAGACAGAGCTAATCCTTATGAATAAGGTGTTACCTTCATGGTAGGATGTAATGTTATTGGGAGAGTCCTATCTCTTCCAAAATATTTTAGTTTCTTATTTTATCAGTCTCTATGGTTTAACTCTTCAGAATTTATTTCGTTAGGGCTTCAGAAATGTCCTACTGAAATGTAAATATACTGGGAAGGTAACATCTTGAGCTTCCAACATTGGAAACCAGGGTGGGTGGGTAGGGTGAACTTATCTCAGTGGGATAAAACCTGCTTAAATGTAATATAGTCTAAGTGTGAGGATAGAAGGGACAACAATGTCCCAAGAAGATAGCTGATCAGGGAGGTGAGAACTTGTTTTGAAGACAGGGGGAGTTGTAAAATTTGCTATGTAGAGAACTAGTTAGCAGTTCAATATGGCTTCCATTCTAGAATAGAAGCACACACTCTCTGCTTAACATGATTGCTTTGGGGAGCAGGTTGAAGAATTTTCATGTTGTTCACCATCTTACCGAAAGTCATATACAAACAGGCTTACTTTCTATTTTAAAACAAAGAAAACAGAGGGTTGTGACAGAAGCACACTGTACTTGCGACCATGTGTGAAACCCAAATATAGGCCAAAATAACATTTCTACCTGCCCCTGCAGGAGTTAAGACATTTGTTGAACTGCTTTCTAACATGAAAAATAAATTATAAAAAGTTCAGAAAATATAAAGACAAAAATTACATGTAGTTTCATCTTCTGAATATAATTGAGGTAATATTTTAGAATATTTATTTCTAGTTTTTTTCTTTTAAATTAGTAATGCTTTTTATTACCTTATGAAGGAAATAGCCATTGCAGAAAGTTTAGACAATTCAGAAAGTGTAAAGAGAAACATCGACATAAACCCTGCTGGTTAGAAATGGCTACTGTGAACATTTGGGTATATTTCCTCCCTACGTTAAAAAAAATTTTTTTTTTCAAAGGTCTGTAATGTGATAATGGTATGCTACTGGTTGACCTCAAAATTTATTCTGCTCTTCTTCCTGGATACATGACCATTCAACTAAAATCCACATTTCCCAGGTTCCCTTGAGGCTGGGTGTGGCCATGTGGCAAATTTCCTACCAACAACACATGAACAGAAGTCATATGTGCAATTTCTGGTAATTTTCTGTAAGGTGGTTGCAGGGGATTTGTTCCTCTGTTTCCTTCCCATTCACAGGGCCTGATTGCTAAGAGAGCAGAAGTTCCCGGTTGAGCAGGAAATGACACATGCACTCATGCCAGCTTGAATCCTGCCTGTGCTCTTCACCTTAGAGAACCCATGTGCCCTTTGGGGACTTCTGAAGGGGTATTCAGCAGAAGGAAGACTGAGACCTTGTGGCTTTGAAGTTTATAACTAATGATTACTCAGATTTACTGGCCTTTATTAGAAACAAGTTATGGGACCTAGAGGAAATTTGGATTTATATATTCATATTTTTACGAATATTTTCTACCTTTATAAATACCCCCCAATTTTTTTTTGAAAAAAGTTTTTAACATTTATTTTATTTTTGAGAGACAGCGTGAGCAGAGGAGGGACAGAGGGAGAGGAGACACAGAATCCAAAGCAGGCTCCAGGCTCTGAGCTGTCAGCACAGAGCCTGATGCGGAGCTTGAACCCATGAACTGTGAGATCATGACCTGAGCCAAAGTCGGACGCTCAACCAACTGAACCACTGAGGTGCCCCTCTAAATATTTTAATAAGTACTTCACATTAGTATTGGTATATATCTCTATATCACTATTATTTGAAAATATGCTCTTTAATATTTATATAATAATTTATCATGGGGTAAACATTTATTGGACATTTTAGTTGTTTTCAATTTTTATTATTAGAGATAGTTTTTGATATGTAATTTTTTTTACTTTCACTCACTAATTTTATACTTTGGATAAAATAGAGGAAGTAGAATTACTAGGTCAAAGAGCATGTGCATTTTAAAGACTCTTGACGTATTTTGGTGTTAATAAACTGTGACCACAACGTGAGGTACTAGGGATGGATCTGTGAGTCTCTTCATAAAAGATAAATTATGCATATGGCAGCAAGGGAAGGGATCATGTAATGTTTGTATGAGGACGATAAAAAGTCCCTCATTATCAAGAAATTATGCTTGCTTACTCTCTAACGTTTCCATTCGAGAATACAGCGGGACTTGCCTATCAGTGCATTGAATAAATAAATGAAGAAATTTGAGATTGATTTCACCATGGATCTTGGTTTAAATGATGTAAGACCCCTGGAATCTTCCAACTGATAAAAGGGGAAAGAATCTTTCCCCCACTTGAAGCAATTGTCCATTTACCATCTTGGAGTTTGGCTGGAGTCTGATATCAAATGATTTCCTGGCGGCCATTTCTAAAACCAAGAGTAGTGGCTCAGAAGGAATCTTAGACTCAAAGTGTCCCACTTTCAAAAGAAGCTTAGAAGTTGTGTGATATTATTTGAATGCTGTTTATTGTTGTATGGATGTAGGGATGTAGGGAATAAAGAGAGAATAGAGGCATTTGGTTTAAAACTGTTCACTGTGATGAGAAAGCCTAAGTAAAACTTAGCTCCGTGGGAGAAGCAATCGCAGTTCTGATAGCTTATACAACATTAGTGACTGTTTGGAGGTTTCAGGTTTACAGATGAAGCTTAAAGCTTGGGGAAGGCATAACTGCTTCTGTTACACAGATGTGCCACTTGCTCCTACTCTGAACTGTCTCCCTATTTTAGATTGCAGTTTGCAGAATGACCTTCAATGCAGATTTCACAATGAGGTTTTTCAAACATACCTCACACAAAAAAGTTTTATATTTTTACTTTTTCTAACAAAAGATCTGGTTAGTAAGACTGTAATATTCCAACTAATGTTAGTGCTATCCATACCAGAAAGGAGATACCTTTCTAGCAGGATTTCAAGCCCTGTGAAGTGTACACCAGACCTACATAGTCATGAGAAAGTCAAATTCTCACATCCTCCACTCCAGCTTGGCTTATACCTTCTGAATCCATAGGCTAGCTTATCTATTTGCAATGACCTTGGTTTCTTGCACTGGAGGTATGACGAGGAACGTATTTTCTTTTTGCCCTATGTTTTTTTAATGGCAAATATAATGATCATTGCCTGTTCCCTCTCTCATCCCATAGTGTTACCTACCAGCATTGCAGTGGCAGGAGCAATATACTTAGATTTCCCTGCTGCCTATAGTTTATCTAAGAACTGATTTCAATATAGCCTCCCTGTTTGCTAGCAATTGGAGGAACAATTATATGACATGCTTGGACAGGCCAGTGTATAATTGGCCACGTCCCGTTTTAAGTGCCAGCCAACTATAAGATAAATAAAATTAATTAGAGTCCATGGGTCAAGTCTACAGTCTGTATGACCTCACTATCAAGCACTAACCTCTCATTTTCCATTTTTTGCTGCATTCCTGAGGTCAGACATCATGCAAAATGCTAGTAAAAGTTTGCCTTGGAATAGGGGTAAGGAAGGAACCAGGAAAACTGTAAAAGAAAAGAGTAGTAATGGGGGTGAAGCCAGGAGTGAGGAACAGTTCACCAAAAAACATGATAAGGTTATAGCCATCTAAAAACTTTGAAACTAAACAGACCAATGGATAGAAATGGGAGTTCAGAAATGGACCCAAATTTGTCAAGGATTTAATATGTTGGCATTTCAAATTAGAGGAGCAAATACCCATTTTCAGCAAAAATGTTGGGGCTCTGGTTAGCCATCTGAAAAATATAAAGTTGTATCACTTACTCTATAGCTGAAGGAAACTGCAGACAAATAAAATATTCAATGTGAAAAATAAACTTGTAGAAACACTGGACAAAAACATGGGCAATTAAAAGAATCTTGGAGCAGAGAAGGCTTTTTTCAGCATGGCACAAAATCTAGAAATAATAAAGGAAAATACTTATACATTTGACTGGTAAAAATTTAAGACTTCTGAATAGAAAAAAAGCACACTATTAATAAAGTTAAGAGACAAATACTGGGAAAAAATAACTTCAACAAATGTGGCAAATAAAGAATCAGTTCCTTTAATATACAAAGAACACTTACAAATCAATAAGAAAAAGATGAATAACTCAATAGTAGGCAATGGACTCGAGCTGCTGAAAGTCACCTGGGATGGTTGAAATGTGAGAAGAGTGGGTGGAAAAGTCTTTTGAAATAGATGGTAGGACCCAAGGTGAGGCTACTGGACCAGCAAGAATCATATGGAGGATAGCAGAGTCACCATCTTCAGACAGCTAAATACTGCCAGTCTCAGGCAGCAGGGACTCCCATGGGAGCCCAGCCAGTTCAGACCATCTGTCACCATCCAGAGAACACCACCCATAGCCTGTGCTGAGAGACTGTTCGGCTGTTTCTGTATTATCGCTCTGGTGAGTGTCTTGCACAGAAAGTTGCCTGCACATGGCTTGTGGATTGTTTAACAGATGTGACCCCCGCCTCCCCCCCCCCAGCTGTGATTTGGCACTTTGTCCAGATCCATTTTATTGTCCAGTGTGGTTTCTTCCCTCCTAGAAATGTAGTGCAAAGTCTTTGACATCCAGGACACTGAGAGTCAGGAAGGCAAAACCCAGCACGTGTACTTAGGCAGACCTGGACAATGATACAGCACAGCCTTTTTACATATATGCTTGTTTATACAAATACACTTTCTGGAAGGATACACATAAGGGGCACTAAAGTCGAGGAGTTTTATAACAGTGAATTTATAATGATAAATGTACATTATCTTATAATAAAAATTGTTGAATTAACAAGGAAACTCCCCCGTCACCAATTCCATTGAATACAGTTTAGGAACTGTCATAGAAATGAAAATTACCTGTAATTAGATGGACTTAATTATTCAGATGTCTTGAAGGTTTGGAGATACTTCAGGGTCTCAAGGTTGAAGCCACCACACATATTCATAAGATTTAAGCCTCTAAATGTTCTTTACAAAGTTGAAGCCACCATGCATTCTTCAAGATCAGCTACATGGTCAATAGAAGCACCTACTTTGAGCGCCTTGCTTGTAGTCTACCTCCTACTAGTTAAATGATTCTGAAACCTAACCTAACCTTTTGTCAGCCTCAGCTTCCTCATCTGTTAAGGGAGAATAATAATATTAATACTTCTTTCTCTGGGCTAAAACGAGGGCTAAAAGAGATAATACATGAAAGCATTCTATAAACTGTGAAGTATACTTAACTACTAATCATTAATAATGGCAAGGCCTTAGGAATCACACAAATGGAAATTTTTGTTATTCGTCAAGGTATTAGTATAGGATGTTGTACTTCTGGCTCATTATGCAATTTATTGTAAGAACTATTTGAGAGGGAAAAAAAATTCTCCCTACAAGTGAATGCCTAGTATGAGCCAAGTCATAGCTCTCTAGAGAAATCCCATTGTGTCCAGGTTGAGGTTATGAAATCAAGGATTTGAAGACCAAGATAAGAAACCAGCAAAGTGAAAGCAGATAAGGCAAAGCAGTGGGAGAAGAGTGTGGGAGAGGTTTTCTTTCATCAGCAGGAAATTTCCACTGCTAGTCCCAATGGCATAAGACAAAAGCTGCTTCTAAAGGGACTGGCTTACACAACCAGAAACTGGTGTCTGAAGCATTTGTGTCTTTAGGTCTTTAGGTGTCTTTAGGAGCATGGTGGTGTCAAACCAGAGACTCATCCTGGATGGGCAGTTTGCTAAGCTGAGAGTTTGTATGGATTACGAGTCTTCTAGGTAAAAGGTACCTAAGGAGTACTCATTGGATTCTAAGTGAGGCATTTTATTTTTAGTGATGGCTTGAATGTGCAAACATCAGAGGATGAACCAGTAGAATTATTTGAGGACTCCTGCACCTTTTTTAACTTGAAAAATTGAAATACAGTATTAGTTTCATTGGTTCTTAAAAAAAAAAAAAATCCCGGGTCTGGGTAGCATTTGTTGATTCCATGGTATAAATACTCCTACCACAGGCAAATTCAAGCTACCAATGTGACATTACTAAATGTAGGGTTGGGAAGAGATGCATGCAATCGGCTGTTGTGTTTTGAACTATTGCAAACGAACTTTAGCAATCTCTGGACAGATCTTAAGACCGTTATGTTGAGCAAAAGAAGCCAGAGTATACACTGTATTATTCCATTTAGATGAAATTCAAGATATCATGTTGCACATAACGGAGGTGTGTTCCTTTCAATCGCTGAGTAATATTTCTTTCTTTCTTTTTTTTTTTTTTTTTAGGGAAATGTAATTTATTTTTATTTATTTTTTTTATGAAGTTTATTGTCAAATTGGTTTCCATACAACACCCAGTGCTCATCCCAACAGGTCCCCTCCTCAATGCCCATCACCCACCCTCCCCTCCTTCCCACCCCCATCAACCCTCAGTTTGTTCTCAGTTTTTAAGAGTCTCTTATACTTTGGCTCCCTCCCTCTCTAACCTCTTTTTTTTTTTTTTTCTTCCCCTCCTCCATGGGCTTCTGTTAAGGTTCTCAGGATCCACATAAGAGTGAAAACATATGGTATCTGTCTTTCTCTGTATGGCTTATTTCACTTAGCATCACACTCTCCAGTTCCATCCACGTTGCTACAAAAGGCCATATTTCATTCTTTCTCATTGCCACGTAGTATTCCATTGTGTATATAAACCACAATTTCTTTATCCATTCATCAGTTGGTGGACATTTAGGCTCTTTCCATAATTTGGCTATTGTTGAAAGTGCTGCTATAAACATTGGGGTACAAGTGCCCCTATGCATCAGCACTCCTGTATCCCTTGGGTAAATTCCTAGCAGTGCTATTGCTGGGTCATAGGGTAGCTGCACCAGTTTGCATTCCCAAGAACAGTGCAAGAGGTTCCCGTTTCTCCACATCCTCGCCAGCATCTATAGTCTCCTGATTTGTTCATTTTGGCCACTCTGACTGGCATGAGGTGGTATCTGAGTGTGGTTTTGATTTGCATTTCCCTGATGAGGAGTGACGTTGAGCATCTTTTCATGTGCCTGTTGGCCATCTGGATGTCTTCTTTAGAGAAGTGTCTATTCATGTTTTCTGCCCATTTCTTCACTGGATTATTTGTTTTTCGGGTGTGGAGTTTGGTGAGCTCTTTATAGATTTTGGATACTAGCCCTTTGTCCGATATGTCATTTGCAAATATCTTTTCCCATTCTGTCAGTTGCCTTTTAGTTTTGTCGATTGTTTCCTTTGCAGTGCAGAAGCTTTTTATCTTCATGAGGTCCCAATAGTTCATTTTTGCCTTTAATTCCCTTGCCTTTGGGAATGTATCAAGTAAGAAATTGCTGCGGCTGAGGTCAGAGAGGTTTTTTTCCTGCTTTCTCCTCTAGGATTTTGATGGTTTCCTGTTTCACATTCAGTTCCTTTATCCATTTTGAGTTTGTTTTTGTGACTGGTGTAAGAAAGTGGTCTAGTTTCATCCTTCTGCATGTTGCTGTCCAGTTCTCCCAGCACCATTTGTTAAAGAGACTGTCTTTTTTCCATTGGATATTCTTTCCTGCTTTGTCAAAGATTAGTTGGCCATACTTTTGTGGGTCTAATTCTGGAGTTTCTGTTCTATTCCATTGGTCTATGTGTCTGTTTTTGTGCCAGAGTAATATTTCTTTATATAGATATAGCACCATATGTTTATCCATTTAGCTGCTAATGAACATTTGCCTTGTTTTCAGTTTTTGGCTATTTTAAATAAAGTTTCTATGAACATTCTTGCACAAAAACTACTATGAAAATTCTTGTACAAGTCTTTTTATGGACATATATTTTTGTTTATCTTGGATAAATACCTAGGAGTGGAATTGTTGGGCCACACGTATATATACTTTTCACTTAACAAAAAACTTCACATTGTTTTTGAGGCATTAGGTATCCAAACTGAAAAAAGGAAATGTGACACCAAGGATGTTCGGTGTCTTTTTTTTAGATTCTAGTTTCAATACTACTGGTACACCCTCTACCCGAGATTAGAAGAGAGAAAGCCATGACTATTTGTTTATTCAATTATTAGTTAGTCCATTAAAAAATATTATTGAACACCTATTATATGCCAGGCACTATGGTATACATAGAAAATATGGAAAATAGCTTCTGGTCCCTGCCCTTAAAGGACTTACAGTCTAGGGAGAATCAAATCTCCTCGGACCTCTTGATTTATACCACATTTTTCATCTATAAAAAGGGACAGTTATAAGGCCACTCTATTGGTTAATGGGACTGCATGTTTCATGAAGAGTGACTCCTGACCACAAAATCCAGCCAGGTTTAAGCCAATTTGACAAGCCAAATTGTCAAGAATGTTGACTGGGCTTGCCTAAGGGTACTTTTGCTTTGTATTATTATACAACCAGCAAAAAGATGTGTATCTGAAGTTTGGTGGTCTCAGCAGTATGGGCAGAGTGAAGTAGCTGGTTCTTTGCCCTAACTTTAAATCACATTGAAGGATGACTTCAAGAGAGCATTTATGGTTCCACTCTATTCCCATAGTAAACCAAGTCTTGTTCTGCCATAGTTACCTACTTCTGTGTTTTATTTCCTATTTTGTCACTGTGCTTACTGAAATTTTCCAGGAGAAAAATTTCCAGGAGAACCTGTATGCTATTGTTAAATTTTCCAACACAAAGATAATATTTGTTCTTCCAACATTCAACCTCTTGTTGGAGAGAGAGAGTATGGTGGGTGTTATATCCTTCTGCTGGACAGAGGCAAATAAATGGTGAGAAAATATCCCCCAAATACTCATGATGCTGCTACAAAATTATCATCTCCATTTTGAAGATGAGGAAACTGAAGCTGAGTCTTATTTGTGCTACATAAATTGAACTTGGGTCTTTATGGTTTCAAGGTTATATACCTTTCTGACTCCTTGTTGGGTAACATGAGAGCTAAGGAGATGGGGAGCTTTATGCTTTATGGGAAACCCAATGGCTAAACGTTAAGTGTTTGCCCCTTTGGAATTCTTGTAACATTAGGCTAAAGTGACTAGATGTGGAGTTAGCCCCCAGAAGTTTTTGCGTCATTAAGGGGCCATTTGCTAAAGGTTTCCCTATCTTTTCTTTTCTTTTTTTTACCTGTTGTTTTGATCTTCTTTTTTTGTTTTTTAATGTTTATTTATTTTTGAGAGACAGAGAGAGAGCCAGCTGGGGAGGGGCAGAGAGAGAGGGAGATAGCAGATCTGAAGCAGGCTTCGTGTTGTCAGCACAGAGCCTAATGTGGGACTCCATTTCATGAACTGTGAGATCATGAGCCGAGCTGGAGTCAGAGGCCTAACCAACTAAACCACCCAGGCACCACCACCCCTTCTTTTTTTTTTTTTTCTCATTTTAGTTCTGCCAGCAAAACAGAGACAAAGCCTGCTTATTTGCCTACTTTACAAAGTTGCTGACAACTGTCCCTTGTTGAGGACTGTCCCTTGTTACGCACTGCCATTTCAGATCCCAACTGATGGGGATACCAAGTTATAAATGGTTGTTAGTTACAAATTAGTCATAAATGGCTATGAATGGTAAACACATTGCCTGGATTTTCTTCTGGAGGAAGCTCTGTGTGGATGTCTGTGTTTGAAGAGAGACTTGAGTAATGTGTACTTGGATAGTGCGTGGAGGAAGGTGCCTTGGTATGAAAACTCTACTTGGAGGCATAGCTCACCGTGCCAGTTTCCTGCCAATGTGTTGCGGAAAAGAGCTGTGTGGTTTCTTTTCTTTTCCCCCCTTAAGCAAAGCTTTATCTGTAATTACAAACCAGCTGGAGGAAAGAAAAAACCCTGTAGAATTGAACTCAAACACCAGCAGTTATTTTGAAGACAAATGATTGACTGAACTTAACATTTTCCCCAGCAACAAGTTTTAGTGTGAAGATGGAACCTTAGAGAAGAGACGCAAGTTCAAGCAAAGTAAAGGAGAAAGAAGGCGTACTTTCATTTGGTCAGTTGTCATCGCTCAGTTCAGGTTGCTCTTGTACACAGATTTTTTTGATTCAATATCTTACTTTACATTTAAGGTTACTGTAACCAAAACAAGGATGTGAGGCAGTTTGGAGCTAAAATATGAAATGTGTCAATCTGCATATATAGCCACTGCTAGAAAATGGCTTTTTCTGGCTTTCACCTTTTCTGTGCAGATTCAACTGAACAAGAAAACACAAGGGATGGATTCACCACGTTTAGTCCCATTGCACAAAAGCACCTTCCCTGTTTACTTAGTAGGTCTGCAGCAGTTCCCTGTTCTCTTGACTCATTTCTTCCCTGGTAATTAGCATATTTTTTTCTTAGAGGAGCATATGGCATCCTTACTTGTAAACAAACCCTGCGAACCTCTTTCCATGTTGTGGAGATCTGAACTGAGCTGTAATTATATTGAGTCATAATCATGGAAGCACAATGCAGTCCCAGAGATAACAAAATGTAACATGTAGGCATAATAGGTAAATTGGGTTTCATATTGCCAGATGATTCAGAGTATGTACAATGTGTACAATGAACAAACGAAGTGAGGAGACTTAATTGCAGCAACATGAGCCTGCAGACAAAGCTAGGAAGAAGGAAAATGATAGAAATAAAGAGCTGCTGTGTTTGACCTACAAATCTGGGCTCAGTGACTCTCCAAGGAAACTGAAGTTGTTCTTCAAGAAAAACAGATTTTTGCTAGGAAGATTCCTATGGTCTGAGATAAAGACACAAGACTAAACATGATTTTTAACTACCTGCTTTGTCATGACTCAGTAGGAAAAGGGCGGCTATATATGGTTACACTTTGTAGTCTGTTGTCTGGAATTTCA
Source organism: Panthera leo (assembly GCF_018350215.1). Classification (NCBI taxonomy): domain Eukaryota; kingdom Metazoa; phylum Chordata; class Mammalia; order Carnivora; family Felidae; genus Panthera; species Panthera leo. The sequence goes on along the minus strand of NC_056686.1, from coordinate 149,610,178 downwards.
CCTGGAAATTTTCCTTGACAATCATTGTATTCAATATGCTCAGCACAATGGCAGCACACAAGCAACATTTACCTTCCTAATGTGTAGGTGTAAATATAGTCATTCTAAGTTAAAACAAAACAAAACGAAAACTACAATACTTCAAAATTCTGGCCTTGAGGTTGGAAGGCCAGTTGCTTAGAAATCATAGTGGATATTCATAAATTGGTCATGAGAAAAATCCTAACAGGATAATTCAAATATATCATTTTTTGTACTGTGACACCTATGGACACCCAAGGAGAAAGCATAGACAACTAAGTGGAGATGTTGAATGGGTGCTTGTCTTTTTGCCAAGGGAATCATTCTAGCACTTGGAAGCTGTGTTCTTATGATACCCTATGTAAGACATATAAGACACGGAAAAAATGTGAATTGTCCATATCAAAGAATAGAGGGAAGAGAGAAGGTGAAATTCAGGAGGATCCAGAGATTTTCCCTTATCCTCCTCTCTCCCCCAATCATCCCTCGAAGCTGGCATGTTCTAGACTTTTTTTTTAATGTTCTAGACTTTTCTAAAGTCTTCATAGAACTAGCAGAGCCCAGAAGATTCACATTAATTTACATTCAATCGCCTTAGCTGATTGGGGAGAGCTAATGGGGAGAGAATTCCTTTCAGGAATTCTGAGCTAAGTGGTTTCAGAGTAGGCTGAGAAAAAAACCCAAAATATGTTATGAGGTGTGTTAGAATCCCTGGGGGTAATCTCGGGAATCCCAAGCTGGGGATTGAGGATTAAGGTAGGGATATGTCAAACACCACAGCTGGTACCCCACAAGAAGAGAAGAGCCAAAAGTAGTTGGGTCTCTGGGGTGGGTGGTCTTTGAAAGATTCATTTCATTAATTGTTCTCGTATATTCTGGCTCTGTGTTACTCAAACATAATAAGCTCAAGTGTATATAATAATTACCTGAGGTAAATCTTGTATTGAGGGTCTTAGCTTTGTATTGAGGTTTTTATCTGAGGTAAATTTAGCTGAGGTAAATCTTGTATTGAGAGTACATATTGGAATCACCTGAGAAGCCCTAAAAATATGCTCATCCTTGGGTCCTACTTTTAAAAATATTGATTTAATTGGTTATGGGTTTTGGAAATAATTTTCTAGGTCCAAGATGGAGCTGCTCTTGCCCAGGGTGCTGTGTGAGTCAGATAACATTTAGATAACTTTCATGTCCCTGGAAATGCTCTTCTTGGCCAGAAACACAGAGTACCCAGTCAGCCAATTCCCAAATGCCAAACCATCCCTGGGCCTTCTCATTCCAAATAAGGTTGACTGTGTGCCCCCAGCCAATCTGAGATTTAAAAAATTTTCTCTCCCTTGTTTTTTATTCTTTATCCTAAAAAAAGCTGCCTCTAGCCAGTTTTCAGTTCTCTGAAAGGAGACAGTCAGCTTCATGAAGTATTAGATAAAGTTTCTATCACTTAAATATATGTGTGAGTGTACGTATAACGTGCGTATTTTATATTTAGATGAAAACTACTGCCTATAAACTTCATTGATTCAATTTAGGTGAAAACATTGAAATTTACCTTCTCTAAGAAGGTAAAAAAATCAAATTTAATTTTGCACTAGTATTTCAGGCTTCAGTGGGCTACCAAGGTTTAAGAGTTGAGCAGTGTGCATTTGAGACCTATTTAACAACCAAGGTCAGGTTCCCCCTGAGGTCCATTCTAGGCAGCCTTGGCATGATCACACTTGCTGCCCTTTACTCCAAAGCCTTGCTGTAATCCTGTGTTCTCTCATTGGAGTAACAAGACACTTGGCAATTGCATATCTGCTTGCTTATTATGAGTAAGTAGTGGGCAAATCAGAGGTCCTTAGGAGCCAAAGATAACTGTAGTTCCCTGTTATAGGCAAGATAATTTGATACTTCTTTGAATCATTTGGGCTTTTTTGTGTTGTTAATACTTTGCTTTTCCTTTTCCAGATAAATAATTTGTTGTTCAAAATCTGTCAACCAAACATAGCTGAAATATTTTGTTCAACAAATATAATGTCTCTTAGGATTTAGATATGGATGACCTAAAAGCTTGGAAAATCTGGAAAGAAATGAAATGGCTGGAGAACACTTTTGGTTGCCCCTGGGTAATGGTGAAACAAAGGCAAAGTGACTTTTGGTTGTACTATCAAATTTTCTTCAATGTTTATAGACATTGTCTTGTGATGATTTCTGAAGGATTGTAGTGTGGTTTTATATCATTGGCCCTCACTAGTTTAAATGGCCCCAGGATGCCTACTCCCAGTAGAGGCCTAGCCTCCTAAAGGCTGTGATTATGAGTTTGCTCTTAAGATTATTTATATTATTTATAGATATGAGGAATAAAGCTGTAATGGTGGAATAAATGAGGTAGGGTAGAGATTTTGGGTTCTATCTATATCCTGAAGGTGGCTGACCAGCTCACTACTTCTGAGTTTGGTCCTATCTAAGCTTCAGAATCTGCTTGCAGAGGAAGGATACTAACTTGTCAAAGAAAGAAACATTTACTTAGAGAAGACCATAATGCTATATTCTTAGATCAGATCCTATAACATTATGTACTGAGAACATCAGACTGTTTGCAAAATTCTTGTTGTTTTACCTATAAAATTTGTTAGTGTTATTTTTATCCTTTTTATTTTAGAGAGAGAGGGAGAGTGTGGCAGGGAAGAGGGGCAGAGGGAGAGAGGGAATACCAAGCAGGCTCCATACCCAGTGTGGAGCCTAATGCAGCACTCGATCCCACGACCCCGGGATCATGACCTGAGCCAAAATCAAGAGTTGGATGCTCAACCAAATGAGCCACCCAGGTGCACCATGTTGTTGTTATTATTCTCCCTACTTAAAGGAACTGTGGAGATCTTTAATACAGTCTTGTCATTTGGACAGAGAAAACTAAGACCCGAGGAAGTTAGATTGCCAGACTCAACACTGAGTATAGTATGTAAAAGGGCTAAGACTACAGCCTGATTCTCCAGCCCCAAATCAATGGTTCTTTCCTTCTCCCAGGTGGTTGTAGCTTCAGAGGAAACCTCACTGGTGAACCTCAGAGTATAAGAATGTGGATTAGGAACTATGAAAACATTAAAGAATACTTGTTCTAATGGTGTTTAGTAGAGAAGGAAACCACAAGTCATTTACTCTGAACTAAATCGTATATAAATGAGTGATGAGAGTATAGATTTGTACAGACTTCCTGAAAATAAGCATTTGACAAAATGCACCAAAAGCTTTAAAAATGGTCTCATTGTTACCTCTGGGTGGTACTACTATGATTCAGTTTTACTTACTCTTCTTTTTTATTAGACAGAGAGAGAGAGAGAGAGAGAGAGAGAGAGAGAGAGAGAGAGAGAGAGAATCTTAAGCAGGCTTCAAGCCCCGTGCAGAGCCTGATGTAGGGCTTGATCTCACAACCTTGAGATCATGACCTTAGCTGAAATCAAGAGTTGAATCAATGCTTAACCAACTGAGTCACCCAGGTACCCCCAGTTTTACTTTCTTTTTACATTTCTGTATTTTTCAAATTTCTGCCAAGAACCTGCATAACATGAAATAAGCAAAATTCTACAAAACAAAAATATTATTGAAAATATAGCTTGGATGAATCTTTAAAAGGATTTATGTCCACTTTTTCTTTTAAGATAAAAGACCATTTGTTCATGGGGAACAAGACCTAGACTTGCTGCACTGCCGAGACACTTGAAAAGAGGGACAAAGGGCCTTGTTATAAAGGACAAACATGCCAGAAATACTCTGAACCCAATGTAAGTGAGGCTTTTAGGGCCTAACATAGAAGAGTGAACATTTTAAAAGTGTGTAGGGGTAGAAACATCTGAGCCCAATACAGAAAGCAAAGTTGAAAAGGCATTAAGTTTAGATGCTAAGCATTATTTCTAAACTACTAGCCTTGGTGTCTAAGGCTACACGTTTCTGAAGTTTACAGAAAGCCTTTAAATGTCAGCATCATTTTTAGCCCAGAGCTCTTTTCTTACACAACATCTAAAAATATCTATTAGTTTAAATTGTCAGCATGCAAAACATTTGCTATGACTTTTCTCATCATATCACTCAAATCATGTCAGAGCTAGAAATGAAAGAAAATGCCTGAATAATCTGGCAACTACTAATATTATTTGATGAGATTTTCATGGGGGATATTTAATAGCAATTTAATAATGTCGTATAATGTGTAATCTTAAGAAGCCTAACCAAACAGTACTATCTACTGCACATTTCCTCTTAGATGTCCCATAAGAACTTAAAACTCATAATGTCTGAAATAAACTCATAATCTTTTCCTGCACTTGTTTTACCCTCTTGAGTTTCCTATCTCTGTCTCTAGCACCAGCATCGATTTAGTTGCCTAAACCAGAAACTCAAATCATCCTCTAATTTCTGGATTTCTGGGCTGGATTACTACAAAAGCATCTAGATGATCTCTAAACATAGGCTTGACTCTTTTCAGTCTCTTCTCCACATTGCAGATGAAGTATATGCTCTGAAAGGAGATCAGATTATGTTATTTCTTGTTTTTAATATTTTACTGGCTTCCCAATTGCTTCAGAATCAAATGTAAGCTTCTTAGCATGGCCTTCAAGGCCCTACCTGATCTAGTCTTACATCTTTAGCCTCAACACTTTCTGGTTCCCCAAATATGCCAACCTCTTGATTGCCACAGGACTTCCTCTTCTCCAAATTTAGAATATACTTGGATATTGCCTTCTTAGGCACTTAAGGCTGATGAAGTACCCCATCCAAGGAGGTTTTTGGGCTCCATGGTGTAGCACCCTGTTTCAGTTGCCTGTTTACTTGTGTATCTTCTTTGTTAAAACTGTAAGCTCCTGGAGGAGAAAGTTTAGGTCCTATCTGCTGTTAGAACTTTAGCATCTATCACAATGTCTCTTACTATCTTTAGTTAAAAAAGAATCCTCCCTCATCTCATGTCATTATCAGCAATGGAGGCTTGGAGCATAAAAGATTACCTACTCAACATTCATGCCACACACTCTACCCTCATCCCACCCCTGTTCCTGCCTCCACTCCAATCTTCCTTTTCCACAGCAGAACCCAGATTGTGTTTACATATCCTGTCTTCCTATATTGCCTATGATAATTATGTTAATCCCTTTGCCCTTGCATTAGTTTAAAATTGGCCACATGGCCCAGTTCTGGCCAAGGAAGTTTGAGTAGTGTAATGAGAGCTTCTGTGAAAGGTTTCCTTGCTTCTAAGAAAGAGACATAGGAAGAGGTGGCCTATGTTACTCCTCTTGACATTTTTATGACTAAAGCCATTGTAGCTTTCTTGTTCCCATGAAGGGAACCAGCCTGGGAACTGACACGGTAACAATGCCTGAGTGGAGAAATGGAATGGGCTTGGGCCCTTTTGATATAACTGAACCACGGATCAGACCACTTCCAGTCCACCTAAACTCCAGACTTACATGGGGTCATACATTTCCTCATTGCTCAAATTTGAGTTAGGAATGTCTATTATGTATAGAAAAATACATATGAAGATGAGTCAAAGACAAATTATAAATAAGCCTTTTTCTACTGAGAATTATTATCCTGGTATTAAAAAAATATATAGACTTGGGGCGCCTGGCTGGCTCAGTTGGTTAAGCACCTGATTCTTGATCTCAGTTCAGGTCTTGATCTCAGGGTTGTGAGTTCCAGCCCTCCGTTGAGCTCTGTGCTGGGTACTAAATCTACTTAAAAAAAAAATAGGATTTTTCTACTGAGAAGTGTAAAACTAGACTTAATATAATTGTATAACAGATCTGGAACAGCAAATTAATATCTCCTTACATTGGCCTATGTATTATTTATATGTTCTTGTCGGGTTGTTTGGTGGTTCATGCAGTAACCAAAAGAAAACATGGCATTGAGTTTTTGGAATTGTAAGCAACAGAGAAATAAGACTGCATTTTAAGTGGCTGAAGTCAGTACCAGCAGAGTTGAATAAGCCATAACCTCACTACTAAAATAAAATAAAATAAAATAACCAGCTTTTAAAATATTTTATGTATCCCATTCTTTCTTTTATTGAGGTAGAGGTAGACATTACATCTCTTAGATGACAACAGTTACAGGAAAATTGGGAAATACAAAAAAATGTATAAAAGAAAGTAAAAAGTAACATAATTATATTATACACAGTTAACTAATTTTAATACTTTGATGTAATTCCTTTAAATCTTTAAAAAAAATCCAATGTGCGTAATATAAATGAATATGTATTTTTTGTTTATATACACTTAAATATAAGATATGTATAAATATATATAAATAGCCTTGGATCATGTGTTTTTCACTGAATATTTTTTCATGAACATTTTCCCATGCAATTATTTATTTGTTAAAACTATGCTTTTAAATGGTTATGTAATACTTCATCACCTAAAGAGATATGCCATCATTCTTTAATCAGCCTCTTGGGTTGACTATTTTAGGGGTTTCTTACGATTTTTGCTATTTAACAAAGTATTAAAACAAATAATTGGGTACAAATCTTGGATTCTGTCTTTAGGATAAATTTTAACTTATGCTGGTCTGTCTTTGGGCCATGTCTTTTTTTTTTTTTTTTTCCTCTGCCTATTCTTACATTAGTCAGTATCATCTTTTAAAAATTATTGTGGTTTTATAATATATTTCAGTTTCTAGTAGAGCAAGTTACCCAACACCAATCTTTAAAAAGATTTTTTTTTTTTTCAATATTTATTTTTGAAGGAGAGAGAGACAGGGCGTGAGCAGGGGAGGGGCAGAGAGATAGGGAGACACAGAGTCTGAAGCAGGCTCCAGGCTCTGAGCTGCCAGCATAGAGCCCAATGCAGGGCTCGAACTCACAGCCATGAAATCATGACCTGAGCCAAAGCCAGATGCTTAACTAACTGACTGAGCCACCCAGGCGCCCCACCTAATACCAATCTTTTAAATGTATCTTGGGGCGCCTGGGTGGCTCAGTCGGTTGGGCGTCCGACTTCGGCTCAGGTCATGGCCTTGCGGTTTGTGAGTTGGAGCCCCGTGGCGAGCCCCGCGTGGGGCTCTGTGCTGACAGCTCGGAGCCTGGAGCCTGCTTCCAATTCTGTGTCTCCCTCTTTCTCTGCCCCTCCCCCTGTTCACACTCTGTCTCTCAATAATAAATAAACGTTAAAAAAAAAAAAAATTAAACGTATCTCTTATTCTCAGGGTGCCTGGGTGGATCAGTCGGTGAAGCGTCAGACTCTTGGTGTTGGCTCAGGTCATGATCTCTCTCGGGTTCCTGAGTTTGAGCCCTGCATCCCTGCATCGGGCTTCCTGCCTGCTTGATTCTGTCTCTCCTCTTTCTGCCCCTCCCCTGCTCTCTCTCTCCATATCTCTTTCAAAATAAATAAATAATTTTTTTTTTTAAACTAAAAATATGTGTCTCTTATCCCCATGTTTTTCTTCTAGTTAATTTCTTTAAAAATTGATCCAAATTCCAAAAATCTGATTGAACTTTTAATTACGTTATTTTAAGCATATGTATTGACTTGGTAATGATTAACATCTCTACAATATTAAATCTTCTTATGTCATTTTGTCTCCATTTATTGAGGTTTCTTTTATGTCTCTCAGAAATATTTGAAGTTTTTCCTGCTTGTACTTTTTAAAGCATTTTCCTCTGTTTTTCTATAAAAGTTTTTTGTTGTTGTTGCTGTTACAGCTTTGTGGGAAAAATTCTTAAAAATATGTTACTGAAAGCTTTGCTCTTATATTGCCAGGCTATTTCTCTCAGGATGTTGGCTTTGGCATTTTCTGGTAACAAAATATAATTTCTACCAAGTATGAGGCTGGAATAGTAGCATGTGCTGAGACCCAATTCTGTCACTAATGTAACACAAAGTGAATCGCTTCTTATCTCATTTTACATATCTGAGAATAAATATTTAATATGCCTTGAACATATGCCATTTAAAAACTCCAATCATTTTTTTAAAAAAATTAAAATTAAAAAATTAAAACTATACTCTAAAAGAGGTTAAGTTATGAAAGATAATTTTTTTCTATTCTCCTTTATATATTAAGCGATATAAGACAAGTTGCATTTGATTTTAGGGACTTGATGGCTCACATAATTATGTAGAACTAATTAATTCAAAATCTGTTTATCAACAGTAGTCTGTAGCTACAGCATTTTCTCCCAGAGGCATTAACAAAGGCTTATCACCTGCTTTCTTGTTGCAGTTTGTCTCAAAGGCAAATCAATATGAAAAATATAAAAATGCTATTCCCAGAACTAACACTTCCAACAATTTACAAGAACTTTTAGTATCTGATACCAATTAGTTTTCTTAGCTTAAATTAAAACAGTTTTATTTAGCAATGAAACGTGTCAAAATAATAAGGATTTTAAAAGCATAATAAAGTTTTCCCCAGGAATTTTTGAAAAATTTAGTAAATACATATATATATATATATATATATATATATATATATACATACATACACACACACACACACACGTATATTTATTCATTTTAATAATTAAATTTTTAATTATTGTGTTTTTTAGGAAAAATAACTGTAACAGATGGTTGAGGACAAAAGGATATAAAAGAAACCTATTTTATGCTTTATAGATTAAATAATATAATGTTCTTTGCACATATTCACATATAGTACATGCATATAGAAATAAACGTATCTACATCATGGGCAATATCTTCCTTTGTGTAAGATCAATAAACAACAGAAATAAGTTATCAATAAATGTATGTGTCTGATTTTTGATAGGGTTTTCTTTTTTTTTAATTTAAAGTATAATTGACTTATAATATCCTATTAGTTTCAGGTGTATATTTTTATATATGATGACATGATCCCCACAATACATCTAGTTACCATCTGTCACTATCCAAAGTTATTACAATATTATTGACTATATTTCCTATGCTGTACATGACATTCTAATGGCTTATTTATAACTGGAAGTTTGTACCTCTTAATATCCTTCATCTATTTTGTATCCCCCACATCTGCCTGCTCTGGTAACAAACAGTTTGTTTCCTATATCCAGGAGTATGTTTGTTTTGTTTTGTTTTATTCTTTACATTTCACATATAAGCGATACCATGTGATATTCGTCTTTCTCTGTGTGACTTATTTTACTCAGCATAATACCCTCTAGGTCCATCCGTGTTACCACAAATGGCAAGACTTCATTTTTTAATGGTTGAGTAATATTCCATTTTATATATACACACACAAACATCACATCTTTAACCATTCATCTATCAACTTAGGTTGCTTCCATATCTTGGCTATTGTAAATAATACTGCAATGGATAGAGGGGTGCATGTATCTCTTTGAATTGGTGTTTTTTTTGTTTTTTTTTTTCCAGATAAATACCTAAAAGTGGAATTGCTAGATCATATGGTAATTGTATTTTTAATTTTTCGAGTAACCTCTTGATAGGGCTTTCTGATCAATTGGATTCCCCCAAACTTTACTCCAATTACTATGTTTCTGGATGTTCTTGTTTGAACACTAGTTAGAGTTAAACTTGTTTTGGGTTAGAGAGCCAATATTTATTTATTTTCAACCTCTGACTTTGGTTGGGTCATGATCTGGCAGTTCATGGGTTTGAGCCCCACATCAGGCTCTGTGCTGACAGCTGGGTGCCTGGTGCCTGCTTGGGATTCTGTGTTTCTCACATTCTCTGCCCCTCCCATGCTTGTGCTCTCTCTCCCTCTTAAAAATAAATAAATGTTAAAAATAAAAAAGGAATTTTAGGAATTGAAATCCTTCTCTTACCCCTCCCCCCCCCCCCCACCCCCCCGCCTTTTTTAAAGATGCATTGGTCTTTTGAACAATGAAAAACGCTCCTTATACAGTAAGTGAACTTTTAGGTAATGGAAACTTGTTTTTGTAGTTGGCTTTGCAGCCTCAAGGAAAGGTTCATATCAGGTTCTGGCTCGTTAGCCTCAGTGCGCCTGAGGATTTGATGCTTGATCTTAATCTTGCCTGAAACACAACTAAAGGAACTATTAGGACTTTCCCTATGCCAGATCCAAAATAAATGAGAATCCTATAACATATACCAAAAACAAGTACCTACACCTATGGTTGAGAGAATGGTCATTAATCCTGAACCCCAGAGGGGATTGTATAATTAGCTAAGTATAAAAGCTGAAGGTACCCCCGAAATGATGCTGTCATTGAGCTGAGAGGGCCTCTGTCCACTCAACATCATGTGTCGTCCTGACTTTGCACTGGACATTGGGAGATGTGCTTGGGAGTTATGACACCTTGACTATACAAAATGTTATTTGTATTTGTTTACTTGTGAATTGTATACTGTGCTGTAACTTGTTCTGATTCTTTCTTAAAACACTTTGGAGATAAATAAAGTCTCTTGTGTCTCATGAATTTGATTATTAGCCTGAACCCAAGTCCAGGAGAGTGGGTGTTACAAAGGCAAATTTCCATAGCCAGAAATTACTCCCTATATTCTGCTTAGATCCTTCTATTCCCAATCTCTAAAGCCCAAATACAAAGAGGTAAAACCTACTTAATTAATGAGTAGGTGGGGACTCTCATTACGATTTGGTGTTTGTCCCTCCCGACATTAGCTCAGCATCTCAAACACCAAATTAATCAATGACTCTGGTGATTTTCCAAGATGATAGAAAGTTAAGAAGAGGCTAGACCCTCCCCACCATGGTAAACATTCTATAATAAAAAAGCATTCAAATACTAGCCGCTGATTCAGTTTCTCCCAATCTCACACTACAATGTCTATGAGACATTGACAAAAGACAAAATCTCCCATTACCTCATGTTAAAAATAAAAACTGACAGATAATCTATTGCTAAAACCTGTGAACAATTTACCCATTACCACAAGCCAAATGAAAGTAGATTGAGCAAGACAATTTGTGACCTAACCAATTTTTGCCTCCTGAAATAGAATAAGCCAGTTAAGCTGAAAGGAGGTAAAAAGCCATGTATTTCTCCATTGACCCTGGTAAATTGACCCCTTGGGGGGAAAAAAAAAGGACAGCATAGGAAGTACCTTTTGAGACATACTGTTTTCCTTTATTCTCACTTTTCATAAACATTCTGGCAGGAATCAATTCATAAACATCTCGAAAGAAATGAGATTGGTGGAATGACATTGCATCTGGGCACATTTGGTCCTCACAAATAAAGTTTTGTAGTTGAGTTGAGTACTTAGAAGTCAGACAGACTTGCCACTTACCGGCTGGGTGACTCTGGGTAGATTATTTAACATCTCTTTTCTCAATTTCCTCATCTGGGCTTGCTATAATTTTTTTAATGTGTATGTATTTTTTTTTGAGAGAGAGAGAGACAGTGGGGCTCATTACTAGTGTGAGGCCTGATATGGGGCTCCATTGCATGAATTGTGAGATCACAATCTGAGCTGAAGTCACGAGTTAGACGCCCAACTGACTGAGCCACCCAGGTGCTCCTGGGATTGCTATAAGTATTAAATAAGATAATAAATATACAGCTCAGTTCACAGACCTGGGTACAATGGGTACAATGGGTACAATAAAAGGTGGATATTACTTTTATTATGACAAAGAAAAATAGAAGATGAGAAAGTTCTAACAGTTCTAGTAGTGTGTGTGTTGTAGAGTCAGCTTTATTTCATGCCCTTCACAGTATTGGAGAATCGAGCCAGGGGATGAGAGTGGCTTCGTCTTCAGTCTTGCACTGTTACACGAGATGGCTGTCTGTCAGATATAGGGCATGGCCAGGAACTCTGCACATCAGCCAGGTCTCCTGATGCACAGTCAGTGAGAGGATCACACCAATGCCCAAGAGGACGGGATTGTGCCAGCCATACATCCTGTCTTTTGGTAAAAGACAAAAACCGAGACTGTGGCAAAAAACTAAAATGGGTTATGTGTCTATGAGAAAAAAATACTGCACAAAGAAAATAGGTTTCAAATCCTAATATGCAAGCACACTAGCCTCCATGAAAGGGCAGAAAACTGATTAGTTAGTCCTTCAATCGCTGAAGAGTTTAATGTCTCATTCATCCTCTTCATCTCTGTCTTGCTTTCTACCATCATTCTGAGTGTCTTCAGCCTCTTTGTGGGTGACCCATCAGTCATGGGCTGAATTGTGTCTTCCCCAAATTCTCATACTGAAGTCTAAACCTCAAGTCTCACAATATGACTGTAAAATAAGATGATTGAGATGGGCCCTAGTCCAATATGACTGGTATGCTTCCAAGAAGACAGTAGGATCTAGACACAGAAGAAAGACCATGTGAAGGCACAGGAAGAAGCCTGCCAGGTATGGGTTGAGGAGAGACACCTCAGAAGAAATCAACCCTAATGACACTTGATCTCACATTTCTAGCCTCCAAAATGATGAGGAAATGAATTTCTGTCGTTTAAGCTACCCAGTCTGTAGTGCTTTCTTATGGCAACCTTAGTAACTTGCACACCATCCAATTGCCTGGACTCTCAGGTTCTTTATTTCTCATCTCTAGGGACCTTCACTTTCATTTCCCTCCAATCCTCCTTCTTGCCTCCCTGGGGGGTGCCCTGAAGTTGTCATAATCCAGACCTAGTAACTTCTCAAATACATTCAAATCTGTACTGACCGTGGTTATACTGCCTCGCAACCTTCACACTAGTCTACTCCCAACTCCTTTGCTCTTAATCTCATTTTTCCTGAGATAAACCCCACTTCCTCTCTTCCAATTCCTTTGTCTTCTTCCTTCTCAACTTAATCTAGCTGCTATGATTTATCAGGTCATCCTACGTCTTGTCAATATCTTGAAACTTCTATTTTCTTTCCAATGCGACAACTTTGCAAAAGCTCTGCCCGGGCTGTCTGTCTTCCCTGTGCCCAGGCAGCATTTCTGAGCGTGGCTGAAGGAAACCACGCAACCACACCACATCTGCGGGGCCAGAGTAAAGTTATATAGGCCCTCAGCACTGCCCGTCATCTCTCCCCTTTTCCACAACTACCATCTCAAACTTCCTCTCTTCTCTTTTTCAAAACCCAGACCTCACTACTTCTGCATCCTCACTCCTGGCAGGTGACTCTCACTTCCTATTTTTGTAGGGAAAAGTGAGGTCACCAGAGAGAAGTTTCCCCACATTCCAGCAACAAACTTGCAAACTTCTTGGTATTCCCAACCCTCACGGCTTTCTCAGATCTGTCACACTGCAGATGAGGATGTGCTCATCTGCCTTCCTACAGTTAATCCTTTAATGGCTGCTTGGAATTCTTTCCTCCAGGGCTTTGCTGTTTTTATCTTTCTTCATTCTTTTTCGCTTTACCCTCTCACTCCCCTCAAGTGTTCTTTCTGCTCATCACTTAAGTAGTCTCAAAACATCTCCATAGCTCCAGGCACTGCTGGGAGTTCCCCTGGTGCCTCAGGGTGCTGGGGAAGGAAAAGGTGGAGATGGGCGCCACTGGTAGGCAAAATTCCCAGGCACAGATGTCCAGTGACCCGACCACTTACATTGAGCTGAATTTTCATTCATGAGTGAAAGAAATGAGATTTTTCTCATGTGTTAGGAGGCTCAGAAAATACATCACGCATAAGAATCATAATAACAGGGGCCCCTCGCTGGCTCAGTTGGTAGAGCCTGCGACTCTTGATCTCAGGGCTGTGAGTTCGAACCCCCCACGTTGGGTATATAGATTATTTAAAAATAAAAACTTAAAAAAAAAAGAACAAACAGTGATGATGATATAATAAACAAACAGCATTTTCTCTGTGTGGGGCATTGTTTCACATGCCCATGTTTCAACTCATCTAATACTCAACAAACTTCTGAGGAAGGTACTATTTGTATCCTTATTGGAGAGCTCAGAAAATGGACCATACATAACAACACCACCAACAAAAGCAAATATTTGCATGGCACTTGCTATTATGAGCAATTTACATTAATAAGTCATTTATTCCTTATACTAATCCTGTGAGGTGTGTACTCTGACCATCTCTGCTTTGCAAGTGTGACTTCCAAGGCCATGCGGTTGGTAGGTCGTAGAGCTAGGATTTCAACTTAAGCGAGCTGAACCCTCTCCACATCCTCCTCCCCGTGTACTTTTTGAAAAATTGCTTTAAGCAATTAAGAAGAAATACAAATTAAGAACTGAAGAGGGAGGAAGTCATGGAATAAAAGGATTATGACTAACTTTTGTTCTATGAGTGAAGACTCTGGATGGAGGCTTTCTTATTCTAAGTACCAGTTCCACCTTACCAGTTTTGTGATCTGAAGCTGATTACTTAGCCTTTGTGTGTCTCAATTTTCTCATTTATAAGAGGGGGAACCGTGAGATTATTTACCTCGTTGGTTGTATGATAATGTATGTAGAATGCTTGTATCTATGCTTGAGAATATAAGTGCTAAAGATTACTGGTACTATTTTACTTTCCTTACGTATCTTTAACCATGAACAATCGATGACGAGCTAAAGTGAAAGGGATCTGGCAAAATATCTTCTGAAGAATTTCCAGAAGTAGGTTAAACCCCTTTGGACTGTCCCTCAGCATCACTGCAATGGATCTTTGGCAATACATCTCTTAGCCCAGGCAAAAGGGGCCTCTGACCAGGCCCCACACTTTGAGGGCCCCATGTCTTACACATAAAATAAAGTCATCAAGGAACACACGGGTGCCCCTATCACTTGGTGATTCATTCTTTTTTTTTTTTTTTTAATGTTTATTTTTGAGAGACAGAGAGAGAGAGAAAGAGAGAGAGAGAGACAGAGCACAGGTGGGGGAGAAGCAGAGAGAAAGGGAGACACAGAATCCGAAGCAGGCTCCAGGTTCTGAGCTGTCAGCACAGAGCCTGATGCGGGGCTTCAACCCACGAACTGTGAGATCATGATCTGAGCCGAAGCCGGATGCTTAACTGACTGAGCCATCCAGGTGCCCCAAAATGGATTCTTAAATGATGAGGTATCTCAGTAGTGCCAAATGTCTATTTTCTTGCTTCATTCTTGTTCCAGTTTATGGTTCCAGAAGTGCTCATAAATTAGCAGTATTTGAAAGAGTTGCACTAGGCTGCAGAAATTCTGCAATATTTATATATTTAAATAATTTATATTATGCAAATTTGTATATATGTAGGTATAAACTTAAAATTCACGAAGCATGTAAAGGTATGGATTCTTCACATTACTGAATGGATCTATGTAGTGCTTTGGGAGAAAATAAAATTTGTAATATACGTGCTAACTATGTATGCAGTAAAAGTCAGAACATTTTGTAACATTTTTTATAACAGTAATTTATCTTAGGTGACTCCATTACAATGTTTGAGCAAGATAAGTATATATTATTCATTATTTATTGCATTGGTAATTTGAAAATTCCTGTTGTGATTACCTCAGCAAAGTAAAGTTTCTTCAGACAGGAACAAACAGAAATCTGCTTCAAAACAAGTGACTCAGGACAGATGATCTCATTTGGCATTACTGTCAATAAAGAATAAATAATGTGAAAACCTTGATTATAATGACAGTATTAGTGATTCTACTGAAATTAAAACAAGTGAGAAATATTTTCTAGAACACATATATGATAATTTATGAATTATACATATTTTCATTTTATTTCTCACCCAAACATCACAGACCTACCAACAGCACACATGATAAAAGTTAAATTCCATTGTTCCTGGTATTTTCCAAATCTGTTATAAAAAGTCATAGCTTGACATATACTTTAAGCATTTTTGATCATTATGAAGATATATTTGTTAAGGTAGAAGAAGAGAACATATTTTAGCTAAATGCTTGTTAGCTTGCTCTCTACTCTAAAATAACGTGGTGTGTGGGCTCCCAAAAATGGGTCCTATGATTGTTGGGAGTAAGCTTGGGAGGGTCATGGTTTAGAATTATGATTTCAGGAATTAAATGTGCATTCTCTTAAGAATAAAAGTTCAGGGGCGCCTGGGTGGCTCAGTCGGTTAAGCGTCCGACTTCGGCTCAGGTCACGATCTCACTGTCCAGGTGGGTGAGTTCGAGCTCCGCGTCGGGCTCTGTGCTGACAGCTCAGAGCCTGGAGCCTGTTTCAGATTCTGTGTCTCCCTCTCCCTCTGCTCCTCCCCTGTTCATGCTCTGTCTCTCTCTGTCTCAAAAATAAATAAACTTTAAAAAAATAAAAAAATAAAAAAAGAATAAAAGTTCATTGTACATCTAAAAATAACATCTTTACTTATTCAATACATCTGTTTATTCATTTAACAAACATTAAGCTCCACACTGAAGATAATCAGTAATTAGTGGGAAAACCAACACCTGGCAGTGCAGTGATAGGCATGTGCACAGGTATCACTTCTTCCAGGAAGCTTTCCCTGACCATAGGCTGAGATTTCTCTGGGCTTTTTCTTTCCATTTTCCCTATTTCTGCAAGCAGAGTAGAGCGGTGAGAGAATTCCTTGGACTCAGAAAATCTGATTTTGAATCTTGACTCTGAGATCTTGGACAAGTTAATCACTTAGGTAGGCTCGCTGAGCTTCAATTTCCATGACAATAATGCAGAATTAAGAGAACATGTCCTAGAAAATTCAGTGTTGTTGGGTGGACATACACATACAAAGAGAAGACACGTGCAAGATGAAGAAAGCCTGAGAAAGGTCATATAGAAGAAAAGACTTTTCAGATTGTAAAGTGCTATCTATACAGATGTGGGATGCTGATCTTAGATTTGAGTTCTTTTTTTTTTTTTTCTTAAGTTTATTTATTTATCTTGAGAGACACAGAGTCAGTGTGAGTTGGGGAGGGGCAGAGAGAGGGAGAAAGATAATCCCAAGCAGGCTCCGTGCTGTCAGCGCAGAGCCTGTGGGGCTCGAACTTACAAAACTGAGATCATGACCTGAGCCAAAACCAAGAGTCGGATGCTTAACCAACTGAGCCACCCAGGCGCCTAGAGTTATGCTTTTTCCAAGACTTTCTCTGCCTATAATAATTTATTCCAGGGCTGTGTGCCCTGTTCTCCTCCATTGGGTCAATTTGGCAAACTAAAGAATTTAGAATGCCCTGAAATTATGCCAACTTTCCCCATGAATAGGCTATTTTTTTACACAGCACTTTAATAAAAATATATTCCTAGGCTATCCACTTTTCTTTCTTTTCTTTTCTTTTTCTTTCAAGGAGAATTCCTCCTCAAACTATGGGAGGGAAGGAGAGAGAGAGAGAGAGAGAGGGAAAGAAACACTGTGTTTCATTTCCTCAGTTTCCAAATTGAGTAATTCTAACTGTCCAGGGATGTAGTCAAAATTTGTGTTTGGAAAAGGACCTTAGTGAGTGAGTAAAAAGTGTTTAATAAAATTAAAGGGAAGAAAAAAATCAAACTTACCATTTGATAACTCAGCATAATTACTACCTAGCAAACCTAAAGACTATTATTCTGAGTCAGTTAGGTCTGGTTTTAGTGTCTCCCATATGTATCAGTAAGGAGAGGCTGGAGTATATTGTGATAACAAATAACTCCAATTAGTGGCTTAAAATAACAAGGGTTTATTTCTTGCTCACATAGGTTTGTTTCCTTCTCCAGGACCTAGGTGACTGAGCTTCTGTTATTTGGAGGGCTGCTGACCTCCATGGCAGAGGGCAACTTAGCTCTGCAGAGTCTCACATTGGCCCGGAGTGTCACACATCACCTCTTCTCATATCACAATAGTCAGGAATGGTTACATGGTGCCGCCCATCAAAGGAGCCAGGAAATAGAATCCCACCTTGGGCCAGAAAGAAGCTTATCAGGAATGTTTGGTGAGCATTACTAATGACCAGTGTGGCATTGCTACTTGCATGAAGTGGTAATGTGAACCCTTACAGCCAATCAAGCATTGGCCAAGAAGGCCGATGGGTGTGAGTGTTGGTCTCAGGCTATCCACCTTCATTCATCCTCCTCAGTCTGTTCCACTAAAGCCTGCCACCCCTTCACCAGAACTTACTACTTGAGCCAATTCCAAATAATTTTGTACTTTCTTTTAAAATGCAAATAAACGTTAAGTATACTATAATTTTAGTGTGTTCATCTGATGGTTTTGGAGAGCTGGTTGCTGCTGGGCTCTTGAGGGTGGAAAAGTTGTTTTTGAAAGACTAAAAGCCCTCTCCATGAATGAGAAAGAATGTCTGAAGGTAAGTCATCTGCTTCACAATATTGTCCAGCGTGGATCCTGATCACTTGTGTGGGGATTTATAGGGATGAACACCATGTACGGCTTGGTAGTTGTAAGCCCTGGAACAGTCGTGGTACCTATTCTTGTCCATATGAGGAAATAGGTCTCAGGAATCCCAGTGTGGGGATGCATTCGGCCCCAAATGACAAGGTTCATGGTGAACTATGATGCCCAATAGAGATAGAATCCTACTTTTCTCTTCTGATAGGTGTCCAGAAGCTAAAACATCTTTTCTCTTAAACATTTAAAAATGCTTCTCATTATCTTTAAAAACATCTTAGAAAAGTGTATTCTAGGTTGCTTTCTAATTATGCAACAAAATCACTCCTAGTTCTGGTATGTTGGTTAAAAGTCAAAACAGCTTGTATTTGAATACAGCTATACACATTCAACATTCAAAAGCTGTTTTTGCCATCATAATTAGACATTAAATTGTGATTTATATTGTTAAATATGATTTGGAGTTAGCTAAGTAACAGTCTGGAAACTTACAAGTACTTTAGGATATTATGTTACATTAAAGTATGCCCATAGTGCATCACATTTTTTTTCTCCCAAATTTAATGGATTATTTTAATTTGCAACTGAAAATATTTTGAATTGGTAAGATGTATATGCAATACAAATAGCTGAAACTATAAAAGCGTTTAAAGCTTTTTTTTAATGTTTATTTTTGAGAGAGCGAGACAGAGCACGAGTGGGGGAGGGGTAGAGAGACACAGAACCCCGAACGGGGTTGGGGAGTGGGGGGAGACACAGAATCCGAAGCAGCTCCAGGCTCTAGCTGTCAGCACGGATGTGGGGCTCAAACTCAGGAACTGTGAGATCATGACCCAAGCCGAAATTGGACACTTAACTGACTGAGCCACCCAGACGCCCCCACAAAAGTGTTTTTTAATGAACCGTAAGTGTTCCTCCGACCCCTGTCTTCTTATCCTTGCATTTCTCCCTCCCCCAGAGTTAACCAGTATTGTCCCTTTATTGTGTTTCCTTCCAAAGATATTCTGTATTGATGTAAATTTTCAAATGGTGTGTGTGCTTACTAATTTGCTTTTACATCTTTTTTGCTTAACAAGGTATCTTAGTGGTAACTTCGTAATACTATACACATACCTGCTTTATTCACTTAACATAATATTCTTTTGTATTGGTTTGTCATAATTTATTTACCTGGTTCTCTATAAATGGACATTTATGTTGTTTCATATCTTTAGCTCTATGAACAATACTGAAAATGACATTCTTGTACGTAAGTCTTTATATATGTATGTGACTTTACTGTAGGACATAATTCTAGAAGTGGGATCGCTAGATCAAAGGCAGATTTTCTTAATAGAAATGTCATTAACATGAATTAAATTTTAAACTGGTTACAGCATAAAATTAATTTTTTTTTTTAACCAACTCTGGACTTATGGTCAAATAAGACATGTTCCACCTCAAGGTACTTAAATACTGTAGATAAAATGGCAGCTATTTATAAATTATGTATCTTGAAAGCCACTCTCACATTATCTTTATAAGATTTGTTTACCAACCCTAAAATTGAATCTAAGAAGTATTTAAACGTTCCTATGTACATGCCTGGACTATGAAAATTCCTTAGCTGTGGAGAATTTTTATAATATTTTCCCCTTAAAAGTAAATGCATTTTCAAATAGATGTTCTTGTAAAACTTTCATCAGGAATAATAATATCAAAGCTGTTAAAAATTTCATAAACAGTTGATAAAGTCAAAACAGTAATGTGCTTCTTTAAGGGCCTTACAGAACTTTTAACTAGAAAATTCCCTGTTTCATACGTCCAAGAAGGTACCCAGACTCTTTAGAAAACCTTGCATGATTAAGGTTGATTAAAGAAATCATAAGTAATTTCTCAGGAATATAATCAAATTCCACTTCCAAATAAGAAGGGTGTGGTTGCCCAGAGCAGCACAAGAAGGGTTAAACTATCATTCTTTCCTGATTATTTCATATCACTTGTATAAGATTGCTAAATGTCAAAAAGTGTTTATTTTTTTGCTAACAGTATAAAACTGAACATACTGTGAGACATAAGGTAGCAGGTGTCTTGGCTCTAAACTATCAAGTCTGTGGGCATTCTGTTATAACAGGTGCTCCAAAAAATTTGAACAGATTTTAACAAGAGCTGTATGGGCTTTTTAATTAGCCTGGTTATTCAGCATGTGTAAAAAGCATTAGGTATATGCTTAAAACATCATAGGGTCTAAAAAACAAATGCTTCACATAGTCACTCTCTCTTTCTGGCTCCACTTAGCTTTCTGCTACTACATTTGACGTATGTGTTTCTTTTATCACAGAATCTCCCCTAGCCCAGGCAGGAGGCCACAAAGAGCGATCATCAGTAATAGTGATAGAATGGGGGATCAAAACACTGTTCCGACTGTTACTCAGATACTCGGTACACTTTTAATAGAATTCAAATTTGACACATATTAGAAAGCAGCCTAACCCTCTTGCAGGAGCCTCTTTTAAAAAAATGTATATGCCTCACAAATGGACTATTTCCAGAAGGACTTTTCACCAATCTCTACAATATGAAAAGATGAGCTTTTACTTGGGATTCATGTTTAGGATTTTAAGAATAAATAATGACAAAAACAAACTCAAGTCTATCTATATTTTAGTTACTTGTCTAGGTCATTATGTTGAACACAGATATTGAGATACCTATTTCTTTTTACTTTTAAGTACTCGTGTTACTTTTAATCTCTGGGATCCAAATGTACAGCATTAGTTTGTTTATCAAATAACAGTTTACTGCAAATAATGTCGAGTTTGTGTGTATGTGTGTGTGTCACACAGACGAATGGAACAGACTTCCTGTCCTTAAGGCACTTAAAAATCTATATAAATCAGGGGTGCCTGGGTGGCTCAGTCGGTTGGGCGTCTGACTTCGGCTCAGGTCATGATCTCGCGGTCCGTGGGTTCGAGCCCCGCATCGGGCTCTGTGCTGACAGCTCGGAGCCTGGAGCCTGCTTTGGAGTCTGTGTCTCCCTCTCTCTCTGACCCTCCCCAGTTCATGCTCTGTCTCTCTCTGTCTCAAAAATAAATAAACATTAAAAAAAATCTATATAAATCATAAAGGAGAATGTGGTTGATACCCAACGGTGTTATAAACAAGTATAGTATGGGGCTTGAGAGAATGGGAAGATTTACATTTGGTGCAACTGGGGAAGGTTTCAGGTGACATGTGATGGTGGCCTTGCAGTTGGGTAGAGTTTTGAAGTTAGCATTTGGGGTAGGCTACATTGCCAGCACAAATGAAAGGTCATCGAATCATCATTTACGATTGTTGCACATGTTACTGTCATCAGTGTTTTATTTTTTAGATATAGAGGTAAGGTTTAGATTTGTTTTAAATCAGGCCCATGAAAAGGTGCCAATGATTGATTGCTTACAGCGTGCCAGGTGCAGTGCCAGAGGCTTCACCCACTTTGCCTTAGTTGATGTTAGTTGCCTTAGTTGCCCCGTACGAGGTGTCATTACACCTGTTTTACACATGGGTGTAAGTGAAATAACTTATTCAATGTCCTATGATAAGCAAGTAGTGGTGTCAGAATTGGACTCAAACCCATCTAGCGCTTAGGTATACGCATTTCTACAGCATGCTCCACTCCCTCAGTTTTAAAACTAGAAGGAAACTTGTGGATTCTCCTTGGGGATATAATTCATTTATTCTCGGTGGAGGCACAAATTTGATTCTTGGTGGTTGTATTAGTCAGTGTTCCCCAAAGAAAGAGATCCAAATAGGATGGATGGATGGATGGATAAATAGATACTATAAAAAGAGATATAAGAATTGGCTCACATGGTTATGAAGGTCAAGTAGTGTTACAATCTACTATTTGTAAGTGGGATAAACAGGAAAGTTAGTGATGCAATTCAGTCTGATTTTGAAGTTTTGAGAACCATGGAGGCTGATGTATGAGGCAGGAGAAAATGGATGTCTCAGCTCAAGTAAAGAACACATTCACACTTTTGTCTGTTTTTTCCCCCTAGTTAGGCCCTCAGCAAGTTGGATGATGCCCACCCATACTGGTGAGGACGATCTTCTTTACTTAGTCTGCATATTCCCATGCTAATCTCTTCCAGAAACAGCCTCACAGAGATACCACAAAATAACATTTTACCAGCTATCTGGGCATTCCTTAGCCCAGTCAAGTTGACACATAAAATTAACCATCACAGGGAGCAAAAAAAAAAAAAAAAAAAAAAAAAGTACTCTTTATGTATAAAGATATACATACAAGATATACATACAGTTACATACAACATATGCAGTGTGTTTAATTGTAACATTTTATGGTACCCCTTGATAGGGAAGAAGGATCTAAAAAGGCTCCTTGGGGGGGGGGGTTGTGATAATGAAAAAAAGTTTAAGACACACGGCTCTAACTCCGTTTTTTAGGGGACAGATTAGGAAAATCAGACAGTGAAAATCCTGCCCAGTCCCATAGCTAGTTAGGGCTGTATATGCATGTGTTTACATTTAAAAAATTACACTGTTTTTAGGGGGAAAAAGGCACAAGAACCATTCATCACATTGCCGAGTTCAGCAATCTCCTTATAAGGTCCTCTTTAACTTGATTTCTCTCTGAGTTTGTAGGTAGGGGTATGTATGTGATCTCACTCTTAAGCCATAAATAACAAATTCCAACTTCATGAAGGTCAACAAGAAAGAGTGAACTGGTCCTGGGGTTAAATCTTGACCCTAGATGGTACATCATTCAAGCTCCTGTGTTTTTGGGGTACTTCATGAGCTGTCTACTTGGGCACTCTTAGAATAGCACCTAACAGGTAGTAGGGCTCATGATTGTGAATTAATGTGTGAGTACTGGCAGCAGCAGGAGGAAAAGGGCTCTGAAAGACTAAGAGTGTTATTTAAAATAACTTAAATGATTTAAGTATTAAGCTCATTTCATATGGAAATGAGTGACACTGACTCATTTGCCTGTTGTTGGACATCTGCTTATGCTAAAAGTGGTTGGAGGTCTTAGAGAAAAAGTTGGCCCTCAGCAGAACTCTTATCTTGGGGTCAGGGGCTCAAATCGGGGTCTCAAATTCTGTTCCTGTTCATGTACGGAGAAGCGGCACCTTAGCTTGTTTGGGATCAGACAAAGGGTCTGTCAGCAGGAAGGAAGTATACGCGCCCCTTAAACAGTTTTACTTACACTCTTCCCACACATCAACATACAATTTATTAAATTTGTTGAAGATAAAAGAAGGGATTTTTTCCCCTAACCTATTGACATAAATGATTCTATTACACTTAATTTTTGTATATGTGATAATTTCATATACACTACCCCCATATGAATACAAGTAAATGTTTTCTTTCCATAATCTGCCTTTTCCATTATCCAATGTTATTAATTTTTTGTGTATTCTCTCGAGTTTCTTTATATTTATAAAGCAAAAATAAAAAAATATTTTCTGTAACAATAAAATGGCATATTATGCACACTTCTGCACCCCTTTTATCTTGGATATTGCTTTATATTGGTATATAGAGAGCTTCCAACTTTTTTAACAGCTGCATAGTATTTCATTATATGAATATATCTTTGTTTAACTGTACTCTTTTTTGAGTTTTTAAGATATGTATTATATATAATATATAATATCGTATCTTCTTTATCCATTCACCATCATTGGGCCCTTAGATTGTTCCCATATCTTGGCTATTGTAAATAATGCTGCAGTGAACGTGGTGGTACAGATGTATTTTCAAGGTAGTATTTGTGTTTTCTTCCAATAAATACCCGGAAGTGGAATTGCTGGATCATATGTTACTTGTATTTTTAATTTGCGGGTGAGTTTCCATATTGTTTTCCACAGTGGCTGCACCAATTTACATTCCCACCAGTGGTGCACAAGGGTTCCCTTTGCTCCACATATCCACCAACATTGATTTCTTGTCTTTTTGATAAAGCCATTTTAACAAGTGTGAGGTAGTGTCTGTGGTTTTGATTTGTATTTGCCTAATGACTAGCGATATAACTATTCTTCTTAGTTGACTTCTGGTTGTTTGTAATTTTGTACGATCATAAGTATGTCTGCAATTAATAACCTTTTATGTACATTGTGTTATATGTGTGAAAGCATATCTGTAGGCTATATTACCAGACACAAAATTTGCCACAGCCTGGGGTATATATATTTGTGATGTTGATAGTTTTTGCTAAATTGTCCTTTCTAGAAAGAGTGCCCCAATTTATACTTATACCAGAAATGTTATAAGAGTGCCAGTTTCTTCACAACCTTATCTAGAGTATGTTAACAAAGTTTTTAGCTTTTGACAATCTGAGAGGTGAAACTGATATTGTGATGTAGGTTTAATTTTCACTGCTTTGAGTGACATTGAGATTCTTTACATGTGTGTAACACATTTTAAAAAAATGGGTAAATTGTCTGATCACATTCTTTGCCATACTGAGTTGTTGATTTTTTTTCTCATTGATTTCTGGGAGCTCTTTATTTACTACAAAAAGTCTCCAATATGAGGTGACAGAGGCTTATTCTCATTTGACATCAATGTTTTTCAATAATGAATAATTAAACATAACGTTTTATTTAAAAATTTTGTTAGCATGATGAATTGCCATTATTGGAAAAGATTGCTTAACATAATTTATCACACATTATTTAATTTCTCATATTAAAAACAAATAAATGTAGCACTTACAAAAATAATCACATCTATGAGAGAACCCTGACACCCTATTTAGCATTACTCTGTTTGCTTTGCCTAAGATAAAGAAGCCTGTTCAGAGTACCTGCTACTTGTGCTGGTCTAGAGGTAACTTTGTCACTTATTTGGCAAATGCTCCATAACAAATAAATGACTGATCTAGGAAAGTCCAACTTTCTATGCCTGCTCTTTATAATCAACTTCCAATTGGCAAGAAACAGAAGGTTAAGTTCAGGGCTTGGCAAAGTACCTAGCATTTGGGGCTTGAAAACTATTTGTTGTGTTTAAAGCTCCTCACTGTAGTTACTAGAATAGAAGGATTTCCATCGTTGGCTGGTATTCATAGGGCTAAAACCATAGGAGCTGATAAAAGTTTCCCTGCCTGGCTTATCTTTACATATGACTTTGAACTGTATGAAACTGTCATTTTTACAGGTCAAAAGTAGTTGACTGTCAACAATGCATATGGTTCAATCTACACCTGAAAGCTGGCTGCAGTTATAGAGGATTTAGCTCTCACAGCAAAAGCTTAAAGCTTTTTTTTCCGACTCTGGGCGCACTGGTGTTCCTAGGTTAGTTCACAGCGCTCCGGCGGGAAGCGAGAACTGCAGTATTCAGTAGTGACCACGAGAGGGGGCATTTCTCTTGGAAATGCGAAGATTCTGACCAGTTTTCAGAGTAAGGCAGAGGCAGGCTGAGGAGTGCGAGCAGGGCAGCAATAAACATCCTACGTGAGCAATAAACACTGTACGTGAGGAGGAGGCAGTGACTGCACGTGAGGTCGTTGTCCAGCTTAGAGGAAACCCCAGCAGTTTTCTCTCTGGCAACCTAGAGTTCGTAATGTTGAGAACAGGCGAGCGAAAATGAAGGGGGACCACAGCAAGAGCAGGTCCTGTTCTTCAGTGGCCTAATTGCTGATTTGGTAGCTAGAATCAAAACATCAAAAGTGACAAGCAGAAGGAGCTGAAGGTATACCCCTCACACAATATGAAATACTAGCCGCTTGCAAAAAGCTCCGATGTCATAAGACATGTGTTGCCTTTGCCTGTTGCACAGCACCTTCCTGTCCGAAAGTCTGCGCCTTGCTAAAAAGGCAGTACACGCTGGCGATGGCTTCCCTGGCACGGATGTTACAGACGTCCTGACATTAGGCAGAAGATGCCAAAAAACCCATTTTCTTTTGCATTTGCATAGCTGTTAGTATCTTTAACTCAAAAGTTGGAGGGGCCCTCAGTAACAGGAGGCTTGTCCTTCACTGGTCTCAGGAAGTTTGCTCTAAATGAGAGAGACATTGGGGCACCTGGGTGGCTCTGTGGGTCGAACGTCCGACCTCGGCTGAGGTCAGGATCTCCCGGGTTTGTGAATTCCGGCCTCACATCAGGCTCACCGCTGTCACCACAGGGCCCCCTTTCAGAGCCTCTGTCCCTCTCTTTCTATGCCCTTCCCCCACTCATACTTTCTCTCTCAAAAATAAATTCACATTAAAATTTTTAAATGAGAGAGGCACTATGCTCATTTTCTTGGGTAATGCCACATGGCAAATGCGTGCAGAATCAGGGGAGTCCACCTTCCAGGGCTGGCTGTTATAATCCAATTTGCAGTTGTGGAGGAAACATTGCAACAGCCAAGCCCCCTGAATGAGAACATTAAGTGACCCTGAAGAAGTTGCTTAACTGGAGGCATCTTTCTTCTTCTTCTCCTCCTTCTTCTTCTTCTTCTTCTTCTTCTTCTTCTTCTCCTCCTCCTCCTCCTCCTCACCCTCCTCCCCCCTCCCCTCCTCCTTCTCCTCCTTCTTCTGCCATTCTTATTAGAAAACTAAGAAACAGGAAAAAGAGAACAAATTTATACAACAAATGATGGCATTTTCTTCTGACACTCTGCCTGATGACAGTGCTGTCCAGCCTTCACTGCCCAGCGTTTAGAATTCAGGGTTCTTGCTTTCTGCTAGTGAACTGTTGTAATTTGATAGGGGGATAATAAACAGGAAATGATTTCTTTTCTGTACTTCCTTCTCCCTTAGTCTGCCCAAATATCCATGCTAACTGCGGTGCTTTTTTTCGGTGGTTTGTGGGGATTCTCTCTCCTCTGGCTCAAAAATAAGCCGTTGTGTCTTTCATTTGTTATTCTGAGAGAAGAAACCACGGTTGTTATATGTAAAAATGTGAGCGTCTGCTTATTACTGTGGCCAGGCAGGGAGATGGCTGTATGATCCATCGCAGGAAGTGCAAGCTGCCCTCTCTCATGCTAAAAGGAAGCAATTTACCAGTAACACTGGTGCCAGATTAAGATTCTCAGTGCATCGCAAGTGAATTACCATGTCTATAATTTTCAAGAAGAAAAGAAAACAGCAACACACACACACACACACACACACACACAAAACAAAGCCAAGAAATGTAAGAAGGGGGATATTGAGCCAAGCTTTGGTAAAAGGCACATAATTCACTTCAGAGATAATGGCTGGCTAGACTGCCCTGTTTCATGTCTAAAACAAAAAGATTTTGCAGGTAAGCTTGTGCGCAAGGAATTGGGGATTGCCCTTGGGGCTGTTTTGAGTTCTTATAGCCCAGAGATGAGTAATATTCAGATAGTGGGTCTTGCATATTTGTATGTTTTACAAAACCCTATGTGGGAGAGAAACATTGTAATGTATTGATTTGGCATAATAAAAGCTCCATAAATGTTTTGTAAAATAATGAATTAAAGGGAATAGTTCTTAGGGAATTCTACTATATGTAGCATGTGAAGTACATCACAGGTAATAAATGCAATTAACAGGGATTGAGATATATAGATGGAAAGAGATGGTCTCTGTTGGACAAAAGTGGGTGGAAAGCAGCTGGTGTGTTTTTTCAGCTCAGAGCCCTTGAAATATGAGCTGTGGCCCCCTCTCACCACAAGTCCCACTTAAATTCCTAGAGCAAAGCAAGGGTGGGGAGGGGGGAGATAAAGATTGGAAGAAGTGGAAAGGAGAATTTATTAGGGTACAGAGGTTGGGGGGGGGAAGGCAAGGACACCCTTGGAATGGGCCAGAGACTTCGATTTTAATCCTTTTTTGGAGATTACTCTGACCACATCTGTTCATGATGCTGCTCTATTATCGAAGGGGAAGAACCAGTGCTCCTGTGATGGAGGCCCACCTGGGGCCAGAGTGCATGTGAGTTAGAGCACAGGTGGTTTGCATTAACAGGTGCGTTCCCGTTATTGTAATGCAGCCTCACCTGGAGTCAGCACTAGCAAGACATTCAAGACTAGCGTGGGGTGGGGGGGGGGGGGGGAGGATAGAACATCTGGGCTGCTGTTTGTTTTTCTTATCTTGCTCTTACATTTCAAAGTGACCCTTTGTTCCAGTTCCCTTGAAATGGAAACAAATTTGAGTTCAGGGCATTTCTCTATAGTTATTTGTATTTCACAGGAATGTGGGCTTTCTGACAAGGAACTCAACAGTTTTAGAAATTCTAGATCTTCCTGATGAGGATCAGCCCTCTGTGACATTACATGCATTTCCCAAGAGGCCTGGGTTCAGAAAAGGGGAGATGGGTGTGTTCTTCCAGATCGTATAACTCATTGTTGGATCACCATAAAACTCAAATTCTTATTAATTTTCTAGGTGGGAGGTGGGGAGTGGGAGGCAGCTCAGGCTGTTTAGCATCTTGTTCATTTATTTTGTGGGGGAGGCGATGATTCTCTTGGATGTTTCTGAAAAATACGGAGGCACTGGATAGAAATGGCATACAGGCCCTAGATGATGTGAAATGTTTGTTTGTTTATTTTTTAATCTCTAAGAGAATTTCAAGGCCTAACAGTGAATCATGTTGTACCATAGAGCTATCCTTAATGCAATGCTTAGAAACACTAGGCTTCATCCTCAAGGGTCAGGGCAGTGGAATTTCTTCCCGTGGATCTGCACCACTGAGACTGTGCTTGTGTTTTAGGGCTGGATCTTAAAATGAGGACATGCCATTGTGTTATGGTGTCACAGCCACACATGCACGTTGATGGCTGCTGTAGAGAGGACTCTTAGATGGTCAAGAGAGCTCTACTTTCTATCTTTCCCAAACATTCTCATGTTTATCCTGCCAATTGCTTTGCATCAATAAGCCAGGTTTTCAGCATCCTTCCACCATGCACTTTCTTTTTTTTTTTTTTTTTATTTTTTATTTTTAATGTTTATTTTTGAGAGAAAGAGAGAGAGGGAGACACGGAATCTGAAGCAGGCTCCAGGCTCTGAGCTGTCAGCACAGAGCCCGATGCGGGGCTCGAACTCACAGACCGTGAGATCATGACCTGAGCCGAAGTCGGACGCTTAACCGACCAAGCCACCCAGGCGCCCCACACCATGCACTTTCTAAATACTATTCTAGCCTGAGGTTAAGTTCCTGCCCCAGGAAGAGGAGAGATGGTGGAAA
This sequence comes from Panthera leo, assembly GCF_018350215.1. Taxonomy (NCBI): domain Eukaryota; kingdom Metazoa; phylum Chordata; class Mammalia; order Carnivora; family Felidae; genus Panthera; species Panthera leo. The sequence continues at coordinate 149,580,890 of NC_056686.1, read as the reverse complement.
ATTTGATTACTCATAAAATTTCTAGGATGGTAAGATACATGAAGATAAAGTTCTTCTTGAGGCTTTAGTAAGGCTAGAAGATTGTTTTCCCTATTGAGGGGAACCACAGACTCATGGGACAAGAGGATGTTTTCCAATGTCCTAGGGACTATACCTCAAATTCAAAGACTGTAGAACCCTCTAGAGAGTTCCAGGAGGAATCTGAGCTGATGAAACTTTCCAGGTCACCTCCTCCAATGAACACCTAGAATAAGAAAAGGATTGTCTCTGCCTGGAGCCCTCCCTGCCTGATGGTCAGTGTCTAAGCTCTGGTTTCTGTCTGCTCTGCCGTCAGGTGACTGTAACCTGTGTCTTGCTTGGCCTGGCTAACTCCAGGGCAACTACTTGTCCCAAACTGTGTCTAACTTTTCCTGACCTCTGCTCACCCCCTGTGCCACCCATAGCCAGCCTTGATTACTATCCAACTACACTGCTTGCCTCAGGCAAGGCTACCAGCTTCCTTCCCTAAAACATGCTTTTACCTCTTTTGCTGTAGTATGAACACACATTGTTCAATGTTAGGAAAGATAATACTTGAAAATGGAAATGTAAGGGGCACCTGGGTGGCTCAGTCGGTTAAGCATCCGACTTGGCTCAGGTCATGATCTCAGGGTTTGTGAGTTCGAGCCCTGCGTTGGGCTCTGTGCTGAAAGTTTGGAGTCTGGAGCCTGCTTCAGATTCTGTGTGTGTTTCTCTCTCTCTGCCCCTCCCCCATTCATGTTGAGTCTGTCTCTCTCTCTCTCAAAAATGAATAAACGTTAAAAAAAAATAAAAAGAAAATAGAAACCTAAAATCTGATGGACTAGGCAATGCTTCTTGCTTTAGATGGGAGCAATAAGTTTACCAGATCAGTTGAGAATTCAAGGCTTGCAGCAGTCGCCTAATGCTGGAGGCTGGGATGGCAGATGGAGTCTGTACTGGTCACCATTCAATGCTGACACTGGTCGGAGGGAGCAAGGGTCCTAACAGTCTCAGGGGGGGATTGCTGGGAGTTAGGACTTTATCTGGAGTCTGAGGTAGCAGTTGTCCTTTATTCCTGATCACCAGGGTCTCCTCTGGCTTATCCCGAAGGCCTAAGAGAGTCACCAGAACACGCGTACTTCCTTGGGAGAAGGAATCCCCTAAAGCCAAGATTTCTTGGTTTCTGTGTCTAAATAGGGGTCAAGTTTGTTAGCCCTTAGCTGTGCAGAGCTTGTGTGGAGTCTGGTTCCTCTCAGGAGAGTGCGCACACCCTGACCCCCTCCTGACAGAGCAGCTAGCGCCTATCCAACCCCGACTAGGATCCAGTCATTCTTGGGTGTTTTATATGGGCTGCCCCATTACTTTCAATTCTACAACATTCCATGAGTAGGTGTTAGCATCACCATTTACTGCTAAGGAAATTGACACCCCATCGGGTAAAACAACTCACCCAAGATCACATATACAAATAAGTGGAGCTTGGTTTGCATCCAGGTCTGTTGGCTTCCTGTGACTACTCGATAGAACAGGAAGAGAAACGCCTGCATTTGATTTGATATTGATCAGGTAGGATTATTTACACCAGAAAGGGTTTTTTTTTTTTTTTCCCCATGTACACATCTATTAAACACGGAGTTTTCCTAAATAGTGAAATGTTGTAAATTTCAAGCATGTTTTCCTAAATAGTGAAATGTAAATTTCAAGCATTTCACTTTGAAAAGCTCAAGGTATGCCACTCTACCGGGAAGTGCCCTATTGCATAAAGTCAGCTGCTACAGCCTGCAACTTTTGTGTCTGTTTTCTTCACAATGCTAAAAAGTACTTTTTTCTCCTGGGCACCTGGGTGGCTCAGTTGGTTAAGCATCTGACTCCTGATCTCAGCTCAGGTCATGATCTCATGGTTGGTGAGTTCAAGTTCACGTTGGGCTGTGCTCTGATAGTGCAGAGCCTGCTTGGAATTCTTTCTCTCCCCTTTCTCTGCCCCTTTCTCCACTTGCACTCTTCTCTCTCTCTCAAAATAAATAAACTTGAAAAGAAAAGAATAGTTTTTCGTCACTTAATGACTTCCTGTCCTTTTATTTGAGTTGCTTTATTCTTCACTTCCTCACATGACCATTTTAAAACTTTTTTTTTTTTTTTTTGGCAAACAAAACAAGAGAGTTTATTGGCAGAGGACCTACTTCACAAAGAAGTTAAATAAGCTTCCTCAGTCCATGGGATATTATATAGGCTAAGACCTCAGACTTACACAAAGAAATGGGGAATATTTAAAAAATAGAACAAATAAAAGGAAAATATAATCCTTTAAAAAACTTTACCTGCTCTAAAAATTCTTTTTAAAGCAATAATAGTAACAGTGTGTTCTCTCACACTACCATCTTAATTAAGCTTTTCAAATGTGATAATTCCTTTTCCTAAGTTGTCAGGAATACGCCATTTTCACCACTACGATATTTTGTTCTAGAAACACAGAGATAACACAACCAATTTTGGATTCAGGAAGAGACTGAAATACTGGAAAGTGAAAGCCAGGACTCCGAACTGACGCCCCTACAAGCCTCACCCCTCCCCTCCGCTCCCACTCCACAGCAGCCTTTTGTGCTGGTGGCCTTGCTGGCAGGAGCTGGCGCTCCCTGCACCCCCTCGTCTACCCCTCCTCTACTGTGGACCCTAATCGCATTAAGCCCATTAATGACCCATTTGTTTTTTTTCCCTCCTGCTTCCACAAAAGGAAATGCATTATTCATTGATAACCTTTCTCCTCCTTTTGTGTTTTATCAATAGTGTAGACCGAGTTTCATGTTGTTGCACAGACTGTGATAGTGGCTCTTTTGGTGGCTCTGATGTGAAATTACTCCATTGTCAGCAGATATTAACAGGACTCAAGACTGCGTCTGGGTAGAAGCTCTTGCTTCTCTTAGAACTCCAGCTGTTGTTTCTTAATGGCTCTCAACTGACCCACTTACGCAGGAAGCTGGCGAACCTCTGTTCCGTTCACTTGGAGATATGCCACTTTCCTCTTGTTTATCTAACAGATATCCTACCAGATACTAAAACCTCCTTTGAAATTACAGGGGGTGTGAGCATGTCTCTTCTCCGTACTGTCTTTGATCATCAGCACCAACAAAGCTGAGTCTTAGGAGCTACAACAGTATCTTTAATTGGCTGGGCCTATTCTACAGTATTTCAGGACCAGGGTCCCTAGGGGATAGGACGCAGCATCTTTTTTGCACCAATGAAACCCTGTTTAAAATGGTTGCTCCTTCCTCTGCAGAGCCACATGCGGCTCTTTGCATTTAAATGAGCAAAAACCCAAAGCCATAATTCCAGTGCTCAATAGCCAGATGTGGCTAGTGACTACTGCGTTGGACAGCATAGTGGATATTTCCATCACCTCAGAAAGTTCTAGGAGGTAGCACTGGTCTAGCTAGTAATAATAAGAGCTAACATTTTTGAGTATGTATTATGTGCCTGGCACTGTTCTCAGCACTTTACAGGTGTTAATTCTTTTATTCCTCACCATAAACCTGTGAGTTAGGTACTATTACTGGTCCCATTTATAGATGAGCAAACATAGGCACAGGGAGAGTATTTATATTATAAAGCCACTTGCATCACACAGCTACTATGAGGAATAGACAAGACAAACATCAGACACAGTCAGCCTGGCTCCAGAGTGCAAGCCCTGCCCCTTCACACTGAATTGCTTCTCACACAAGATGCATTAGGAAGAGACTGAGCCCCAAATCATCTTCAATTTGAATACATGTTTTTATTTAAAAAGAATGAAAGCCTATTAACCTAGTAATCATCACTTTTCCGCCCTTCCCAGCCCCACCCTGCTCTTGGCGGGTGGTTGACCTGCGTTGCCCCAAAAGGAACGAGGCAGAACCCCTGGGTCCCTCAGCCTCTTTCCTTAACCGCCTTCCTTGGCCCTGTTTATCAGTTTCTGCCTCCTTTCTCTTGTCTCCTCCCGGCAAAGGCAAATTCCTTTGCTGGTCTGTTCACTCTCATCCTTTCCTACCTCATGCAGAACTAAGCTGCCATTATTTACCTTCTGTCTTTCTCATCAACTCCTATTTTTTTCCCTCCTGTATGATTCTTTGTTTTTGAAGAAAACACAGGCAGTCCTTCTCTCCCCTGCTCTTTATTAAATATGTCAGTCTAAGTCCTTGTCCTTTAAGACTCAATGGGCAGCACCTGCCCAGGAGGTCCCAGGGCACCATCACCTTTCCTTGCCTCAGACCAGCCTAGTGCCCCTCTTTGGGGCCCCCACTGCCTTCTGCCTACCATAATTGCAGTACTTAGCACACTGTGTTGAGCAATGCATTTACATTTCTATTTTATCCAATTTTACTGTTCGTGAGTAAGAATCACACTCTGAATATCTTCAGAGCTCACCAAGTAGCACAATGGCACAATGTAGGCACTAGATGAACATTAATTAGAATATAAGCATTTATTATAAAAAGAAAAAAAAAACCACAAACACCTAAACATGTCAACTTTCTTTTGACCTTGTTTTTTCCTTTAATAATGGTTTCTGGTATTTTATCTTAAAACTTCTTTCTTTTCCTTTTCTTTCTTTCTTTCTTTCTTTCTTTCTTCTTCCTCTTTTTTTTTTTTTTTTTTGAGAGAGAGAGAGGTGGGGGGTGGGGGGGAGAAGGACAGAGGAAGAAAGAGAATCTTAAGCAGGCTCCATGCTCAGCACAGAGCTCGATGTGGAGCTGGATCCCATGACCCTGAGATCACCCTGAGCCGAAATGAACAGTGGGATGCTCAGCTGAATGAACCACCCAGGTGCCCCTATCTTTAAACTTCTTGAAAAATTTATCTACAATCTTTATTCATTACCAATTAGTCTTTATTCTCTTGCAATTTGGACTCGCTAGCCATTGAACAAAAGACATCCTACACACAAATGCAGTGTCTGTGCCTTGAGAATACATTTTTGAAATTTTCAGTACTTGATATTCATGACTGGTCTCTGAAATGCTCTTCTACCTTGAATTCTTTTCTCTTCCGCATTTGGACTCTCATTACTTCTTTGGTGGAACCATTTCTTTTTGGTCTTGTCCATCTTGGCTAGCTTCTGCCCTTCTACTATTCATTAATTATGGACATTCTTTAAGCTTTAGGATATTTTCTTTCTCCCTTTGTAGTCTTATAAATTTCTGACTTCAGTTATGTTCAGATGAGTTTTGCATTTATATTCCAATCATGTCATTGCTTGGCATCTTTGCCTTATGACCTGCCAGTTCTTAAAATTTAACACTTGTAAACTAAGTTAATAATTTTTGCTGTTAAGCTGGTTCCTCCTCCTGGCTTTTTAAATTCTTCCACTGACATCGCCATTTTGAATGACTATATTCAGTCTCAAACTCTATATGCCTCCTATATCTCCAATCACATGTTCCCAATAAGTCATTATGTCCTATTGAGTTTTCCTTTGAAATTGCTCTCACTTCTTCTGTTCCTTTCACAGGGCTGCCTTCCTAATTAAGACCCTTATTTAGCTCTTGGCTGTAGTATTGCAAATATCTTTGAGCATCTCGCCTCCCCCTCCTTCCACATCCTTCACACCACTGCCAGAGTAATCTTCCCAAACAACTCTGATTATGTCTGATTATGTCTTTTCCTTATTCAAAATATCTCTAATGACAGCTCCTTGCCTATTTAATAAAGTCCATATCATTTGCTTGACAGTCAAGGACCACATATAATGAATTTCCTTTTCATTTTTATCTCCTCTTGTTTTACCTTCTGCATATACCCTGAATTTCTTGTTGTTTCCCAATACACTTCAGAGTCTTTTGCCTCCTTGCTTTTGTATGTATTCTCCCTTCTGCTTAAGTTGCCCTTGCACACTTTACGACCTTCTCCAGCTCCCTTTCTACTGAGTGAACTATTTTCTTTTCAGTGCCCTATTCTAATGCCATCTGCTTCATGGAGCCTCCCCTGCTGACTTCAGCCAGGAGTGATCTCTCTTGCTCTAAACTTCCACAGCATTCTATCTGGCCTACACATTACCTGTACTTGTCACCTGATCATGTGTCTTCTACAACATGGTAGCTCCTTGAGCTTGAATGCCTGCTTAATTCGTCTTCAACATTCCTCAAAATATTTCACTAAGGGCAGATTCTAAATAGATATTTGTTGATGATGGAAAGTACCTAGCCTCCCTGGCTGCACTCCTTTTGTCCAGTGTATAGCATTAGCATCTATGCCGTGAAAACTTCAGCTGGAATAAAACAAAGACAAATTAAAAACTATCACTTAAATAATGGCAAGAAGCTCTGTGGTGTGTCTGTCATTTAATCCCCTCTTAAATCTTAATTTTGGATGGTAAGAGAGTATAGATAATAAATGAAGACTTGAGGAGAGGAGAGTTAAATTTTGATCTTGACCTTTCTGTAATACACACCTATCCATTCCATTCCTCAGTTTCTTCTTTAATGGGATCAGCATCACTGTGCTACCTTAGAGGAACCATGGTGAGAACAGAAAATTGCCTTGACACTTCAAAGTGTTAAGGCCATGTGGCCATCACTCCAACCTGTTGTGCATTCTTTCTTCTGAAATTCTATGACTCTTCTTGGGTGATACCCCAGTAACTTACACCTATTGTAATGGGAAGGTGGCTCCAAAAACATACGTCCACCTCCTAATCCCTGAAACCTATGGGTATTATGCTATATGATAAAGAGTAAATATTACCTTATATGGCAAATGGTGTGATTAAGTTAAGGACCTTCAGAAAGGAGTTTATCCTGGATTATGCTGGTAGGCCCTCAATTCAAGCACATGTATCCTCATAAGACAAACGCACAGAGAAGACATATTCAGAGGGGAAGACAATGTGAACACGTGGGTGGAGATTGGAGTGATATGGCTACAAGTCAAGGAACACTAAGGATTGCCAGCAAACATCAGAAGTCAGGAGAGAGTCATGGAAAGAATTTCGACTCCAGAGTCCTGAGAGGGAGTGTGAGCCAGTGCCTCGATTTTGGACTTCTGGTCTCCAGAACTGTGAGAGAATACATTTCTGTTTTAAGTCACCACATTTGTGGTAATTTTTATGACAGCTCTAGGAAGCTAATATACTTATCCCATCCTATTCTTATTATGATGTTTAATATTTGCATCCATGTTTTGGCTTTCTTATGAGCTACTTAAAGAGTTGTTAACAACCACTGTATTTGAAACTTTTTCATTCGTCATTTATTTATTAAGAACTTACTATGTGTCAGGTACTTTTTAGGTCCCAAGACTAAAAAAATGATTAAGACTCCATTCCTCCCCTCAAGAAAGCTGTACTCTTTTGGAATATAGGAACATCTAAGTGAAAGGAGGGGTAAGGAAGACTTCTTGGAGGTGGTGGCATGTAACTGAATTCTATAGTTTGAATTGGGGTTAATTAGGCTGGGAGCTTACGAGATAAAACAATGTTAGGCAAAAGGGACAGCATGAACAAGGCCACAAAGGCCAGACGTCATGATATATATTCATGTGTAAGAATCTACAGAGAGCTGTTGGAGACCCTGGGGTCAGAGAATGATGGGAACCAAAGCTGGAAAGTTAGGGAGGAACTAGATAAAAGAGTGCTTCATATGCTAAAATGAAAGGGAAAACAGTTTTTTTTTATTTTTTTAAAGTTAATTTATTTTGAGAGATAGAGAGAGAGAGAGAGAGAGAGAGAGAGAATGAGTGGGGGAGGGGCAGAGAGAGAGAGAGAGAGGGAGAGAGAGAATCCCAAGCAGGATTCATGCTGTCAGCATGGAGCCTGATGTGGGGCACAAACCCACAGACCATAGATCATGACCTGAGCCGAAACCAAGAGTCAGATGCTTAACCAAGTGAGCCACCCAGACGCCCTGAAGGGCAAAACAGTTTTAATCCCTTAGTCAACCACACACAATGGGTGGGAGGTTTTAACCACATAGTAGGTAACAGTAGGTCTTCCCTGAATGACTGTGTTAAAATGGGCACAATTTATAATAAAAGCTATTAGCATTAAAAAAAAGAAAAGAAAAGAAAAAAAAGCTATTGGCATTGTTATGAAAAAAATATGTTTTCTTACCGAATGGAGGTATGAACTTGGTGGTTATCATCTGAGACTGTGATGATGCTATATGTGAGGTAAACAAAATTTACAGACACATGTTTTTAAGCATGGGATAGTATAATAAATATTTTACAACTTGCTTGCCTTTCAGATTGCTTTTATGAGATTTATAGAGCAAGTCTGAGCGATGTATGTGTACTAATTGAAAACTTCTTAGTATCAAGACACTATCTTCCAATTCTTTTTATTATGAAAAGTGAGAACTTATTCTTGAGAGGAAAGGAGGAGTCATTGTTTCTCTGGTCTATCTACCACAATAGGAGTCAGAGATGTTGTTTAGGCAATGAGACACAATACTGTTCTCACTAAGGTCCCCTCATGGTACGATTATGGCTTTCGTGCTGTTAGAGCTAAATTCCTTGGAATCAGGGTGGAGTGGAAAAGTAAGCATCAGGTGAGAACTCTGTCCTGGCAAGGAACATCCAGCTGATAGAAATAAGTGAAAGTAACTGCTTCCTGTCATTGGATTAAATCTGTTAGGATGCTGCATATCTGATCTGTGATACAAGCTGAAATCAACTATGTTGCAAAAAGACAAATATTTTCTAATTCTCTCATGTTAGCAGATTTGAGAATGCACTACAAGTAAAAATCTCCAAGTGGGTATTTTAAAGCGAAGTGAGCAAGTTTCTAGGAAATGTTTACTGTGCATCCATTGTTCTGTGCCTTGCCAGACACAAAGGAGATACGATTTCAGCTTATGAAAGGCTCAGTTTTGTTGGGAAAGAAAATGATAAGACACTTGACAAAATTACATAATTCTATAAAGCGTAGTGTGATACTTGGAAGTCCCTAAGTGGAAGGTCCTGTTGGGCAACCAGATTAAAAGGTGAAAGAGGTGGGGTGCGGGTCTGACTCAGGCTTGGAGGACTGGATTTGAGTTGGCGTGGCAGGAGAACAGCTTGAATGCAGACAGAGTGTGGGATTAATAACAAACGAGCATGTTTATGGGCTGAAAGGAGACCAGGGTGACTGGAGCAGTGGATTCATGGTTCAGAGCAATGTGATGTTTTGGGTATACAACTTGGATTCAGTTTGCTAAAGGTCTTGAATTAGCTTCCTGTTGTTGCCATAACAAATCACCACAACTTTAGCAGTTTAAACAATCCAAAGTTATCTTACGGTTCTGTAGGTCGGAAATCCAGTGGGCTCGACTGGTTTCTCTGCTTCAAGTTCATAAGGCCAAGGTTAAGGTGTTGGTACAGCTGGACTCTGGGGTGGAATCCACTTCCAGGCTTATTCAGGTTGTGGCAGAGTTGGCGATGTGGTTATACAACTGAGGTTTCGGTCTCCTTGCTGGCTGTTGGAAGGAGGCAGTTCTCAGCTTCTAGAGGCTGCCTACATTCTTTGCTTATGGTCCCTTCCCCCAACTTCAAAGCCAACAAATGGCACTTTGAGTCTTTGTTACATCTTGAATCACTCCAATGCTTCCCTCTTCTGCCCTATCTCTCTCATTCTTCTGCTTTTCTCTTCTACTTTTGAGGACTTGTGTGATTACCTTGGGCCCAACTGAAGAATCTCCTGAACTCTCTATTTTAAGGTCTGTAATCTTAATTCTTTTTTTATTTTTTTAATTTTTTTATTTTATTTTTTTATTTTTTTAACGTTTTTTATTTTATTTTTTGAGACAGAGAGAGAGCATGAACGGGGGAGGGTCACAGAGAGAAGGAGACACAGAATCTGAAACAGGCTCCAGGCTCTGAGCTGTCAGCACAGAGCCCGAAGCGGGGCTCGAACCCACGGACCATGAGATCATGACCTGAGCTGAAGTCGGACGCTTAATCGACTGAGCCACCCAGGCGCCCCTGTAATCTTAATTCTATATGCAAAGTCCTTTGTGCCATGTAAAGTAATATACTACTTGACTTCTAGGGGTTGCATGCTAAGGCTGGGGAGTTTGAATGGGACCCAAAAAGTAACTGAGAAGCTCTGCAGGTCCTTGAACAGAGGAGAGGTATGTGGATACACAGAGAAGACTGACGACAGCACTATTTAACTATTCATGCAACACTGATTCAGAAGAGAGGCTGAGCAGGACATGGGGAAGGGAGGGAAGGGAAAACCACTGGTGGCTATTTTGGGCCTTAGTTAGACTCAGGCAATTCTGCTTTGACCCAATGGTGTGAACTCTACTCAGTAGAAGAAAAGCCCTATAGCTAATTGTATTTATCCTTCTTAGGGGGTAGTTCATCTAATACCTCCATGTGGGGAGGCTCATCCTTCCTCTGCCCCATGTGGTTCATCAAAGTAATCTTAAACATTGGAAAGATTTCTCATGAGAATTCTAAAATAAATACTCTCCATTGCATTACCATTCCAATGATGTTTGTGCCCCCTTTTATAGACTGACACCTTAGGCAGCCACCCCACCCTTTCCCAGCCCTGAATTGGTTCTGGCGACATTCATTCGTTCATTCATTCATTCATTCATTCATCAGTGCTCGCTTTGTGTGAGTACCACTTTTGGCACTGGGGTTGCTGCAGCGAATAAAGGATTAAGAGAAGAAAGTCAAGATCAAATAAATACATATCACAAGATTCCAATATGTAGAAAATAATTAAGGGGGTTAGGAGGATAGAGGATGATTTGTGAAGACATAAGGTAACAACATTTGGGCAGACACTTGAGAGAGGTGAGGGTTTAAGTCGTGTGGCTATCTGGGGCAGAGGAAAAGAGTTAAGTGCAATGATCCTAAGACCGAGCAAGAGGGAGCATACTTGGGAAAGTTGTGGAAAGTAAGAGGTTCTGCCTGGCTGGAGCAGTGAGAGGAAGAGTTGGGTTAGAGGTGTGTGGGCAGCGCTGTAATGAAATTAACCAGTCACCCGTCTGCACTAAGTGACATTCTGCAATTGGGCCTGTAAGCTCTTATACACTGTTTGCTCCAAGATTTTAGTATGATTACTATACAGAAGGATTTATTTGTCTCAAGAAATTTGGACCAAAGAATAAAATAACATGTTTCAAGCTCTGGGTATGGATTGCTGTGAAAAATTAACTTGTTATATGCATTTATTGACTATTGTTTATGACATAAACAAAGCTGCTCTCCTTCTATAATAAGAAGAGTTGGTAATATTGTACCTTTCTTCCTTTCCATCCTCGACATTATTATACAATAAAGAGCTGAATATATAATATTCTGCCGAGAGGGTAACGAGCAGGATTCAATCACACATTTAAATGAATTTAAAAAAAAAATCTGAATCCTGTCCAAGTTCTTCCATCTAAGCATCACTTAAGAATCTGTTTGTTCAGTTGAGTTGCATGTCTGCAGCTGCCAAGCCACTTTGGTTCTGCCAGCTCGACTCTCTGATTGCAAAATAAAGGGTGGTCACTTAACAGTGGATGTGAAAAATAAGAGTGTTTTGTGAGAAGAACGACATTACAAGAAATCCTGATAATGGAAAGCAGGAGGCTTCCCGCTTGCGCACCCCCTTAGCCTGAGGGCAGTTAATTTTGAAGGGGTGTTCTCACCTTCCCCACATCTAAGCCGTCTTTGACGGGGTGCGTGTGCTTTTGGAGGATGGATGCACTTTGCTGCAGCTTACATTCATAAATATTTTTGTAGTATGATAGGCTGTCAAAACAAATCTGTGTTTTCCATTTGTGTGTGCGTGAGTGTGTCAGGATGCCTCTTAATCTTTTTGTCCACCCAGGGGTACAGCACAAATAATTTACTTTCCTCCTTGTGGCTTTCTCCTTAGGGTATAGATTTGTGCAGAAGTGAGTCATGAGGAACAGGTAAATAGGTGGCCACATGATCTGTGGTTACAGCCCCTTTATTTAGTGGTTCTGTGTTTCCGCTGAAAACCTGTAGTGGCTTTTAAGCATTTTCAGTGGAAAATTCCATCTGAAGTTTGGCATTAACTACATCATTGAACTGTGGAGGGACAGTTGAGGAGGTCTTACTGACAACACAACTGTGTGTGCGGGAATGTGGCATTGTGTTTAGAGCACAGGAGCCGTTGCATGGCTTTAGAGTCAGAGAACATGCAGAACTGAGGCGATGTCCCCCCAGCCTCATTACTTGTTAGTGGTGTGACCTTAGGTGAGTTCCTTAATGTCACTGAGCCTCAATATCCTGTTCTGTAAAATGAGGGAGGTAATGCCTATTTCCTAAGGTGGCTGTGAGAATTACATGAGATAATATAAGTCTAGTGTCTGCACCTGCTAAGTGCTCTATAGATAGTAGTCATTTTTATTATCATCATTTTTCTTTGCCTTATTTCATTTTGATAGCACAGCAGGTAGACTTGGCATAAAGCAGCAGTCTTTCTGGTGCATGGAAATATAGGCCCCTAGAGGATAGCACATAAAACCCTGAAACTCAACATATACCTTCCTTTGCATATTCACAATATTTTTCTCCCTTCAAGTAAACCTGGAGAAAACATTTTGTTGCTTGCTGCCTGAATTGGCCAGCAATTCTAGTTTCCAAGGAGATTGTAAATGGATGTATTTGTGTATGCTGATTTGCCTCAACTTTAGAAGAATTCCTCAGGGAATTCTTCAAAAGAAACAGAACATAATGGAAATGTTTTTTTTTTTCTTTTTTCATAAGCCATAAAAGTGTGTGTGTGTGTGTGTGTGTGTGTGTGTGTGTGTGTCCTTAGTGATCTAAAAGTTACTTAGAAGTGGTCAGGCAAAATGGAAAGATTTGCTAATGAAATATTTATCTCCCTATGACTGCAATTTTATATGTCCCTTCAAATTAATTTATCTGGGATTTTTGCTATTTAGAAAAGCATTTAGTGCAATTTGGAATCATAATTAGGATATTCTATACCAACTGCAGTGCTTGATGTAATCCTCTAACTTCACTATGGTTACATCACAAGGGAGGGTAGAACTGAAGTCTGTTTTTCTACTCTAGAAAACCCAAAAGCACCTGTTCAGTGTCTATCCTAGAGAGGTATTCAATATTGAGTAAGTGATAATAAAGTTTGTTTCCTGGTGCACAGTTTCATTAGTTCTTGGGGAAAAGAATTGTACATTAGTATTTGAAAAAAGTATGGATTACCGAGCAGAGAATGCAACTTTCAAAGACTCGTGGTTCTAATTCTAGATTGACAACAACAGCCCATACGACATTGGCCTCTTTAGTCTCTCTGTTTCCATTCAGTCCGTTGCCAGATGGGCTAATAAACTTGATATGCCTTCTAGTCTCAGAAGGAGAATTGTTGCTGTGCAGTGTTTTACATATTTAAGTGATGAAAATATTAATTTAGACCCAATGTGGGGCGCCTGGGTGGCTCAGGTGGGTAAGCGTCTGACTTCTGCTCAGGTCATGATCTCACAGTCCATGAGTTCAAGCCCCACGTCTGTCTCTGTCCTGACGCTCAGAGCCTGGAGCCCACTTCAGATTCTGTGTCTCTCTCTCTCTCTGCCCCTCACCTGCTCACATTCTGTCTCTCTCTCTCAAAAAATAAATAAACATTAAAAAAAATTTAGAACCCAATGTTGTTTTTTCACCCCAGAACTCTCCTATTTTTCAGATCTGTGGTTAAGTGACCACCGTTTATTTTGCAATCAGAGTTGACTGGCAGTACTGAAGTGCCTTGGGTCCAGGACTCACTCACTCACTCACTCATTCATTGATTCATTGATTCATCACTCATCATGCATTCGTTCAGCATTGAGTGGCATGATGCAGTATAAAGAATATATGGTTAAGTTGTAGTGAGACCACAAAAGCTAAATCTCTCATGTCTATTTGCTACCAAGGGGATTTCGTTTAGCTATATGTTAGTCATGTTGGAATAAGTATTGGTAAAAAGTTTCTTATCTACTCCTAAATAGATTAAATGGCACAAAATGTGCTTCTACTTCCATTATCTTTAATATTTCCAGTTCAAAATATATGCAATGGGTTGAGAGTGCTGGGGGATGCACCCAGCCCCCACAAGCAGATTCATTACCACCCCATCTGCCACCCCAAATGCTAAATCCCAGGAACACCACTGTTTTGCAGTATGTTATATTTTACAAGACTTTGAGGAAAGAGAAACACAGAAAGATAGTGACAATCACTGCAGGGCTAGAGAGACAGAGAGCATAAGGTTAGAGCTAAAACTTCTAAAATGCAACTGGAGTGTTGGAAAAAAGGAACAGAGGGAAGAATTGAATACATTTACCAGGGAATTAATGAACAGGCTAAAGGTATTTATGTAGGCAGAGAGCATATGGAAAAGGGGGAAATGAATCGTGGAAGAAGGCAGCCACTGTTACTACCATACAATTTATTTTATCTTGAGAAGTGTGTTGTGTGTGTGTGTGTATGTGGTGCACACACACACACACGTTCACACTCACAAGTACTTTTTCATATACACATAATTAGAGGAAGAAAAAGGTACCAAGTCCAGTCCGTACTATATGAGAGAGGAAAACGGCATCTGCCATGACAGTGTCATGATGGTTAATAAGTTCTGCAGTGCCTTATCTAACCCATATCTTGTAGCCAATTCTTTAGTAATTATAAAGAGAAAACATAGAGCAAGGAGAACGGGTGCAGAGAGCCGAGATCTATTTGAATATGGCAACCTCTTTTACTTCCTGGCACTTTTATCGTCCCCCATCCCCACTTCTGGAATTCAAGACCCACTGTCCTGCCAAATGATCAGTGTTGCCCAAGCCCAAGTAGCTTCTGGTGGGGGTGTCTCTTGCAAGGGAGGGGAAGTAGAGGGTAAATTACAGGATTGGGGGGATTGAAGGTTTTTGAAAGAGTGCAGTGTGGCAAGTTTGGAAGCCTCTGCAACTTGGGGCTCTAGAGGAAGGGAGGGGAAAACGAACCTCTCCCTAAGTGTTTCTGATAACAAATATCTTTTGTCATTAAATGTAATTGTAATGTTGAGGACAGAGCTAAGGGGAACATGTGCAACAGATGAGGATGGGAAGAGGTAAAGAGCACAAGAAGAGCCTGAGAATGAAGGTGACGAAAAAGTCCCAGGAAGGGCCCAGAACAGTTGAATAAAGGCTAAGCCTGGAAGCTATAAGAAGAGGCTCCAAGAAGGTGGGCCTGCATGAGGCCAGAGGTTGGCTAGGGGCAGAACTGCCCTGATAGCCTACAAATGGAAACCTCTAGAAGCTGGAGCTTAGCAGCCAACACCAGCCCAGGAGTTACAACAGTGACACCTGTATTAAGCCTAAGGGCTATAACTGTGCTGTTTCTGCAGGAACAAGTTCTGAAATGGTCCCTTCTGGCAGGGTATTCTCTGCACAGCTATCTGAGCTAGATGTATACCAGCACTGTGTCCCACACAAACTTCGTATATGGAAATCACAATCCAGCACAAAGCCTTGAAAACTCCCCTGGCCATAATGAGTTCATAGCTAAAAAGCTCCAAATATAAAGGAAAACGCAATAAAAGAAAGAGTTTACATTTGAGTAAGTAAAGAAAATGTAGCAGTTTTACATGATTAAAAATGTAAATATAATTTGATAGCATCAAAGAGATAATAAAGGAGTGAAAGTCTATAAAACAAGAACAGAGCTTACCAAATAAGAGTAAAATGTCATGAATCAAGAATGGGATATTATAAAAGAGAACCAGTTAATGAAAAATAGCATTGTTGAAATATCAAAACTAAACATAATGGACTGGGCATAACGGAAGAGTGAATTAGTGAGGCATAAAATTGACTTGAAGGAATACTAAAATTATCTAACATTTAAATGAGTGCTTGGTATGGGCTGGGCATTATTCAAGCAGTTAACACGTATTTTCTCATTTAATCCTTACAAGAACCATATATATCCCCATTTTATTGATTCAGAAACTAAGGCAAAGAAAGGATAAGTAATTTGTCAGAAGTCACACAACTGGTCTTGAATTCAGGAAAAGCCCTTGTATTTGGCCACTGCACTATAATACTGACTCCCAGCATTCCTCGCATTCCTCAAAATGCAGCACAAAGAGATCCAGAGATGGAAGAAATGTTGAGATGGAATAAGTCCCAGACTTCATGAAGAAGAATCTGCATTTTAACAAATCCCACGGCGATTCTTATGCACCATAAAGCTTGAGATGAGTCCTTAGAAATTAGTCCAAAGCAGGGATGCTGAAATCAACATACTTGGACTGAGAAAAAAAATTTTCTTTGTGAAGTTTTAAGAAGTCCAGGAGAAAAATCTGGAAACTGGAGAGCCAAGTGGAACTCTTTACCAAATCATGTGTTAATGTGTTAATCCCTCGTTTCCATGTATTCTAGTCAGCCCGAGGTCATGGGGGCCTCTTGTTCAGTTAGCTGGTAGCTTTCCGAAGCTAGACTAATACTTGTTGGGAAATAAGAGGGAAGGATGAGGTGCCTCAGGCAGTCCGCTGAGAATGTGTGGAAGTGTGTGTGTGTCTGCATGTGTATGTAAGTCAGGAGATAAGGCTGTGTCTCCTTTTGGCCTTGCTGATTGAGATGTAGCTATCAGAGAATGCAGCATGATTTACTGGTCTCTATCTCTTTTTAGACTGTGAGCACATTAAGAGTAAGAACTATGTCTTCCTCTTCTTTTTACCTGTAAAGAATAGCACAGTGTCTGGCATATGGAAGCACACAATATATTTTGTTGTCGAACGCTTAAATTACTTTCAAGTCTTTTTTCTTATGGTAGTAACGAACAAGGCTCTTCTTTCATCCTCTGTTGGATGTTTCTTTGGATAATGGCTCCAATTCTGGGAGGATGGAGACACAAAACCATTTGACAGGGAGATTGGAAACACTATTCAGTGGCCCCTGGGATAATTTGACAAAACTGATGTCCTTTTGAATGCCAATTCCAAATGATTGGTGGTGGCTGTCCAGAGCTATGCTGAGAAGGGTTCTGAGGCTTCCTACAATCAAATGGTGCTGTGTGCCAGGGCGAGGGAGTGGGAGGTAGCATCAAGTGGCCATATATTTGCGCTGGAGAGAACCCCATCTGCCAGCCACCTCTGGAAGCTAATCAAGGATGGGTTAGAGGGACATGGGTGGTCAGTGAGGGCCAGTCCTCTCATAGACTTCTTAAATTCTGGGTGACCAAACCTTCGGAAGAGTACCTTGCCTTGAGATGACACGAGAAAATCATGCTTGTACCAGCATGGACTTGGGACCTTCTTAAACTGAACCCAGTCTGTTTATTCCAGATCTTAGCAATCAAGGAAGCCATGGTGGGATGAGCTGATCAGAGGAACCTGCACCAGTTTATGTGAACTTGATTTCTAAGCTCCCGAGATCTCTGTTGGCAAGACAGGATCTCTGAGAGTTCGCCACCATTCCTTCTAGTGTGTAGAGTGGAGGACTGCTACCTGTGTCAGGGCTCCATATCCCTACTCACTTCTTCATTTCTTCCCTGCTCTCATCAGACAGCCCCCAGCATCTGTGGCTGAGACAGCTTTCATGAAACTGTCCCCAGGGCCTATCACCCTTGTCAGGCCATTGCATGTTGTTCCTTCAAAGATTTTACTTGGCCAGTTATTTTATTGTTTTGTTTGTTTTTCTTTTTGTGTTCTTCTAAAGTCCTTTTAATTCCCAAGATATTTAAAAACCTCTAATGTTTTCTAGTAAGGCAAATATTGGTTTATTGGCAAAGAATTAGAGGGTCTGATGGTGATAGACGAGGAGTGTAAGGAATTGTAAAATAGGCATTTAATGAAATGATAACAGGGCTCTCTTTGGGTAAATTGTTATATTGAAAAAATCATGAATTTTGACTTTCTATTCTAATCTATGAATTTGAGAAAGTCATTGTTTCCTCATCTGTAAAATGGGTACATCCATACCTCCCTCATGGTGCCCAGTGTATACATGTGTGACAGATTAATAACATCTCAACAGAAAATGTGAGTTTCTCTTTCCTCTATAGTCTGGTTTCATTGCACACGAGGTGATTATTATCAATCTTAATTTTAAAGGAGTCCAGAGGAATACTTTGCCAATGTTTTCATTTTCAAACTCCCAGTTAGGAAACTCTTCCTGACTCTTACTATCTAACCCAAATCTCTCTGGTTTTAATTTATTCTGTAACATGTGAAAAAAACTCACCATCATGCCGATCAGGCTGCCCCCCCCCCCCCAACCAAAGGCCTAGATGTGGGGACTGGGAGCCTGAGAGTCATAAAGAGAGCAGAGGGCGGCATTTACTTGGTGTACTTTCTCTTGCCAGCAAGATAGACTGCACTTGCCTGCAGGGCTGGAGGAGGGAGGAGAATTACTCCTGATCATTCTGTCCTGATTCTGAACCCAGCTGAAACTCCTTCACAAGAAGGGAGTATCGCTAGTGAGGAGAAAATGCACTTGCTGCCATGAACTCAAAGATAAATGTCCTGTATAAAGGATTCTTGCATCTGTAGACATTGTAAAATTTCTAAGGTAAGATCTTTTCCAGTCTATTTGCCCTGTGAGGAGGTGATGGAAGAAACTGAGGCACACTCAGCTTGTCAGACACGGGCCCAGGAGTTTCTGTGGCTTCCTCTTTCCAAGTCACACCAATCAGTTTGCTTCTTGGTCTCTTCTGACACACCAGTTCAAAGGATTTAGGGGCAAAAACAACAATTCGTGTGGTGCTCCCAAGGCATCTGGCATGGTACCTGCATCTAGAAAGTGCCATGATGACTGATTCTCATCTCCGAGATTACTGTCTCCCCACCACCAGTCATCACAATTCAGGGATGTTTGGACTTCAGGTAGAAGTCTGCTTTTCCCTTCTCTCTTGAATTCAGTCTGGTCAATATGAAAGGAAACCTGAGTGTGACGCCTGGTTTAGGAAATGTTCCATAAAAAGACGTGCCATGCAGCCTTCGGAGCATGATGGAAATTATTATAGAGGTATCTTCACAAAGTTTATAATAGTTAAGGATACGGGAACTTGCAGAAGGGATAATTGGAGCCAGTTGTTAAGTGTTGAGAATCATTTTGTTTTTGGTGACAGCAAGAGTGCTAGCAGGACTGAGACCAAAGCAGTCACTACTCTTTATGCCAATGGGGTGACGACACGGGCATTTCTATGTCTACTACATTCCAGCAAGTAGCTTAGTGACATTATGGAGACCTAGGAACAAACTCCAGCCTGAGGTCACGGTACATGTTAACAGCTGGTTCATGGTCATGATAGCAAAGAAAGAAAATATGTGAAAATCAAGAGAGGAGTCTCCATTAGATTAGTGAATGAGGACTATGAACTTCTTTGGGGACCAAAAACAAACAATAAACAAAACAAAACAAAACAAAACAAAAACAGGAAAAACACCATGCCCAGAGAGTAGAAAAAAAAAAAGAAAGCGTGAGTGTATCAAGGGTATATGAAGCTCTGAAGCTTCCTGGGAAGGAAATGATGTGGAATATTACCAGCTAATTACTGGGCGGAATCTTTTGCCAGAGTTGGAAAGAACAGAACCAAAGGGGAATCAACCTCCCCCTTCGTGAAGTACTCATTTCAAAGCCCAATTAAGCCTCCGCGGCTCTGATTTCTTGGCTGTGGACAAGGTGTGTGGTGTTCTCATGTTTTCCCATGCTGCTGCCAAGCTTACCCCACACTGTGTCCTTGGGTGTCACCTGACGACATCATGAAGCTGAGACACCTGAGTTCATACCTGCTCGGGCAGGACTATAGCCAAATCAGCTCAATTTCAGATTGAATTTTCAATTCTCACTTCAGAGCCTCAGTCCCCTGGATGAGAGGCTGGCAATCTGTGCACCCCTCCCAACTGTCTCGGAACTTCTGTGCTGAGGGGCTTTTATACAACAGTGTGTCTGTCAGTGTCTCCGCTAAGCTAAGCAGTTGTCTCTGCAAGATACCAGGTCAGTCTCTCAGAGTCCCTGTGATCACCTTCCTCCCCAAACATTTGCACCTCAGTGCCACGCCACCACGTGCCAAGATCAAATGGCCTTTCTCCATATTTAGGTATAAAGACACAAGTGGTGTTTATGTGGGCAGGAAAGGACAGGAAAGATTTCTTTTCCTTAAGTGTCTCATGATTATGGAGGATTCACACAGGTTCTGGAGTCAGGAAGTCTGCATTCTAGTTCTGGCATTGCTGCTCACTTAGTTGAAAGCTTCCCTTTGTTTAAGTGCAAAGAAGAGGGGGTTGTCCTGGGTAAGTAATAGGATCTGGTCTAGCCTTAACGCTCTTTAATAACCTGTGAAAATGACTTTCAGTTGTGAAGGAGGCTTTGGAATTGTGTTCTGTCCTGCCATTTGCCTTTCTTGAGTCCCTTGTTCTTTCCCTGCACTGAATCCTCATGCACTTGGTGCAGCCCTTAGGGCATCTATTATGTTCTATCTATCTACAGCAGTTTGAATTCTTGATGTCTCATTTCCTATAGATTATAAGTCTGGGGGGCATTAGGGATGACATTTTATGTACCTTGATTTGTCATCAAAGTACCAAGAAAAGTGCCTGGCATGTAAGTGTTTGGTGAGTTCTCAGAATCTAGCATGGGAACCATGAAAGGCTGGTGCCTGGTGTCTGGGAATGATTCCCAACTGCTTATTAAGTCACATTCTCAGTATTGCAGCCTTGGCTGGTATGATGAGTGACAGTTGAAATCTTTCATTTCAAGTTGTTCGGGGTCAACTTGTATGTTTTGTGTTCTTCAGCTTTTCTTTGGATTATGGTCCTTGGGATTTTTTATGATCATTTCTGTTGTGTTTTTTGCTCAGCACTATGATTCTAAAGATGCCATGCCCTGATGCCTGTTGCTTCAGTAGTCTTGAATCAGGAGGATCTTGTGGGAAAGATTTGAGGTTTAATTGAACATGACTATTAAGGTGTCAAGTGTTCTACTGGGAAGCAGTCATTTAATTAATGGATACAGAGACACATTTTCCCTTCTATTACTTTTTTCCTACTTTGCTTTAAAGGAAAGAGACCAAAGCAATTTACAGTAGGTATAGTTATCTCCTTTTTTCTGAGTTTATCAGGAAATTTGTAGGCTACTTTGAACTTCTGTATTGCTAGAGGCAATTAATTAATTAATTAAATTGGTCCCCATGGCATTGCATTCGTTATATATAATGTCAGTGATAATTTATGATGTCAGCAACTTCAGGGTTTGATGGTGCTCAGTTCTGAGAAGGATACGAAAGAAATGCAAGCCATAGCTATAGAAGACATTTGTCATGATTTTTGAGTGTCCAGTGCTTAACTCTCTACCTATGTGTGGGGAGTTTTCATCTTATGAAGCAACATCTTCCTATCGCCAAAGAATGTGAAGATGCCAAATGCTTGTTTTCCTGGCCTTTTCTACAGCTGGAGCATGGGCATATGACTTGGTGCTATGGACTGAACAATTGGGTCTCCTCAAAATTCATATATTGAAGCCCTAACCCCCAATGTAATGATATTTGGAGGTGGGGCCTTTGGGAGATAATTAGGTTTGGAAGAGGTCATGAAGGTGGGACCCCATGATGGGCTTAGTGTCTTTGTAAGAGACCAGAGAGCTTGTTCTCTCTCTCTCTTGCTCTCTCTCTCTCCCTCTCTCTCTGCCATGTGATCACACAGCAAGAAGGGGGCTCTCTGCAAGCTACGAAGAGGGCTGTCACCAGAAACCAAATCTGCTAGTTCCTAGAACTGCGAGAAGTAAATGTTTGATGTTTAAGCCACCCAGTCCACGGTATTTTCTTACAGCAGCCCGAGCAGACCAAGATCTCTCGATTCTACCATCTGGGGGCAGTGACCCCTTTTTTGGAAGCCAATTGAAACAAAGAAACCTAGAACACTTGAATTTTACCCTAGGGAGGGTGGTGGTCACAGCAGCTGCAACACAGAGGTTTCTGAGGTGGTTGTGGCAACAGTTCTATTTGCCGTGTCCAGTGTCCAGCAATGGGGCTGTTGGAGGTGTGCATTGGGAGGGCTGTGTCCATTGATGCTGGGAATTTGTCTTCACAAGACCGACCAGTTCTGTGGTGGGATCTGTGGCCTCATTTTTGGCTGTATAGCCTCTAAGCCTAATTTTCCAGACCTCCTGAAGATTCTGTGCCCTACATAATGCATTTTAATAAGTTCCTTTTTCTGTTTTAATTAGTCAGAGTTGGTTCCTATTGCTTCTATCTGAGAACTGTGATTGATCCATTTGCCTGTGACCTCGGAGTTTAGAGTATTGCGTTGGAGGTGACTAACATATAGGAAACATCTGGAATCTATATTTAGTGCATACATTTTGTCTAATACATTGTGCTTCTTACTAAAAATGCTACAGGAATAGGGAATAGGAAGAGCAAGTTAGTGTAAATAAAGTAAATAAATGCAAAAGGGGGAGGTTTGGGAAAAATTAAACAAGATGATGTTTATAAAGCACAGCACATTGTTGATAGTAAATGCACAGAAATGGATAACAGCAACAATCAGGGCTACACCAATATAAATAGCTAGCACTTACTCAGCGCTTACTGTGAGCCAGACTCTGTTCTGGTGCTTTATTTTTAGGTGACTATACGGCCAGTTTACCTGAAGGGAGCCCTGGGGTATTCTGGTCAGTGTAGCATTGATCTTGGATTTTTCATCTTTTAACAGTATTTTTAATAGCTGCATTAACATAAGTCAGAATAACTTTCTAGCATTGCTTTGCTAACCTATGACAGAATCAACCAATGATGATCCCATCTCTGTTTTTTTTCCAGCATCTTCCAGACACCACATAAGTAGCGCTTACTTTTCATGGTCTGCATTCAGAACGCTCACTGTTAAAATGAAGTGCTCCCAGGCAGGAGCATGTAGGGACAGCTGACTCCTTCCAGGCTGGGTGGAGTTAGGGGACAGGATACCATTTGTTGTTCCTACTGGCGGCTTGGTGACTAGGCAGACAAACCAAGGCCTGGGAGAGAAGCTACTAGCCTACGGGGACTGGCGACAAATACGGTTAAGAAACTGTTTAAAATACGTGACTTTGTGCCAGGAATGAGTATTCTGCTTATATCGTTTTTCTAAATGTTCAGAAAATCGACATAAAGAAGTTCAAAAAAATGTTTTGGCTTTAATGTGTACAGATATGTGTTATTTTATTTTCTTTGAAAAATTTTATTTCTGAAATCATTTTGAATAGCACTATTTTATAGATCCACCACTAAATAAAAAAAGGTTGTTGATCAGTAAATAAATATTTCAGAAATAACATGTATTTTACTTATTTTTAGTGCTCCTTTTCACTTTCGGAAGTATTTTATTTTAGACAATGTATTATAAGGTCACCTTATTCATTTTTATTTACTCAATTAATCCTCACAACAACCGTGTCAACCAGATTTTTCTTTTCAAATTTCTATTTACAGTTCAGGAGACGGAGGGCCGGTGATGTATAAAATATGCTGCTTAAAACACTCAGGTAGTCAATAGCAAGCTAAGATTTCAAACTTGATAATTTGGCTTCAGAGTCTTTGCTCACAACGATTACTCAAAAGTTGGTTTCACATGGGGCACCTGGGTGGCTCAGTTAGTTAAGCAACCGACTGGCTCAGATCATGATCTCACGGTCCGTGAGTTAGAGCCCCGTGTCAGGCTCTGTGCTGACAGCTCAGAGCCTGGAGCCTGCTTCAGATTCTGTGTCTCCCACTCTCTCTGCCCCTCCCCTGCTCATATTCTGTCTCTCTCTCTCTCTCTCAAAAATAAATAAGCATTAAAAAAAAATTTTTTTTAAAGTAGGTTTCACAGAAGATATAGGACTCTAGCCCAAAGACCTGTCCTCCCTGACCAGTGACTTACTAGCACATAACCCAGGGCAATTCACTTCCCCTCCCTGAGCTTCTGATTCTTTATAAATGGGGATGCTACTGCCTATCTCATAGAGTTGCTGGAAAGATTCAATGAATTAACATATCAGAAAGTGCTTTTGTAAGCTGAAGATACTGTATATATTTAACACCACCATATGTAGAATTTTCCCATAAATCTAAGGCAATGTTGTGTGGGCTGATGCCCCAAACTGAAATCAGGGATAGGCAATGACTCTTCATTGCTCCTGTTTCTATTTCCAGTTGAATAAATTGGAGGATAACTCTTCAGATGCTTGTAAAGAAACACACTGTATCCTTAAATATAAGGACCCTTATACTGGTAACAGGAAGCATAAGCATGTGTGGTTGAGTTGTCCTGAATCCATATAGAGTGATAGAGTCAAGGCAGCTGATGGATTTGAAATCTGGCCTATTCCTTTAGAGGTGTCTGCCAGCAAAGAACCATTCCTGACTTGTATCTCTGATATCTTAGACTCCTGCTGCCTAAAATCTAGGTGGAAACTGGAAAAAAAAATCCACGTCATTGTGGCTGGCTGATAGATTTTTTAATGATTCCATGAAGGGAAGATGATTTCCTGTCCTCATGGCCATTGCTCAGGTCTAACCACTATCCCTTGGACAACTGTAGGAGCTCTAATTGCCTTGAATTTGAATTCCTCTGACCCATTTGCTTTATAGTGCTACATAGATTTTTCTGAAATGAAAACCTCATCGTTCCACTGTCCTGTTTGCAATCCTTCAGTGACTGCCCTTGTCCTTAGGATAAAGTTTAAAGTCCTTTGCATGGTCAGCTAAACACCTATGATTTTTTCATGCCCCACTCTCAATCCACATAGTTTGGATGGATTTGACTAAATTCCATGTAACTGAGTGGGCATCTGACCCAGGCCTGACCAGTAATACTATTAGAGATTAGTTGAGGGATGGGCATAAGATCTAAGCCAATGGGAGTTAGGTTGGGAGTTGAAAAGAGATTCCTTATGAGTCCTGTAACCAGCTATACTGGAAAAATAATTTACCTCTTGAACTTCCTAGTAAGTGGAGTCACTGCATTTCAAATTTTGTTATTTAAGCTATTTGAATTGTTTTTCCTAAGACCTAAAACCAAAAGATTCTTGACTAACACACTAATATACAGAGTTATTCATGCTCTGGCAAGGCTTACCTCTATCTCCTTGTTTTCCTGATATACTATGTTGAGTTTCCTAATGCACCATGCTGCTTTCTGCCCTTTGGGCCTTTGCACAGCCTGTTCTCTCTACCTAGAAGACCCTTTACTGTCCTGCTCTTCTTCTTCATCCTCCAAACTTATCTATTCACCCTTCAAAATATCACTTGAGAAGGATGTCTACCAGAAGACTTCCCTGGAACCTCAGTGTGATCGAGTTTCCCCTTCCTGTGTTTGCTTTCTGAGAACACTTACCACTCCACAATGTAACCACTAGTCTATTTCTCTGTCTTCCCTTTTATATTATAAATTCCTTGGGAAAAATGGCTGTATCTTATTTTACTGTGTATCTCTACCTGTTAGGAGACAATGTTATAAAGCTCAATAAATGCTTGTTGAATGAAGATATAGTTCATACTTGGCTAGAATTTTCTCTAGTCCAGATAATTTTTGGCACACTAAGGAAACTTATCTGACTTAACAAGAGTTCTGTATCCTTTCGAGTTGGATTCTATTTAGACTAAATTACTATTTACAGCAAATGTCACTTCATACTCAAATATATTAAAATTACTCCCTCTCCAAGACAGAGACGGTCTTCTGCTCAGTGAGACTTGGAGTGGGAGTCTCCTTTAACCTCCAAACAAGCCTAGGCTAGGCAGGACTCAGAATGAGTTGCTGGCAGGAAGTCTCAGAATGGACCCTGACCAGTGACTTGTGAGTGATTGGATGTGATGAGCTCAGGAAGATGGTGTTGTAACTGTCAAAGTACTTCTAAAGTGTTACTCACCTTCCACTCATTTCTCAGTTCACCCTTCCTGGCTCCTGCCACTTCCACAAAAACAGCTCTTGCTCAAGCTCTTGCTCAGTACATGATTGTCACAAATCCGTTGACGCATTTTGGTCCTTGTTTGACTTGAATTCTCATCAGCATTTCAATGTGCACCATGCTGCCTATCTCAAACACTGGCTTCTCTGCTTCTGTGACTCCAGCTTTACACTTACCTTTCCAGGTGCCTTGTTTCAGTCTCTTTTTCAGGCTCATCTTCCTCCCCACAGACAACTGGACCCTTAAGCTTCAGTCCTGGCTTTCCTCTGCTGACATTCTCCATTCTTTTCCCACAAGATCTCATCCACATCCAAGGCTTCAATTTTCCCCACCATGTACATGATTCACAAATTTGTATCCCTAGCCTAACTTTTCACTTACGCATCAGACTTGTATGTATAATTGTCCCCGAACAGCTCCACTTAGAGGACACTTCACACTCAACTTATCTAAAACCAAACTCTAGATCTTTGGTCCCAAATGTAGTGTTCAATCTGTGTTTCCAGTCTCAATGGAGGAGCACCATGTTATATCCATTTACTCAAGTTAGAAACCCAGGTGTCATCTGTGATATCTTGTTTCCCCTTTTATTCAATCCATCTCTAAGGCCAGGTGAATTTATGGAAACACCTTTTGAATATTTTTACCTATCCATATTTACCACCACTGCCAGATCAAAGTTTCTGCTCCATTACAATAATCTCCTGAATGATTTTCCAACTTATACTCTTTCCCTCCTTCAATATATTTTCAACCCTGTAATGATAATCATCTTTTTAAAACATACATTTGTTTTGTGTCACCACACTTTTAAAAACCTTAAGGGTATCCCACTGCTCTTGGACAAAGATAAATTCCTTCTCTTGACCTTCAAGGCCCTACATGGTCTAGCCTCCACTTATATTTCTTGCCTCATCTTTTACCTGTATCTTTGGTTTCTTTAGCATTGTCTTCTTCGGGTCACACTGGCCCTCGTTCAACCCTTCCTTTTGCCATACTCCCTCCCAGTATTTTTACATGTTCCTTTCATTCCCTTCTTGATCTGGTTAAGTCCTACTCATTCTTTAGATCTTAGTCCAATGGTCATTTCTTCAGAAGAACCTTCCATGACATTCCACTTCAGGTCTCCTGTGTGCTATCAGCCTGCTGAAGACCTCTCCTTCATAGCACTAACCAAAGTTTTAGCTATGCCTTTATTTGTATAATTATTCGGTTTATAGTCTGTCACTATTACTAGACTGTTTGCCTCATGAGGGCATGGCATTCTGATTTTGCTTACCTGTTTCTCCCCCCATTAGTTAGGTAATGCTACATAATAAACCACTCTAAAATTTCACTGTCATATGAGGAGATGGTCAATATTTTTAGCCATTAGGGAGATAAAAATCAAGATCATAATGAAGTACCACTTCATACCCATTAGCATGGCTATGATAATAATAATAAAAAGGAAAACAGGTGTTGGCAAGCATGCGGAAAAACTGGAATGTTTGTACATTGTTTGTGGGAATGTAAAGCAGTTCAGCTGCTGTGGGGAGCAGTCTGATGTCTCCTCAAAAAGTTAAGCATAGAATATATATGATCTTACAATTCCACTCCTAGGAATATACCCCAAATAACAGGAACAGCTACTCAAACAAGTGTATGGACATGCACATTCAAAGGTGGAAACATCCCATAGGTCCAACAGCTGGATAATGGGTAAAAAAAAATTGTGGTATATATATACAATGGAGTAATATTCAGCCACAAGGAAGAATGAAGTATGGATATGGGCTACAATGTGGATGAGCCCCCAAAATACTACGCTAGGTATAAAATGGCACATACTGTATGATCCCATTTATGTGAAATACCCAGGAGAGGTAAATCCATAGAGATGGAATGCAGATTAGCGATTGCCAGGGGCTGCAAGGAGGGGAAAAATGGGGGAGAAAATGCTCAATGGATGCAGAGTTTCCTTTTGGGTGGCAAAATGCTTTGAAACTAGATAGAGGTGATAGAACATCGTGAATGTTCTAAATACTACTGAATTGTTCATTTTAAAACAGTTACTTTTATATTATGTAAATTTCACCTCAATAAATTATTTAAAGGAACAACATTTATCATTTATGATTTCACAAGAATCTCCAAGATTGGCCAGACTCAGTTCTGTTGTTCTGGGTGAAGCTCATTGATCTCAGATGGGCTCATTCTCATGTTTTCAGTTAGCTCTAGGGTTGATTGGGGGTTGGATGATCTAGAATAAATTTGGCTTGGATGACTTGGCTGTGTGCTTTCTGTATCTCAAGGCAAAGACCAGGGTGAGGGATCCCAAATTTCTCTTTGCTCACACACAAGACCTCTTGAGACTAAGTTCAGACTTAGCACACTCATTTCCTCTGTATTCAGTTGGTCAAAGCAAATTTCAAGGCTAGATCAGATTCAAGGGGTGGAGAAATAAACTTTACCCCTTTGTAGAGAGACTGAAAAGTCAAATTACAAAGGGTTTGGATATAGGGGGAGTGGAGAATCGGGGCTCTTTTGCAAATGATACACTATAGTTTTTTCCTTCATACCTGGCATGTGGTGAGCACTCAACAAATATTTGTTCCGTTAAAAAACAAGCCATTAAATTTAGGCCCGAAGGCAGGCTGGGTTCTCAATTTAACATTTGAAACTATGAGCTCTTGTGGACTGAAAGAGAAAGCAAACCAGGATTCTTGGGATATTTGAGACCTTTCTAGATGATTTTAACTTTCCCAGTGATAAATCAGAAGCCTTTTCATCACTTGTAAGGAGGGTGGGAAGGCCCTTCATCTTCATCGTCTCTGGTCCAGTTTTACCCCTCTTTTACCCCTTGTTTTGGTCAGGGTTCGGAGGACTGTCTCGTGTTAGAATTCTGAGGTAACACAAGTTTAGTAGTTATATAAGCCAGTGGCATGCCAGAAAAATGGCTGTCTTCAGAAAAAGAAAAAAGGCTGATTTGTGCTGCTTTCCCTTCCACCAGGGCCAATTTCAAGCTGCCAGCTCAAAGTCACTGAATGCAGAGTTGGGAAAAGGTACACTCAGGTGGCTCCCAAGGGTCAGTGGGAGGCAGCTCCAGTATAGCTCTCGTGCATCTCCGTCGCTCAGGGCTCAGCAACACCTTGCCGGCTTACCTCCAGCTCTTCTGGAACTGTCAGAGTCAATGATCCACTGTGGTTTGTTGCCCTGCCATTTAAGTGGTTCCTTTCATTCATTCACTTAACAGGCAATTATTGAGCAACTCCTATGTACTATTTTTTTTTAAATTTAAGTTCAAGTTAGTTAACATACAGTGTAGTCTTGGTGTTAGGAGTAGAACCCAGTGATTCATCTCCTGCATATGACATCCAGTGCTCATCCTGAAAAAGAGCCCTTCTTAATGCCCATCACCTATTTAATCCTATAAACTATTATGTTAGACTCTGGGGATAAAATGACGAACAACACAAACATGGTTTTCACCTTCCTAGAGCTCCCATTCCCCCTAACAGAAATAATACTTCCAGGTCTTTTCAAGGAACTTTGATACCTCTGACATTTTGCTCATAGATGCCCTGAGAGGGTGTTAGTGTGGTACATCTCTGCCTAGAGGAATAAGATCCCAAATTTCTCTTTGCTCACACACAATTGTCATTTAGAGCTCTCTTTCTGGACTATTTCTTTCTAGGCTGGAACCAAATATTCAATTATAGCTCAACTATGTAATTCAATTTTGATAACATTGCTTCATCACAATCTGAAAACTGAGAGGTTATTTTAGAACCAAAGAGAACCAGAAGAAATCAGAATGCCTTTAATGGTTACTGTATCACATAATATTCAACATAATGTAATCAATACATAGCACTCTGTATAAATAAACCATTTAGATTCTCACACATCTGAAGGAGAAAGAGGGCACCATTCCCAGAAGTTCTTTCCTTTTGTTAAACCATAGTTCACACCTTTGGGGAATCAAATATTCATTTAAAGCCAAATACCAAGGCTTGTGTTATCTTTTTTTTCTTCCTTTTCAGATGTACATAGCTCTCTTTTGGTATACCATTAACCATGAACATCTGTTTTTCATTTTACTATGTTACTGACACAGTGTCTTGTTTTTCTTCTAAGGCAGGGGAGGGTTGGGTTGGTGGGGATAATCAATATATAAAATATAACAGCTATTGCAATATGTATATATATTTTTAGATGATTGACTGAAATTCCTAACACAGATTATGCCTTAGTGAACAAAAGAAAAATTTGTGATTTATTTAGTGTCTAGGACCCAAGCATAAAGCTTAGTACAATCACTCATCTATAACACTCGTGGCTTTAATATTAATTGCACTTAGAAAAGCAGCGGGATAGCAATCTTTGGATGAGACAGAGCAGCCAGGAAGTGTATTTTCAGAATACAAAGCTGCTGGTTACCCTTGATGCATGTCGGGAGATGGAGCTGAGAAACAGGAACTCATCTGAGGAAAAGAATGCACTTCATCCACCAGCCAAAGTCACAAAGTCGGGAATCCTGGAAAAGAGGAAAAAGAGACTACCGCTGGGGCAATTTGGTTTAACAGACTGTTATTTCCTCATGCAAAATACATTGCCTTCCTGCCAATTCTCATGAGTATTTAAAGAAAAATAACCACTTGCACAATTACTTTGGGCACCAATATCATTGTGGGCTGTGAATGATGGGTTGTAGTGAAGTCCTGTGGAGGGCCCCCCAGAGATGCAGAGTAGAAAGACCTGCTGAATTTCATCAGATCTGATGTGTGTCTTCAAACCAGCCCGGTGGCCAGAGGATGAAGAGGATTATGGAGAAGTGATTGAATGTTTCTATTTGACCTGTGACTGAGGGTTGGAAATTTCAACGTTAACTCGTAGTATCAGAATGAATTTCTTTGCTCTTTGTTTCTGTGCCACAGATTCCACATTTAGTGGAGCATACCTTCCATCCAAACTGAACTGAGGTCCCTCGAGAGTGGAGACCATCCTGGTTCATCTTAATATTCTCTCTGTTCTTTGGGAACCCTCTTGCACTGTTGGTGGGAATGCAAATTGGTGCAGCCGCTCTGGAAAGCAGTGTGGAGGTTCCTCAGAAAATTAAAAATAGACCTACCCTATGACCCAACAATAGCACTGCTAGGAATTTATCCAAGGGATACAGGAGTACTGATGCATAGGGGCACTTGTACCCCCAATGTTTATAGCAGCACTCTCAACAATAGCCAAATTATGGAAAGAGCCTAAATGTCCATCAACTGATGAATGGATAAAGAAATTGTGGTTTATATACACAATGGAATACTACGTGGCAATGAGAAAGAATGAAATATGGCCTTTTGTAGCAACGTGGATGGAACTGGAGAGTGTGATGCTAAGTGAAATAAGTCATACAGAGAAAAGACAGATACCATATGGTTTCACTCTTATGTGGATCCTGAGAAACTTAACAGAAACCCATGGGGGAGGGGAAGGAAAAAAAAAAAAAGAGGTTAGAGTGGGAGAGAGCCAAAGCATAAGAGACTGTTAAAAACTGATAACAAACTGAGGGTTGATGGGGGGTGGGAGGGAGGGGAGGGTGGGTGATGGGTATTGAGGAGGGCACCTTTTGGGATGAGCACTGGGTGTTGTATGGAAACCAATTTGACAATAAATTTCATATATTAAAAAAAATAAATAAAGTCAAGATGTTCATCATAAAAAAAATAAATAAATAAACTGTCAATGTTTTTTAGAGATCAAAAAAAAATATTCTCTCTGTTCTTGATAAGTATGGGGTGAATATCTGTTCAATGAAGGTCAGAGGGAATTAAGTTATTTCACAAACTGCAGTCTCCCCAGTTGATCACACATTTTCTGTTGCATTAGTGGAGACTTGGTAGATCTACTCTCTTGGCCACCCCTGGTACAGTCGTGCCTCCTGGGTCTCGGTTTCTCTTTCTGTATGGGAATAATCACACCTTGTCTATTTGACAGGGGGTTCTGTGACATCAAACGTGTAGAATTCTGAAGATTCGGCAAAGGACTTCCAGCACTTGTCTTAATCTCCCCTCGAGCTGAAGCCGCTACGTCATTTCTATCCAGTGGTCACTTGGCTTCTACTTAGAGGCTGTTATTGACTCCAATAGCTAAGATGTTTCAAAGCCATATAAGTAGGTCTGCAAACAATATAGTTTTCTTTGTTTCTCAACAACTGGACAGGACTGTCTCTCTTTTGTTGCCATTGTACCTAGTGACAGAAAAATTAATCTGGTCAATTCCAGGCTTCTTAATTAT
Source organism: Panthera leo (assembly GCF_018350215.1). Lineage (NCBI taxonomy): Eukaryota > Metazoa > Chordata > Mammalia > Carnivora > Felidae > Panthera > Panthera leo. Next base: position 149,548,794 of record NC_056686.1, on the reverse strand, counting down.
TTCAGGTTGTAAACTCAGCATTTCAGTCAAATCCATCTCTCTGGTGGCAGGTTTTAATGCCATGCATGTTTACATAGTATCAGGGCATCTGAGAGACATCTGGTCCTGGAGAATGTAGTATGTTGGCACTCACTGCAATACACAATCCTGCCTGGTTCCTGGGCATAGAGTCTTCTCATATTGGGAACGACTACACCATCCGAGTCCCCATTTATCTTAAATTATTGACCTGGACTAGCCATTCTCAAACAGGAACCATTGGTCTCAGAAGTCATTTATACACTTAAAAGTTATTGAAGGCCCAATAGTTTTGTTTCTGTGGATTATGCCTATCAATATCTATCATATTGGTTATTGGGATGAGCACTGGGTGTTGTATGGAGACCAATTTGACAATAAATTTCATATTAAAAAAAAAAGCAACTACTACATAAAAATTAGAGGTAAATATAGGGAGAAGAGAATACTTTCAATAAAGGCATACGTAACTTCAAAAAATAAAAAGTGAACAACACTGGGAGTGTATGGTGAGGAAGAATACAAAGACAACTAAGATTAGTTTGGCGTCTCCACCTTGATTTGGGTTAAGGCACCAGCAATTCACTCACTACTGCTTTTTCATCATTAGTGCAAATGTCAACACAGTAAAAAGGCAAACAATACCTTAGTATTATTATGAAAATAGTTTTAACCTCATGGATGCCCAGAAAGGGCCTCAGTGACCTCCAGGAATCTGTGGGCCACAGCTTGACACACAGGCTCTGAATACAGAGTTTCTTCACTTTAACTGGAAGCCTCCCATGGTTTTTCCAGCCCTCACTGAGCTGTGTGCAAACAGTTGGCCTTAAGGGAAGGCATTCGTTTGTTCCCCATGTTTTGAGGGGTCACTAGGAATCTGTAAGGCTGCCCCAGGCCCCTTGTGGTGCTGTTGCAGTGCAGGGGGTCCGTGATGGTAAGTGATCGAAACGCAGTTTTATCTGCTCAGATCCCCAGCTTTGTATTCGAGTGGGGTTTTTTTAAAAAATAATTTTCAATTTTTGAACGTCAATTTCAGAGCTTGGTGGGCACAGTGTACCCTCTCAGGGACACTCATCAATACTCTTTTAACATTGAACCCAGGTCTGCCTCTTCTTAAATTCATACATTGGTTATAAATCCCATCTTTTGGACTTACAAAGAACAATTCTATTCTCTTTTCTACATGATAATCCTTTAGATTTTTTCAAAAAGGGTATCAAAACCTCCCTGTCATTTCTATTCTCTAACAGTGTAATGGGAATGACCTGGGTATAAGATAAACCTGGGTATAAGAGTTTTCACTGTCACTTATGAAGTGTGACCTTGGGCAAGTCATGTCATGTCTTTGATTTCAGGTTCATCATCTGTAAAATGGGAATAATAATTCAAACTTTATAAAGTGTTATGGTGATTTAAATGAGATAAGTGTTTAAGGAACCAAATTCAGTGCTTGTCCATGGTAGGCATGCAATTAATGTTACGTTTCTTCCCTTCTTGGGAATGTAATAATTGAAAAAAAATATAAATGTGATTTGAAAATGTAATAATATTAAGGTATTCTTAGTCATAATGGCACATGATGCCAGTAATCTTACTAAGAATCGTTGCTATCCTCCCACTTTGGTTTTTAAAATCTATGAATTTGATCCTGTGGACTACCAATTGTGGCTGCAGAATGGTGAACTGTTGTGATATCTATAACAATAACTGTCAGTTTGGGGCTCTTTTTTTTTCTTTTGAATGAGAGAATAAGGAGTTGGAAAAATAAATGTTCAAGGATCTGACATTGAAAACTCAATATCTACTCATAAAGTAGAGGTTTCCATAAGCAAAAGCAAGATGGATGCCTCATATTTCACAGAGGAAATTTAAGTTAAGGGGCAGAGGTGGGAAAAAAATCCCTTATTGTATTACCAAAAAGAATAAAATGGATCCAATGGCTTTCTATTTTTCTAACAAGCAATGGACCAGTGACATGAAAGTATAGAACAATGATCTAATTATTGGGCTCTTGTAAACTTGAAGTTCATAAAAATGAAGTTGAGAGATGTGGAATATCACATGAAGTCCTAGGAGATGTAAAGATCATTAATCTCTTCCAGGGCCAGTCTATGCAGTAATAGGGTGGTAATTGGCAAAGACCTATTTATAGCTTTATGAATTCCAGGATGCCTCATTTATCTGGAATTATGTTTCACAAGAATTAAAAAAAAAATTCTGATAATTAAATTACACCCCTCCTGGAAGTAAAGTTGTTGTTTTTTTTTTTAATCTTAAAATAGTGGTTTAAATCCCAGTGTTCATGAATCAGTTCTAGGGACTGAACAACCTAAAATTATATGGAAGATTTTGTGGTGTTTCTTCACATGCATTTTCTTCCAAAGAGAGAATCCATATTTTTTACAGGTGTTTCAAAATGGACTATACTCCAAAAACCCTAAGAACTACTATTTAAGCAATTTTCGAAGTAAATTTTTTGGAATTGATCTAACTCCTCTGTTTTATTTATTTCCTATTGGGAAAATGATACACTTAGGGATTTTATCTTCCTATTAATTTGTCCTAGCTTCCTATGATTTTGAAACCTTGTGTTACCTTTTTATGGTATTTCTGTCTCCTCCTTCTGTGATGCAGTTATCTTTTACCTTGTTACCAGCAAGTTTACATCTAGCAATTTCGCCTTGCCTACTGTAAAGTAGCTGGGAAATGAGATAACAGGGCCTGTTAGGATAATAGTAAATAGGCTTTTACTGGGACTCTGTCCTATGAGTAAGCATGAAGGTGTCAGTGAACAGATAGGGCCAGGGGATTGAGCACAGAAATGTGATGTCTCTCACGGCGTAGGCTTGCACCTGGCATATTCTGACACCCACCTTCCTCTGGCCATAGCAAATCACATGGTCAAGGAAAACCACCAGGAAGGGAAGTAAGGATGTTTCTCCCAAAGACAGCAAGTAAATATTTGCTGAACAATTACTTCATTGACCACTGTCTGCTTCTTCGCATAACTGAATTCATATTTTTTAAAAAGAAAAATAACTGTGGATCACCTGGCTATGCCTTTTTAAAAGGCAGATTAAGCATTCTTGTAAGATTCAGAAACTTCCAGAGGCAACAATTCTTTGTTGTTGTTCATCCTGAGTGTAGGTAATGGACCAAGACAAAACAAAAGAAAGCAAAAAAAAAAAAAAAGAAAAGAAAACAAAAACAAAAACCAAAAGCCAAAAAAGACCAAAAAACAAACAAAAAACAAACAAAAAACAACAAAAGAACAAAAAGGCAAAAAACAAAAAACAAAAAAGAAAACAAAGAAAACCCAACTACTCAGTTTAATAACCGAAGGAAAAAATATTGCCAATATTCCCTCAGCCGTGAAATTTCAAATCCAATTCTGAATCACAATTTATGGATATTGTTGTTTGAGCAGCTTTTTGAACTCCCATGATACAATAATCCCACAAGGGGCAGTTTGTTTGTTGTTTCAGATAATGCCATCTGCTCTTAGCAATGTCTATCTGAAGCCCCCTTCTTTTGCATTATGACAATGTCTTTGTATAAGTAGAGAAATTTCACCTTCATAACTTATTCATGACTGGGGAAAAGGGTGCAGCCTCAGTGAGACTCCCTGAAGAGAGGCATTACCAATACTTCTCACTTGCTTAGGGACAGCTCCCATTCATTCTTCCCCCAAATAAACAAGAGTAGCTTTTCTTAATTTAGAACATCTGACTGACCTCAACAGAGAAATGCTGACATTTGTGTGCACCTCCTGGCTTTTTAGCCTTCCCTGATGTAATTTTCTCTCTTAAGTAAGGACAGTATGCCCTATGCCTTTAAGATTTAGTAAACAACAGGGGCGCCTGGGTGGCTCAGTTTGTTGAGCATCCAACTTCGCCTCGGGTCATGATCTCGCGGTTCGTGGGTTCGAGCCCCGCGTCGGGCTCTGTGCTGACAGCTCAGAGCCTGGAGCCTGCTTCATATTCTGTGTCTCCCTCTCTCTCTGCCCCTTCCTTGTTCATGCTGTGTCTCTCTCTGTCTCAAAAATAAATAAACATTAAATAAAAAAAAATTTAGTAAACAACAAGCCAAAGCAGGATGTAGAACAATCTTGATGAGAAAGAGCACAGGGCTTGGCCTCAACTGGTTAGGGTTTGAATTCTGATGGCTATTCATGAGCTGTGTTATCCTTGGGAAAGTGACTCAACTTCTCTGAGCCAAGTCTCATTAACTCTAAAGACGGTATACTGACACCTCTCCCATAGCGTTGTTGTGAGTTTCACCCAAATTAGTCCTCACCACCTACAAAATGGAGGATATTCATCAGTGTACATGAGTAGAAGAAACTAAAAGAACTTTGATTCTAAAGAGTTTAAAATCCATGGAAGAATCACCAAAATAAAATGAAGAACACCCTTTGATTCTAATCTTGGATGGCATCTGTACAAAATTAGACAGCAGAAGAGCAAAGCGGAGTGTTTCCAAACACCCAGATGTTATAACAATTGTTCACAGTCACTGATGTTTTTAATCTTTAAGTCTTAAAAGTTTCAAAAAGGTTAGTTCAGGCAACATAGTATCATTTCTACTGATGTTAGATAGATGGGAGTACTGGGAGAGGAGAAACAATAACAAAGGTCAAATTGGCCACTTTTTTAAAGTTTCTCAACACTAGCTTTTAATGGAGAGTCTATGTTTAACCTTGTCATGAAAACTATTTCATCTCTGTACAGCAATGTAGAAATAATCCGTAAACAAAACATTAACCGTATTCTTGTTTAGCATTCAAAGTAACGTTTGTCTAAACTGGATAATTTTGTAGTAACGAGTTAAGGCTTGTAAGGCACTATGTAGAATGCTTCATCTGAATTATTTCCAAGACCTGCATGAGGACAAATGTTAGACTTCAATTAAAAATAGAGGTGGGGTGCCTGGGTGGCTCAGTCAGTTAAGTGTCCGACTTTTGACTTTGGCTCAGGTCATGATCTCATGGCTCCGTTCGTGAGTTCAAGCCCTGAATCCAGCTCTGGGCTGACAGCTCAGAGCCTGGAGACTGCTTCGGATTCTGTGTCTCCCTTTCTCTCTGCCCCTCCCCTGCTTGTGCTCTGTCTCTCTGTCTCTCAAAAATAAATAAACATTGAAAAATTAAAAAAAAAATAGAGGCACTGACCACTAAAGTATTTAGAATGTGGATACAGTCACCTTCTAAAGGCAAAAATCATTTACTTTACGTAGCTACCCTTGATAGGAAAGAATACCATGAGACAGCCAAACGAAATAAGTAGAAATGGAAATACACATACAGCTCACTGTCAAAACAACAAGGAAAGGGCACTGGTCATCATCTTTCACTTTGTTTCATGAAGATGTTTTTGTTTATATTTCAGAATATTTTATTTATATTATGTTTTTGTATTTATCTTGTATGTATATTTTAAAATCAGAGACATCTTGAAATATCAAAGAAAACTTTACAGAACACCGAGACGTACCAAAAATAGGCTGGGGAAGTTGAAAGGAAAGCAACATCTGATTGATGGTTAAATTACACAACGCTGTCACATCCCTGGCAACTGAAGGACATTTCTCCTTTGTGTCAAGAAACCTCTGCAGTGTTTGCAACAATAAATTTGTAGGCTGAATGTGTAGCTGAAAATTTTCACTAGGGGGCAGCCTCTCACCGAAATGTGAGAGGATACTTTCTGCATCATCTGATTTCAATAAGAAACTGGCCCAGGGAGGTGCACATTCTCGGCACAGCTTCTAAAGGAAAATTTATGCATCTATAAAATGTTGAATCAGCATGGTCACTAAGTGGTGAATAAAGGAAGGAAAAAGTCTTGCATAACATTAAAAGCCCAGCATAAATAGATGGTCAGCCATACGAATGTTGTGTGCTTTGAACACAAAACCTTTGCAGTGTGTATGCTGGGCTCCGAAACACTGCTACTGTTGAGATTTTTAAAAAAAAAATTTTTTTTTAACGTTTATTTATTTTTGAGACAGAGAGAGACAGAGCATGAACGGGAGAGGGTCACAGAGAGAAGGAGACACAGAATCTGAAACAGGCTCCAGGCTCTGAGCTGTCAGCACAGAGCCCGACGCGGGGCTCGAACCCACGGACCGTGAGATCATGACCTGAGCCGAAGTCGGACGCTTAACCGACTGAGCCACCCAGGCACCCCAAGATTTTTGTTTTTAAGAGAGTCATAGTTTAGCCTCTTTTATAGACACACACACACGGACACACACACACATACACACACACACACACACACACACATGCTGAATTAAAAGCCACTGTGCAAGTAAACATTGTATAGTTGGGAAGGAATTCAAACAAATAGGAATTAATTCCTTAGGTTCTTAAACCCTAGGTTCAAAGTGAGCAGAACGCTGTGCTGGGCTCTTCCTCCACTGCTCTGTGACTTTTGTATGACCCTATCTATCCACCTATTGTTTTTCCTTTTTGCCACTCTTTCTCTTGCGTTTTATATTCCTCAAGTGATCTCACCTAACAAAATCAACAGCCCCAGCCTCGAGGAGAGTCGTGACTGTGTTTTTTTAACCGGGCTCTGAATGGTCTCAAAGCATTAGGCAGAGGCAAGACTTGAAATATGATACTGCCCAGTTCTCCTGCCAGCAGGCAGGGCTGTCGGGTCCTATTGTGTCTGTGATTGTAACCGAGAGCTCCAACATCCCGGAGCAACTGGTGTGACCTTGTGTGGTCTGGGAACCCGGGTAGAGCCGAGCGAGCGAGGGAGGGAGGCTGGGTGTACTGTCACCTGGGACTCATCTGCAGTGCAAGGTGGCAGTAGGATGCCGGTGGAAACTTGGGGGGAGGGCTAGTCCCAGCAGCCTGTCGTGTAAATCGAGCTTTAAAAGAGGAAAGAAAAGAAATCCATTAGACTGGAGAGGCGCATCCACGGAAACTCAGGCCGTCCTGATCACTAATTCCTCAGTAAGGCAGAGTCCAGAACTTGTGATAGTAGAGAGCCTGATGGATGTGGGCTCTCTGGGCAGGCTGGAACTTGAATCCTGGCTCTCTCTACTGCTGGTTGGCTGGCTTTGGAAAGGCTACTAAGCTTTTTTGGGCCTCAGGTTCCTCTTCTCTAAAACGAGTGCTTTGAATAGTACCTGGCACATAATGAGTTCAATGAAAGTTATCTATTATTATTATTATTATTATTATTATTACTGCTTTTGCTATTATTGTTATTAAGGATGTGGAAATGAGGGGAAAGGAGTTCATGGGAAGTCTCAGTTTCCTCATCTGTAAAATGAAGGTAATAGTAGAACCCACTTTAGCTATAGAGGTGTTGTAAGATATAAATGAGCTTCTCTATGCGAAGTGCTTAGAATAAATTTGGCAAATAGTAAATGCTCGATAAATTATTGTTATTAGGAACATAAATAGCGATAATGCTACTTTCCACTGTAAGGAGCTGAAGAGTTGTTGTGAGAAATGAATATGTGTTCACTGCATCATAATCACCCAGGATGCTCAATAAATGTCGATTCATTTTATTAGCTTGAGAATTCTGTTGCTTAGGTTGCTTTGTATCCATGCATGTATTGACTCCATGGGGAAACTAATTTCAACAATGGGGACCTAGGGTTTACATATAATCAGTTCCATAAAGCAGTGGGTTGACTATTTTATGTCTTGGAGCTCCTTTGATAATCTGAAGATGTCTATGGAATCTTACCCCAGAAAAAAACATACCCTTGCATACAATTCTGTGTATATGTTCAGGGGTTTTTGTCTTGAAGTCCATCCAGGGGTTTTGTAGAAATCCAAGGGCCTTGGGGCTAGTAATTCCTGCAACATAGAAAACAACGTAACTAGCAGGGAGGATTCTTTTTTTTTTTTTTTTGAGAAACAGAGAGAGGGCGCAAGTGAACAAGGGGCAGAGAGAGAGACAGAATCCCAGGAAGGGCAGAGGGAGAGAGAGAGAGAGAAAGGGAGAGAAGTGGGGTTCACCCAAAGCAGGGCTCATGTTTTACCCAAAGCAGGGCTCATGTTTTACCCAATGTGGGGCTCGTGCTCACCAGATGTGGGACTCAAATCATGAACCGTGAGATCATGATTTGAGCCAAAGTCAGATGCTTACCAACTGAGCCACCCAGGCGCCCCCGAGCCAGGATGATTCTTAATATAGATTTAATTGGTAAGAATAAGGTTAGGAAGATGCCAAAAAAAATAAACAAAGCTCCTTAACACAGGTTATCAAACTGTTGGTGGTAGAGGCATAACAACCTGAGATACTTATTAAAATTAAGATTCTTGAGCTATTCTACCAGTTTAGTAGGTCTTAGAGGTTAGTGCAGTCCAGAAAACTTAATTTTAACATGTACCTAGTTGATTTTGATGTAAGAGACCCTTAAAATATGCTTTGAAAACTATTTCCTTAGGTCTGGAGGAACTTGCATTGGATTGTGAGTAAGGTAGAATTAGTTTTTTAAAAAGATAGAAATCATGTCCATCTTAAAGCTCCATAAGCCATTTCTGTAAACTGAGCATCCCAGACAGCTTAGTTCCTCCTGAAGAAAAGGAGTAAAATTGCAGCTCTGGAAGGATCTGGTAGGACAGTTGGGATTTGCCTGAGAGACAGGTTATACTACCAAACAGCTAGATGGGAAGCATTTTGATCATCTAAAGCTTATTCTTGTTACTGACATGGTTGTCTACCCTAGCTCCAAAGGAGTCAACCCCTACTCCAAACAATCAACCTGTTTGGGCATGAACTTATTTCTCCCCAACCATATTAATCTGATTATGATTGCTTTTCCCAGCCAGGTAGTAGTCTTAAGATCAGGAACCATATATGATTTTTTTTTAAGTTTATTTATTTATTTTTGAGAGAAAGAGAGGGAAAGAGAGAGAATCCCAAATAGGCTCCACAGTCAGCATGAGCCTGATGTGGGGCTCAAACTCATGAACCATGAGATCAGGACCTGAGCCAAAATCAAGAGTCAGAGGCTTAACCGACTAAGCCACCCAGGGGCCCCTCCGCCCCCGGCCCTCCCCCCCGCCCCCATATTTGATTATCTGTATTCCTGTAAGCCTCTATGCAGGTATCTGGTAGAGTGCTTGGTAGATACAGTTTTATAGGTTCAATAACTGCTTAATTAGCTTAAATATAATGTGCTCAAAAGGCAATGATATGGACTCCAGTGGTCTTCATGACTAATTAACATGCTTCTAGCCATGACAATGTAGAAGGGCTTTGTGGTAAAGTGAATTCAAATTCATTTTGATCAGCTCTTCTCCTAAACATACAGTACAGAGGGTCAAAATAAACTCCTTTAGGCTACATTCCTGTTTGGCCATTCTAATAGTGCTGGGGAACATTCTCTTCATATGGACCTAGCTTTAGTGGGCTTACTTTGCCTGGTGTGCTCGGGCTTCTTAGATGTCCCCAAGGGCAGGGGTGTTGCTCTTTCTTCCTTCCCTCTTGTTATGCTAACGAGTTTAATGGCAAATTCTAGACAGAACAAAGGATAAGTTAATATTGTCTTCTGACCCTCTGAGGTAGGTGGGGGACATTAGCCTCCATGAATGCCATAGAAACCCAGAAAATACCTGCTGACTGAAAGCCATCAGACTCTAAAAAATCAGGTTTTCAGGGACCCACCGCTGAGAATAACTATTCATCTCAATAACACCAGGGTCTGTGTCTCTGAATACGGCTGATGTTGTAGATATTATTTATATCCGAAACAGTTGTTTTAATACAATGAGAAGGGTATTCATACGAAGCAATTCTCAGGCATATAGTACTGGGCCATGTTTGGGATTCCTGTAAGCATCCTTACTTTTGAGCCTCAAATTAAATTCTTCGCTCCTACCTGAATGCAATTGCCGAAGGACTTAAATTTTTTGTTGTTGGTGGTGGTGGTGGTGATTTTTAAAATGGGCTTTAGAATGTCTGGAGTCTTAGGAACATTGCACAGAAATGTAGGCATATAGAAAGCCAAAGTAACATAATATTTTAGGCAAATATATGGTAACATAAGGAAAGCTTAAAAATGAACATTGGTGCTACCCGACAGTGCACATTCTGTGTTCCATTAAACCGCAAACATCTGAAAAACAATTTTTGGCATTCATCATCTTTAACTCCCAGAAGAGTCTGCCTTTCTACAGAAAAGCACTTGGAAGTATCACTTAGAAGTGACAGACAACACCATCCTTATGCCTGAGGGATCTACTGTAAGCATCCAGCACCTGGAAAGGGAGGGGTGCAAGTAATGATGAAACTCAATCCATTTTGAAAAATGGTCAGAGACCAGGTGAGCTGCTTTTCTGTCAAGAATTAAAGAATCTTTTTGAAAATGTGGTTCTGCATCAGTAATAATCCCAAGGGAATCCAAAGTGTTTTTAAACAAAAGAACACAAGTAAAATCTGACACAGATAACACATGGCCACAAGAGCCTTCCTAGATATTCACTCTCTCTCTTTTTTTTTTTTTTTTTTATTGACACTGAGGAACCAGTAAGGATGCTTACAGCAGGTTTCCTGAAGTGAAAGGAAGTGAGCCATGGTTGTGCATGAAGAGGTCAGTTGTGGCAGTAAGGAGAGGTGCAGCTTCAGACATTTGTCCCTGGTGGGGTCAGATTGTCGGTGTTCAAAACAGTTGCCAGGAGGAACTATCTATTGTTCTACAAAAGCTTGTGATCTTTCTGAAATGGGCAAAAATCAATGGGCTTATACACATGTTTTTCCAGTTGCGGGCAGGCGACTATTCTATCAGTCAGGCTTTCTCCAGGAAACAGAAGGCAGCACCACCAGGAAAAGGATTACAAGTCTGGGGAGAGCTGGGGCATGGAAGAGGAGCTGTCATGGAACCCCTAAGGCAGGGGAAATAGACTGCAGTCTCTCTCTGCTCTGTGATCTTGGCTGGTGATTCCCAGAGGGCAATGATGCATCAATCCTGGGCAGCCTCCTAGGACAGAGAGCAAGACACAGAAGGGTAGGAAATGGATAAGGAGTGGCAAGGAAAAAACTAAGCCATGCAACCTGGCTTCCAGGCACAACAGAACATGCTAGAAGAGCGCAGTGTATATATGCTATCATAAACCCAAACTTGTAACAAATCAGATATTTATTTCCTCCCTTCTCTATTCATCCTCATAATACATCTTCACCAGAAAGTCTGCTGAAAAATCTTAAAGCATGCAGGGTAGTATTTATTTTGTGTAGTTGTCTTATCTTTCTTCTACCACTGTGGGTAGAGCAGAGCATACGTGAACTTATATTTAGACGTCTTGGTCTACTTTTTGGTCTTTGATATAAATTCACTGGTAGCCAAAACTGTAAGGCCGTACATTCTGGCTTTTGTTAGGCAACCTGCATGTTCCCCATGACCACAATTAATGATGCTGTTAAGATCTTGCAGACAAAACTTAGTTCCCTATGTTAGTATCTCAAAGAGGATTATAATCTGGGACCTTGTGTAAGGAAATAAGACCTGAGATTTCAAGGCTATGGTGGAGGTAGATAGCTGGCTGGTGAGAGGGGGAATGGGACATTCACTAACTGTTCAAAAAACATTTATGAGCCTCTGCTCAATGCTGGACAGTTTGCTGAGTTCAAGGAACACAAAGCTATAAGATATGGGAAACAGGCAAGTATGCCAAGATTTTGCAATTCAATGTGGTAAGTGCTTTAATAGGGAAATGAACAAAGATCTATGACACCAGGAAGTGGAGCATCTGGGGAATGAAAGGATTCACAGAAGAGATGGTAAGTGAACTGAGTCCTGAAGAAAGAGTAGGAATTTGCTAGGGATATGGCCTGGGTAAAGACATGTTTCAGGCCAGTGTGGCTGTGATTGGTTGGGTTGGTTGGGTTGGGATGTTAACTTCCAATCTCTCCTCATTCAGGAAATCTACATCTTTCATCTCCTTTGGTCATTCTACTCCATCGTTCTTCCCTGCTCTGTGCCAGGTTGCATAAGAATTTACTATTAATTTTGTGGACAGTTGGTAATGGCTCAATGTTTAGAGTTGGATCTAAACTTAGACTTAGCCTTCATGCATCATCTGTCCCTTGCTCAGGCTATCACTGTCCTTAATTTACTCTTGCACGGATTCAAGCACAACTAGAACTTAAGAAACTTGGCTTTACTTCAGAATCTTCTGTGCAAATTGTGAAGTGCTGTTGCCCAGGAAAGAGTTGTCTAGGTGTTTTTCACTTTCTTCTCTCTAGTTATGCTTTGCTTTGTTGGTAAGGACAGTCTGAGGGAAGAGGGAAGCAATAAAAGCAGCTCTTAATTTTGATGGAAAAGAGAACAGCTTTCAGACGATTGCGAATTGAAAGTAGAAGACAATATTTCTGCTATTTGAAGAAGTGGTCATCCCCTCACTTGATCAAGCTTTCGTGACTCACGTGGCCTGAAACTTTTTCCTAGACCATTTCATGCCCCTAAAATTGGTTATGACAAGAATAACTTTATTTACATTGGATTTGTTATTTATTTCATAGCAAGCAAATACAAAAGGAGCCTAAAGTAACCACTTAATGATTGCCTTTATTTATCCATTTTACTATTGTTATGGGCTAGCCATTAACAGCAAAGAAAAAAATTGTAGACGATGGCTGAGAAAGGTGGTCAATCTTAATTGACTCTAGGTTTTTATGATGAATGGACAGGTTAAAGTGACCCTTAAGTCATCACTAGTGGGAGTCCTGAAATGGGGTCATGAATATATCAGGGCAAGAATGACATTTTTAAAAACATAGCTCATTGGAAAGTATAAGGCAATCTTTCCTCAATAAAGCTTAAAATCAACTTCATTCTCTAAAGAATATTTACTCCAGTCTCAAGCTAGGGAGTGATTTATTGTGGATTTTGGTTATACTGTCAGATCTGGGTAGGAGTTTAAACAGCTTTCATTGTGTCATGAACATGGGCGTAATTGCCCCCCAGCATCCTGTTTCCTAACATGCAGTCACAGATCAGGTACCAGGATAGCAGGATCAGGCAGACCCTCCAGCTTATCCCTATTACCTCAGTTATTCATGTATGTGGGACAGAAACTCCCCAGAACACGACTATTTCTAAGAATAAGTCTCAAGAATGCTATTTTAGAGACAAGGAAGATGAATACATAATCATTCGTATTTCTTTACTGTGTTAGAATTTTTACTTAGTTATATGTATTCAATAAAAAATTGCTGACCCTGACTGGGAAGGTGGTCAGTTTTGGTTGACTCTAAATTCCTCTTATGAATGGACTTGAAAAGTGTTGAGGACTATAAAATTTAGAAAATAGAATCTATGCGAATACATTGATTTCATTTTAATCCTCAAGTGATTCTGTGAAGAAGACAGGGCAGTTATTTTTAATCCCCATTTTATAGATGAGGAAAATGAATCCCATAGGGCATAGGTGACCTGGCCAAGGTTGTACAAGTGAATGGTGCAACAAGAACTTGGATTTTATGCCTTTGACTTCAAGGTCCTTGTGTCCTTCCCCTTGTGTTCATTGAATAAAGAACTGGCATTACTGATCCACTAGAAAAAGGGCATGAATGCTGGGATGTTTCTTCAGAGGTCATGTGTCTATGAGGATCCACACTCTCTGAGGCTCCTGGTGACCAGTGGCCCTGATGGTGAGGACACTTGACAGTATTAGACTATAGTATAAGGTGAAGAAACAGAAGTTAGGTTCAAAAAGCATGCCGGAGAAAATTGATCAATTCAACACTTCATGAGCATGTGCTGTGTGCCAGGACTACTGCCAGGAGATATTTCTGGCACAATTTCTGCTCTTGAGAACCTCACAGTTTGGAGGGGGAGGTAATTAGAAGACAGTGTGACAACTGTAGTGTGCAAAGGGTGTTGTAGGATCCTACCGTTAAATCTATACTCCAGCTGGAGCTAGGGAGTAAGATTGGGGGGTGGGGGGCGGGGAATGCTCTCCAGAGAGGGTAAATCTGAGCAGAACCTTGAAGAAGTAGGAGTTAGTCAAGCAAAGTAGGGAGGAGAAAGAAAGGATCTTTCATGTGCAATGGTGTGGAGGTGAGTGAGGGCATAAAAGATTCACACATTTGCCAGTACATCTCTGATGAGTTTGGGATATGGAAGGAGACAAAGCTGGAAAGAGACAGAGTCAGATAATGGAAAGTGTAGAATGCCAGAGTAAGTGAGGAGTTTATACTTTATTGTGTAGACAAGGAAAAGGGGCTTCAGGTTTTGCTTTTTTAAATTGTGGTAAAATTCACGTAACATAAAATTAACAATTTTAAAATGAACAATTCAGGGACACTTACAACCTTGTGCAGCTATCACCTCTATTTGGTTCCAAAATATTTCATCACCTAAAAAGAACCCCTGTGCCCATTGAACGGTCACTCATTACTTTGCTTCCCCACTAGTCGCTGGCAGCAACTGAATCTACTGTCTGTCTCTAAGGATTTACCTATTCTGGATATTTCATTTAATGGAATCATACAACCTGTGACCTTATGTGTCTGGCTTCTTTCACCGACTGTAATGATTTTGATGCTTATCCATGTCGTATGTAGCATGTATCAGTATTTCATTCCTTCTCATGGTTGAGTAATATTACAGTGTTTGGATATACCAACATTCTTATCCATTCATGATTTCATGGACATTTGGGTTATTTCCACCTTTTGGCTAGTGTAGTGTGGATAATTCTGTGATGAACATTTATGTACAAGATTTTGAGTGCCTCTTTTCAATTCTTTGAGGATATAGTTAAGATTGGAAGTGTTGGGTCATATGGTAATTTTATACTTAATTTTTTGAGAAACTGTCAAACTGTTTTCCACAACGAATGCACTATTTTACATTCCCACTAGTAAAGTACTTGAATTCCAATTTTTCTATAGTCATGCTAACACTTAGTATTTCCGTTAGAAAAAATTATAACCCTTTTAGTGAGTGTAAAGTGGAATCTCATTGTGGTTTTGATTTGCATTTCCCTAATTTTTAGTAATGTTGAACATATTTTCATGTGCTTGTTGGCCATTGGTATATCTTCTTTGGAAGAATGCCTATTTAAGTCCTTTATCCATTTTATTTTATTTTATTTTACTGTCTTCCTGGGGTTGGTGTAAGAGTTCTTTACATATTCTGGATGCCAGATTCTAATCAGAGATATAATGTGCAAATATTTTCTCCCATTTTCTGGTTATATTTTCACTCTTTTGACAGTGTCCTTTGGTGCACAAACATTTTTCATTTTGATTAATTCCAATTTATCTTTTTTATTGTCGTTGTTCCTTGCACTTTTGGTGTCATGTCTAAGATCCACTGCTAAATCCATGGTCACTGAGATTTTCCTCAACGTTTTCTTCAAAGAATTGTACAGGTTTAACACTTAAATTTTGGTCTTCCATCCATGTTGGGTGGATTTTTTGTGGTGGGAAGCAGGGTCCAACATCATTGTTTTGCATGGGGACATCCAGTTCTGCCAGCATCATATGTTGAAGAGACTATTCTTTCTCCACTGGATGATTTTTGCAGCCTTGTTGGAAATTTTTCCTTTTTCAAGATGATTTGGCTATTGCAAACCTATATGGATTTTAGGATCAACTTTTCCATGTCTGTAAAAAATACTGTTGGGGTTTTGATAAGGATGGCACTGAATGCGTAGATCATTTTTGTGAGACACCACTCTCTTGGTTTCCTTTGATTCTGCCTGTGGTGTCCTTAATCTCTTATAGCATCTTTAAGACAGTTGATATAAAGTCTTTGTCTAGTAAATCCAATGCCTGTGTTTCCTCGGGGACAGTTTCCATTACTTTCTTTTTCTCTTCCTGTCAGTGAACCATACTTTCTTGTTTTCTTGTATAACTCACAATATTTTGTTGAAAACTGAACATTTTTAATATTATAATGTGACAGCTTTGAAGATCAGATTCTCTCCGCTTCCTGAGTTTTGTTAATGAGGCTTCTTTTGAGTTGTTGCTGGCTTGTTTAGTGGCCTTTCTAAACAATTTTAATAAAATCTGTATTCTTTGTTGTGTGTGGCTACAGAAATCTGTGTTCTATTAGCTTAATGGTCATCTAGTATTTTGACAGAATTGCCTTAAATGCCTAAAGGCAAAAAAGAAAAATGAAAAACACTCTTCCAAGTCTGAAAATTGGCTCTGTGTGGGAATACTTCTTAAACAGTTAGGCAGGCCATTTACAACTCTGCCTTTTCCTGTTTGCTCAGAGCCTGAAGGTCAGTCGGGGGGTAAAAGCTTCAGGTCTTTTCAGGACTTTTCTGACCATATATCCAGCTCTGGGAATGTGCCTGGTCTTATCAATTCCCTAGTACTGTGTAGGAGCTTTTAAAAGCCCTATCCTCCATGTATCACTTTTCCCTATGTTTTTTTTTTCCCCCTTGGGGTTTTCTCATTTGTCTATTGCTTGTCCTGACTGCTATCCCTTGCTCCACGTTCCCATGGCTGATGCTTGTGCTTTTAAATACTTTCTGCAAATGCTGCCTGGGAAGTCACCCCAGACCTGGGAATGCTCGGAGTCAAGCAAAACAAAGACAGGCCCTTGGCTGGTCCTTTAGGGAGCTACCAAAGAAGTTGAAACACTACCACAGTTTTTTTTGAGACTCATATCCATATCACTCCCTCCAACACTGCCAACCTATACCAGGAATGCATGCTACTAACTTCTTGGGCATTACTACTCTGGGGATGGGCCACGGTAGATGGGCAATCTGAAATACCACAATGCTCTTACTAAAGTGTGGTAGCTTCTGTCATCATTAGGTTTTCCCTGATTGCTGTTAATTTTTGACTAGATTCCAGAGTTCTGCAAAAGTTGATTGACAATTTTGTTAAGCAATTTTATTAAGTTGATTTTGTCTCATGCATAATTCAATTTTTTATTATAGTAAATGTATATAAATGCACATAAAATTTGACATTTTAACCATTTTTAGTAGTTCGGTGACATTAATTACATTCACATTGTTGTGCAACCATCATCACTCTTAATTGCTTTTATGAAGGGATGAAGCCATAGAATTTCCTTCTCTGCCATTTTCCATGATGTCACTTCTGACTTCAGCTTTTTGAAGAGGGAAATAATGTGGCATGATGTGTGTTAGAAAAGTTAGAGACTTTCTTTGCTACTTTTTGTGAACCTACAATTATGTCAAAGTAAAAAGTTAAAAATATATAGTGGATAATGTATTTTAGGATCTTTCAACAATTTTTTTTTAATGTTTATTTTTGAGAGACAGAGACAGAGCATCAGTGGGGGAGGGACAGAGAATCCGAAGCAGGCTCCAGGCTCTGAGCCGTCAGCACAGAGCCCAATGCAGGGCTTGAACCCACAAAGCAGGAGATCATGACCTGAACTGAAGTTGAACGCTCAACTTACTGAGCCACAAGGTACCCCCCTGTTTTTCAGGATCTTATATATATATATTAATTCAGATATCTGAAGGAGAAAAGCCTGAACTCAAAATAGCAGATCAAACCAGAGGCAAAGAAATGCAGAAACACTGTAAATAGTTTCCAAAGAAAATCCCTAGGTCATTATGTGCCATGGCACAGAGATAATCACACTGAGTGCTGAATAAGTTTGGAAGAACATTTGACTTGATTCAAAGGGAAAAAAAAGGAAAAACAAGTCCTTGCAATGGGTATTATAAAAGGTCTCATAGGACCAATTTGATTACATTTTTCACTTGTCAAACCAGGTTTGCATCATGTAAACAAATTATACATGGACAAATAAAACTTAGCAAGAACCAGGGAAGAAGAAACTAGAACCTGAAA
Source organism: Panthera leo (assembly GCF_018350215.1). Lineage (NCBI taxonomy): Eukaryota > Metazoa > Chordata > Mammalia > Carnivora > Felidae > Panthera > Panthera leo. Next base: position 149,531,011 of record NC_056686.1, on the reverse strand, counting down.
ATAAATTAGGATAGAAGAAAGGCATCAAAAACGACTCTAGGTGTTGCAAGGTTAAAAAAAAAAAACAACTTTTTCCTGTATCTTGTAACAGTTCATTGACCGAAATCCTGCAAATTAAACTGACAAAAGACAGGCAAAAAGGCACATAAATTTTATTTGATGTTAATATTAATTTTTTTAAATTTTATGTATTTATTTTTGAGAGAGAGAGGGAGAGACTGAGACACACACACACACACACAGAGAGAGAGAGAGAGAGAGAGAGAGAGAGAGACAGAGAATCCCAAGCAAGCTCCATGCCATCAGTACAGAGCCCAACGTGGGGGCTCAATCCCATGAACCGTGAGATCATGATCCAAGCTGAGGTTAAGAGTTGGACGCTTAACCAACTGAGCCAACCAGGTGCCCCTTGATGTTAATATTTTAATTTTTATGTGTATATGGGGGTCTCACAGAAAAGGAAGTGAAAACCCAAAGATATGTTTAGGCCTGAGAGCTTACATACCATTTTAACAATAAAGTGATAAATCTGTGAAGAAGTGGTAAGACAAAGACAAAGTTTTTGGGCTTCTAGGCGTGGCAAATTGTGGGAAAGTGAATATATGAGGGGAGACTAATGGAAGTTAAGGTTATTTTAGTAAGACTTGTTTTTGTAGACTCAAGTTGGTGTTGTATTTGACAGCCTCAGAGAGTTGTCTCTTTTTCCTGGTATTGGAGAGGGGGGAGGAGACACCTTCTCAAAGGGAAATTTATACCCTGCTTTTAGGCATAAGGGAAGAGAGTAGAGAGTTTTTCTGTGTCTGCTATTTCTCAATTGCCTTCAGTTCAAAATAATGCTTATGCTAACATAGAATATTTTGGGGTAAAATATTTTGATCCCCTTCAGTAGTTTAAGGAAAAAGGAATTCAATACAGGGAGCTGGTTATTCACAAAACCATTAGGAGAATGGAGAATCAGGCTATAACAGGAGACAAGCAATGCTTGTAGAACATCACGGATATGACCTTCTCAAGGTGTTGTAATCTCAATAAAAAAATATAAGATGGGTGCTAAGAAAGCCAGGCCTGGGAAGCCACGAACACTGCTTTCACAAATGTTTCTTGACAACCCTCAGTGGAAGGTAGTGATTAGGTCTAGAGCATGGAGTGCGACATCTACCCCCCTTACAGCTGCCTCCTGCCCCAGGAAGCTGGAGACAGGATACTAGCCGCTCCACGAGATTGTTTCCCAACAGCAACCAAAAGCACCAAGATAGTTCCTCTTTCATTTCCACCTTTAAAATCTCATGCAAATGCATCTAGCTGTCCTCATTTGTATCCAGGACCCTAGCTGCGAGACTGGATAATGTAATTTTTAGTTTTGCAGCCTCTGCAGTACAGAAATGCACACTGGAAGGAAGTGGGAATGAATGTTAAGTGCCGACTGAGTATATTCAGCCCTGTGGCTGTTTAGATATTTCCTCGATTTTTATCTGTTCCATTGACTGGCAATTCTAGCACCCCAAGATCGGAATAAGAAAAAAAAAAACCCTTAGAGATCATTTTGTGCTAACCCTATAATTCTGCAGATGAGAAAACTGAGACTCAGAACTTTTGAGTGACCTGTTCCAGATCCTACAGCTAATAGCGGCACATCTTAGTTCCTGGGTCTAGGATCCTTTCCAGACATTTAATTTCTTTATATATACCCTGCTTTGTTCCAAAGGGAATTTAAAGTGGCTTAGTGACATAAAAACAATACAGCAGAATAAAATTCTTAAAAAATAACTATGTAATATGAGACACACAGGAAGTGAGGGGCATCATTTCAAGGAGCCAGGACTCCAGCATGTAGGAGTAGGTAATTTAGCATTCTGAAGAGTAAGCAAAGATGCAATCTGCGATTGAATCTAATTTTTAGGCACTTGATTAATGAATTTGACCTCAGGTTTGGTATGTGAAAAAGAGTTCTTTTAGGGGTGCCTGGGTGGTTTAGTTCATTAAGTGTCTGATTCTTGATTTTGCTCAGGTCATGATCTCACGGTCGAGAGATGGAGCCACACATGGGGCTCTACGCTAGGCATGGAGCCTGCTTTAAGATTCCCTGTCTCTCCCTCTCCCTCTGCCCCTCCTCCACTCACATTCTCCCTCTCTCTCTCTCAAAAATAAATAAAGTATTTTAAAAAGGGTTCCTTTATAGTTTACTACACACAAAAAAGAAGTTTCTGACTCAAAAATGCCTTAAAAAGAATAGTGATTTCTAACAGAGAAAGCCTAAAAGGCTGAAGAGACCCCACAGAAAGTTTAGGTGGCTAAGACAGCAGTGATTTGTTTTGCAGAAGGGCTAACAGTGTCCTAAAGGGTCAGAAAGGGGCTGTCAACGTCTTAGCGTAGGTGAGCAGGTCACAGTCAGGGGCTATCTGCGCATGTCAGAACTGTCAGCTGGAGGCAGCCGAGATGATTTGGGGAAGAAGCAGACATGCCAAACAACAGTTTGATTTAATAATTAATTTAGAAAGAGGTAAATAAAATTGCCTGTCAAGAGCCAAATAACAAAAATAGAAAAACTCTAAGTGTAAGTTATTAGCTTTGTGTTTATGTAAAATGTATTTTTGACATTAATAATTTCTCCCTTCTTACCACCTAGCTCCTTTCCTCCACATTAAAAAAATTTTTTTTCCCAGAATGCATTTTGATGTTCTCTCCAACCTGTTCCTCTAATTGCAATTAAACCCTGAGGGAGTAATTTTTCCAAATGCCAGAAAATAAGTTAGTGCCCAAGGGAATGGCAAAGCTGGAAATGTGATGTGAGTAATCACCAGACCCGCTTTTTCTGCTTTAGAACAAAAGAAGGGCTGGGAAGAAGGGATCACCCACAATTCTCAAATAGGAAGCCCTGGTGTTCATTTCCCTCAAGAAAATCATTGTTCTGCAATCTTAGGATCATCTGACAAACTGCTTCCTGGTGTATTGATTTGCTGCCACACTAAAAAAGTAATAAATCAATAACCAGCTTTGTTGAGAAAGGAGGGAAAAGTAGTGTTAGCTTGAGGAACCAGAGAAGACTTCAGAAAAAGAATTACGTTTTTGAGGGAAAAACAGTAATGCATTTGGGAGGAACTTTGAGGACCTAAGAGATGGCCACACAATACCAATTTGAGAGGAACTTGTGTGTGGTTAGTCCCATGCCAGTCTCACTTTGCGTAGGTTAGTACTGCAGGCAGGAAGCTGAGTCATGGGCTACACAGGAGCAATGGTGCATGAATCAGATAAGATGGTCAGGCATGGGTGCCCTGGTGGGAATGACACCATGGCATGAAGACAGAAGTTGCACTGGCATCAGACAGACCTGAATTTGAACTCCAGCTGGTACTAGCTGAGCTTGCCTGGGCACGTTACTTGAATTCCTAAGCTTTAGTTTCCTCATCTGTAAAACTGGAAGAACAGTTTTTCCCCCAGGGTGAGGATAAGTTATAATATCTCAGAAGGGGTTAGTACATTGTAGTTGACAAATAGTTGCTATTATTGTTAACTAGAAGACTTTGGGGGCTATGGAGAATAGATTAGGAAGCAAGAACATCAGGAAGTTGGTTTAGAATTTTTTAAGTCGATAGAATGGTTTCTAAATTACAGAGAGACCAGCAAGTTAGGAAAAGCACATGATAAGTAGCAAGAGTCATTGAAAGGAATTTGATGCTATGTCATTGGAGGGAAGTCAATGATTTATTTGAGGAAAATGGTATCCAATTTATCAGTAGAAAGCTATTTGACATTTGTGGGAAATGGGAGAAAAGTCAGGTCAAAATATAAAAATGCGGAAACCATTAACTGGATGAAATGGAATGCTTGGTGATATGTGAGGGAGGGGCCGGTGTGAAACAAGTGGTCTTGAGATAATTGGAGAAAGATGGGTAACAAATGGTGTATCTAGACTGGAGTTCAGGGAATTCTATCAGTCTTTGTGAGGGAAAAATGCCATTAGAAATGACATCAAAATTTTTCTATGCAAGTATTCTCTGTGTAATCTCTGCCAGCATAAATTCCATAATTATAATTTTTTTTTAATAATAAAAAAGTAGAAAAAAAGTGCCTGACCAGGGTACTGACAATCAGTTTCCCAGTGAAACTGGTGAAGTTGAAATGTTAGGTCGGGTAAGAAATTAAAAATTTCAATTATCTACCTGTCAGTTGTCAGGCTACCTAATTCAAGATGAACTAAAGAGATGAGATTTTAGGATGAGACAAATGACTAATTCTAGCAAGGTAGAATGGCCCCACATGGCATAGAGTGTGTGTAGAATGAACAGAAACTGGTTTAGTCAGGGGTTTATGAGTGATCTTTTGGATAATCATGGCACAATCAAACCTGACATTTTATTAGGTGGGGTAAAGCCAAGAACACCCATTTAGATAAAATTCAAACACTGATCCCAGACAAACTTGGCCAAAATAGATTTTAAAACAATTTTTTAAAAAGTCTGAAGGCTAACTAAAGACATTGTTGTAAATAAGCCACAGATAAATCAAAATGTCCACGTATGAAGGATAAATAGAAATCAAATGACTAAATAATCCTAGAAGCACATTACAAGATTTTCTGAAATTATTGATGACAGGATTGCTTTTAAGTACATCAAATCAGCAAGCTATGTAGATATGGAAAAGTGATGCATGTAGATGCAAAGGAAATATAAAATCCAATGAATTCATTTATTCTTTCCTGAGTAGAAATGTGAACAGCCTCTAAAAAGGAAAAAAAAACACAATTAACTTAGGAAAGACAGATTAAAAAAAAAAAAGAAAAGACATATTTTCTTCCTTCGATGTCTGACTTTTTATTACCTGAAAAAATCAGAAAGATTCCAAATTTTTGATGAAACCCAGTTTTAGGGACAACTACTTGAAAAAAGTTCTGTAGCCTTTTTTATTTCAAAGAAAGCTCTTATGGAAGGATGTTAAGGCTGAATTCATTTCCAAATTAGCTTTGGAAGCAGACAGTTGAGATTTACAAAGGAAAAAGTCAGGGTGCAGCAAAATTACTGGGAGTGGCTGATCCCCACCCAGAGTCTGAATGCACTTCATGTATGGATGTTGCTTACGATATATTATCAGCTGTTAATTGAGCTGGGACATTGACCTTGTGACACTAAATGCCATGGGGCAATCATTGGAACCCCCTGGGAAGCCTGTGGAATCTGTGAAGAAAGGCAGAATTCTAAACACCTCAGAGGCATAGCCTTCTTGAGGAGAAAGAAAACAGAGTTAATATAAAGAAAATTGTCTTTGATTAATCTGGTAATTGTTTCTAGAACTAGTCTTATTGGATTTTTTTTCAATCATAAAAGCAATATACTCTAACTGAAAAAAAAAAAACCCTAGAAAATGCAGAAAAGAAGAAAATAGAAATCAATGATCACCCCACACTCAACAAACCTATGATAATATCTCAAAATGTACTTTATGCATTTTTCTGCCATATATATGGTTTCTGTCTTTTTGTAAATTTTGTATAAAATGAGATAGTACTATTTTGTAGTCTGCAGTTTTTACTTAGAAACGTATGAAATGTAAGTCTTTTATGTCAATAAATACTGATACATTTTCTTAAAATTTTATTTTATTTTTGAGACAGAGGGAGACAGAGCATGAATGAGAGCAATGAATAGAGAGAAGGAGACACAGAATCTGAAACAGGCTCCAGGCTCTGAGCTGTCAGCACAGAGCCTGACGCGGGGCTCGAACTCACTGGCCAGAGATCATGACCTGAGCCAAAGTCGGACGCTTAACTGACTGAGCCACCCAGGTGCCCCCAGATACATTTTTTTAAATGTCTGGACATTATGTAGTTTACCTTTTTGATATATAGATAAGTTACATAATGTAAATAAATAATTTATTTACTTAAAAAAAATGTTTATTTTTGAGACAGTGCGTAGGCACAGTGGGGAGGGGCAGAGGGAGAAGGGAACGGAAGATCAGATACTGTCTCTGTGCTGAGAGCAGCGAACTCTGATGTGTGGCTCTAATTCAGGACCCCTGAGATCATGATCTGAGCCGAAGTCTTTCGCTCAACCAACTGAACCACCCAGGCGTCTCTATTTACTTTTAAAATCAATTCAATATTTGGCTCCCAGTATGTTCTTTATGCACATTAATCCATGTATATTTCTGATCATATTATACTCTCAGACTGTAATATTATGCTCTGTGCAGCATCTAGCACAGCAGAGAATGACAAAGTATCTTTACCCATTCACTGGAAAGGATTTTAGAGCCCTGGCACTCGATATTTCACTATTAACACAATGCTAAGCTGAGCATCCTTGCTTGATTCTTTCTTAGGATGAATTCCAAGAAGTTGAATTGCTATCCCAGAGGTGATGCTCATTTTTTTGGTATATATATTTATTTATTTTGAGGACTGCACAAGCAGGAGAAGGGCAGAGACAGGGGAACAGAGGGTTGGGAGCGGGATCTATGCTGACAGGCTGTGCACAGCGATAGAAAAGTGGTAGCTAACCATCAAAGTTCACTGGTAAAGTATTATAGTAGTGGCTGGGACACATTTACTTTATTAATCAGACTTTCAAAAACTTTTCACTTCTGCTCTAAGTTTAAAAATGAGCTAACCATTTAATGTTTTAAAGGTTGGGGTTTAAAAAAAATAATTAGCACACAGTAATATTATGACTTTTTGGGTGTGTGATTCTATGAATTTTAACACATGGGTAGATTTGTATATCCACCACCACAATCAGAATGTGGAACGGTTATAGTCCTACGAGTTTAGTAGTCTTAGTACTACTGGTTAAGTATAGTACTAAACATCTTTGTACTACCCCCCATGTACTCAAACCCTGGCCACCACTGATTTGCTGTCACTTTAGTTTCTGTCTTTTTAAAGTGTCGTATAAATGCAATCATACAGCATGAAATTTTTGAGACTGGCTTCTTTCACTCAGCATGATGCCTTTGAGATTCATCCAAATTGTTGTATATTTCAGTAGTTTGCTCCTTTTTATTTCTGAGTAAATTTCATTGGGTGGATGTACCACCCAATGTTTGTTTACTCACTTATTGAAAGGTATTTGCGCTGTTTCTAATTTCTGACAATTATGAATAGAGCTGCTATATAAGCACTCTTGTACAGATTATTGTATGGATGTAAGTTTTTGTTTCTCTAGGGTAAATATATAGAAGTGGAATTGCTAAGGCATATGGTAAATGTATGTTTAACTTTATAAGAAACTGCCAAAAACAGTTTTCTGAAGTCTGTATCATTTTTATATTTCGACCAGCAAATATACGAGTGATTCAGTTTCTTCACATCTTTGTCAGCCCTTGGTGTTTTCAGTATTTTTTATTTTAGCCATTGTAATAGGTGTGTGGTACTATCGCGGGTTTAACCTGCATTTCACTAGGAGCTAATGTTGAACATCTTTTGATTTGCTTACTTGCCATCCATGTCTCCTCTCTGGCTAGGTTACCTGCTAGTCTTTTGCCTGCTTAAAATTTTGTTTGTTTGTTTTTACCATTGACTTTTGAGAATTCTTTATATATTGTGGGTACAAGTCCTTTGTCATACACGTGGTTTGCAAATATTTTCTCCTAGTCTTTAGCTTGTCTTTTCATTGTCTTGACAGTGTCTTTCACAGAGAAACAGATTTTAATCCTGGTGAAGTCTTGGGATCGGTCTTTTTTTTTAAATTTTTTAAAAATGTTTTTATTTATTTTTGAGACAGAGAGAGACAGAGCATGAGCAGGGGAGGGGCAGAGAGAGAGGGAGACAGAATCTGAAGCAGTCTCCAGGCTCTGAGCTGTCAGCACAGAGCCCAACACGGGGGCTCAAACTCACAGAGTGTGAGATCATGACCTGAGCCAAAGTCAGAGGCTTAACCGACTGAGCCACCCAGGCATCCTATCTTGGGGTCAGTCTTGAATACTCTATGTGAATGCTGGTTGATTGCCCAATCTCCCAACCTCCCTTTCATCTAATTACCACATATTTGGTCTCCATGTCCAATTCCCAGGTCTGTCCCCTCACCGCACCTACTCACAAAAGTCAATTCAATTAAATATGTTATATATGTGTATGTATAAATATAAATTATATGATGTAAATAAATACTTGATTTGCTTTTAAAATCAATTCAACATTTGGCATGTTTGTTATGCACTTTTATCCACATGCATTGCCGAGTCATATGGCCCTGGAAGGTAAGCACTTGTCCTTTTCTTACCTTGTTTTGACCTGCACCTCGCATATGAGAAGATGATAGAGTATCATCATTGGAAGGGATATTTTGTCCCGATAGTAAACGTGTGGTCTGTGCCTCAGCACCATCAGCATTACGTGGGAGTCTGTAAGAAATTCAGACTCTCAGACCCTACCCCAGGCCTGTGAGTTAGAATCTACATTCTAATGAGATCTCCAGGTGCACATTAAAGTTTTTGAAGCACAACTGTCTAGTCATCAGGCTCTCTCTCTCTCTTTTTTAAAAATGTTTATTTTTGAGGGGAGGAGGGGCAGAGAGAGAGGCAGATACAGAATCCAAAGCAACTCCAGGCTTTGAGCTGTCAGCACAGAGCCCCACATGGGGCTTAAATTTACCAACTGCGAGATTACTTGAGCTGAAGTTGGGTACTTAACCAACTAAGCCACTCAGGTGCCCAGGCTCTCACTCTTATTTTCCAAACAAAGAAACTGAGGTTGGGAGGGAGCAAAGATGGCCTCAAGGCTGGAGGCAGCTAATGCTAGAGCCAGGTGGAGAACCGGCCTTCTCACTCCAAGGCCAGTGTGTTCAACCAGCTGCCACCTGCCTCCAGCGTTTTGGATGACAATGACGTGTCAACTTCTCCCATCTCATCCCAGGCCATGCATGGAGCATCAGCACTTGTCCTGATGTGGTCTTTTTCCAAAAAGACTCCCCTCACTCCTTATTCCCAATATCCTCTAGGGATATCAAACGTTCAAAATGCAGGCTTTCAAATTTTCCTAATGAAGTGAACTACATACTCTTCGGGGGAATAAAGTGATTTTTTCCCCTTGCATTTGTTTACTTCTCCGTAAGCTCCTGAGATGGCTAACATACTAGTTGTTAATCACACCATCTGCTCAAACAGCACTTCTAAATCATTTGATTCATACTTTTCTTTTTAAGGAATTTTTTTTGCAGAACAATATGTTTGTGTCTGTGTTACTCCCATCATTTGGCAATGCAGTATGAGCTATTTAAACTTTCCTATTTATTGTAAATGGCTTTTCAATCAGCAAATATTTTTTTAAATGTGCATACACCACAAAAAAGCTGTGTCTACTGACTTTTCAAACATTGGAAACAGTAGAAAAATCTGTTCCAGTCTGTCTGCTGTCAAATTTTTAACCATCTGATTATATTTAAATGAAGCGTTTAGGAAGATGATTTATCTGACTGACCCTGAGAAAATGTTCTCCACTGGTCCTGGAGATGGCGGTGCTGTGCAATTTAGTACAACCCTTCCTCCACTACACCCCCACCCCACCCCCGCAAAAGGAATTTCTGGAATGGCAGAAACTGGGAGAGGATTCGCTACATGTGAACCTTCTAACACTTAGCATAAACCTCTTCTGAACCCTGGAACAATTTGGTTTATCTTTGGGTTCTTTTGTTTTTGTTTAAAGCTGTACCCCATGCGCTTCCTGTTTCCAGCTGGGATCTGAAATGGAAATAGTTTAAAGGTTATTCTCATATCATGGGTAACCAGGAAGTGCCTATATAGTTTACTAAGAAGCTGGTTTTCACAAGACTGCTTGGCTTTAAAAAAAAAAAAAAAAAATCCTAACAAAGGCTCAACCAAGATAAGTGGAGCTAAGAATACTAGAAGTTTTGAATGCCTACTGGGACCACATCTCTGGGAGCTGCCTCTCCGGGTTTCCTTTCCTTAACAACAGAGGCCTGCTGCCTGACATTCTTTAAATTTCATTAGCAGGATCTGGAACAGTGGGTTTAAAGCGAAACGTGCTCAAGCCCTAGGCAGTATAACCCAGAGGACAATTTCTTGGTCCTGTCATTGCTAAGGTGTAGGCAGGGAAACAGGGGAGATCGGGCGGGGGGTAGGGGGGGGTAGGGGTGGATACAGATACACAATCTTTATTTTTGAGATTGTCAAAACTTGGTGACAATTCAGCTAGCCAGAAAACATTTATTGAAGGCTTCATTATGTGAAAGGCATTATATCAAACATTGTTACAAATAATAACAGGCACTATTTATGTGCTATGAGCCAGCCCTTTGCCAAATGCTTCAGCAACATTTCATTTAATCTTCACCAGAACTGTGTGAGGTAGGCACTGTACCCCTCACCCCCCACCCTTTTTAAGTGGGCTTCACGCCCAGTACAGAGCCTAAAGTGGGGCTTAAACTCATAACCCTGAGATCAAGACCTGAGCTGAGATCAAGAGTCAGATGCTCAACCAACTGAGCCATCCAAGTACCCGCCATTTTTTTTTTAACATAAGGAAAATGGAGGGCAGAGAGGTTATGAAATGTGCCTAAGATCATGCAACTCATAAGTGCAATTGTTGAGATTCTAAGTCAAGCCTTGTAACCCTAGAGCCTGCTCAGTCAGTTGTTGCCTTGTGTTTTGATTCATAGATGAGATAGCACAGATATCAAACTCTCAAGTTGGAATTAGACATATTTGGTGCCCATTTAAGAAAGACAGAGACCCAGAGACCTAGATCTCAGTACTTTCCTTCTGCTAAGTGTTATCTAGTTGGAAAGAAGCCAGGCCCTCAGTGAACATGCATGTCATTTGGGCTTGGGAATTCCACTTGGAATAGCACAGCTAAGTGACCTAAGATGTCTTTCTCCAATGTGATCTCATCAGAGAATTTCTGGGACTAAGATTTGCTAATGAAGTTAGGGACACCAAGGATGTCCAGTTGAGGCTGTAGTTTTGGATACCTAGGTGTAAAACACACCAACATTTTCAAAGTGTTTTTTCCAGTGTATTGTACTATTGCCCAAACTCAGAGAGTATCTCAAACTGATTCTGTTTGATTCCTCAAATTTGAGTTTGGGGTCTTCTTTTTCATCTTTGTCACTAAAATAAAGATACATAGAATCCCGTTTCTTCTCTTTGCTTATGAATGCCTTACAACATTGCCTAGGGCAGTGATTCTCAAAGTGTGGTCTCCAGACTTATGGCATCAGCATCAGTTGGGAACTTGATACAAATTCTCAGTTTAGAAACCTCTTTCATTCTGCCTCGTTTGATTTTCTGTTTCAAGTCAGAATACTTCACTTGGAGACACATTTTTGTCTCCTCTAAAACATACTCCTGCAGGGGATGGGAGCCACTTCTATTTGTGAGGAAACTGCTTCCTCTGCATCCCTTCACTGTTACGGGAATGCTGAGGCTATTATTTTGTAGGAGGATGGCATTTTACTGTGGTCCTATATTTGGTTCAGTCCACACCCACAACAGGGACCTAGTTGCAGCTGAAAGGTAAGCTCACAGCCAGTGTCTGTCCCTTGTGGAAGGAACATGTAGTAGACCCGCACTGACCGTGCAGGAGAAGAACGGGGTGCTATCTTGGTCTTGACGTTGAAGGAGGGGTTGGGGTGTTAGAAATGTGTGTGTTTTGGTGGGGGTGTTGCGATCACAAGGTGTGTGAAGGATGTGATTCTGTCACATGAAAGTGTCTACTTAAGGTTGTTTTTGAATGATGGTCAGAGACTTCTTAAGGTTCCGGAGAGGAGCCTTCAGGTCAGTAGCAGTAAGAGCCAGGAGGACTGTCCCTCCTCTGTACTTACTAAAGCAGCTCCAGGGGTCTCTGTGTTATCTATTAGGGCTCTGTATAAGATTCTGTTTGAAATATAGGATTTCCTGATGGAAAAATATTAGGGGGAAACATCCATCTTGTTTGTAGTATAGGTTATTTTGATCACTACATTTTCAATGTTTCTTTCTCTTTATTGATTCTTGGGATCTTGCAAAACTTGGTTGAAAATATCTCAGCTGATCTATGGGAAAAGGTTTTCTCACACTGAGATCTCCCCCAGAGATGACCATGGGAGTAATGGAGAAAACCAGAGGAAGTGGCCTCTGAGGTGAAGGTAAAACCTGACAGAGGGGGCAGAAATCAGGTCACCAAGCTCCTTCTCCCCACCGTTCTCCTTGTCCCGATTTCTTATTCCACTGCTAAAGGGAGTTTATTATAAAGATGCTTTTTTTTTCTTTTTTTAAAGTGAATTCTCTTCTTTAAATATCTAGTGCAGTGCTGGGCACTCAGGAGGTGCTTAATAAATACTTCTTGAATTAAAGTAAAGAGATGCTGCACATTGGGGGGAGAATACAAAAAAGGAAAGATTGTGGAAGATGAACTTGTCTTTCTTTACAGATGGTTTCAAGGAACTACCAAGGTCAGAAATGAAAACCTATCCTCCCCCAGCTGGCTACATATGGCATTCGACTTATTAAGACTGTTATTTTCTAGAATCATAACACAAAAGCTGACAGTGTCTCAACAACCCAGGGCAGCCCACATATGATGCCAAACTGGGTCCCTGAATTCTGATTTTTGGCTCATTTTCAGGGAGTCAATGGGTGTCTGTGATTTCATTTCAGACTCTTTGATTGTCTCTCAGACTGTTCTAGAAAACAGCCTTTGGGCTGTAATTTTATTTTATTTTTTTATGCTTTAGGAAAATCTCCCTGGCTTTTCTCAGTAAAGAAAAGGAAAAAAAAAATGATAGGAAAGGCACTTTGCAGCCGGGGCAGGAGCAGTGGTGGTGGCGGTGGCAGCAGCCACTGCCCCAGCTGCCGCCATGCTTCATAAAACCATCCCAAATGGGATGAGCGCATTTAGCAGAATGATCAATCCACTGCTGCCATATCACTTCTATTTATAATCTTGGCAGAGCTACAAATTTCAAGGGTTTTCGGAGACGGGGGAACTCTGTTACATGAAGTGATTTTAGCTCTCATCTTTTTCAGAGCTTGAATTCAAGGGAGTGGAGATCTTCCAGCCTTTAAAGGAATTGATGTTCCCACAGAACCCAACTAGCTGCCTGCTCACAGGTGATGGCTTTTAATACAGGCAAGGAAAAGGCTCAGAAGGGTCTTTTTTTCTAAGGCATCTTTTTTATTTTTTAAAGAGTTTATAAGATAGAAACCTATTTCATGTATTTTTTGTGTTTATCTGCAGATAATAGCCTTAAATCACCTAAGGGTTTACTCACACATCTCTGCCTCGCCTCAAATTATTCATTTCCAATACTGGCCTCTCTGTTAATTAAATGGTATGTCTATGGGGGCATTTCCACTTGAATGATAATTAATGTGTTTTTTCCCAATCCAGCTGCCCATGAACTCTTGGTAGATAAATTGTTTTGTAGCACATATTTGCGGCTGGGCTTGGATAATGATTTCCTGCTCAGTTGAAAAAAAAAAAAAAATAAACATCTTCCAAAGCACAATATCTCTTCCTTACCTTTTTACAGCTTGGGAATGTGGGGAGAGGAAGAAAGGTACCCCCTAATTTGCAAATAAGATGACCAAAGTAACACAGTAACTGTGGTGGAAGCTACACTGACCTTTCGGTTAATTTTCATAATTATTTGATATCCTTGCCTGTGTCCCTGGTGGTTTATAAGGCATATGGTTTCTGAGACATGTATAAATTAAGGTTACTTAAATGTTTTTGATTCCACAGATATGTTAAAATGTGACTGAGTTGCTTTTTAATGCACAAAGTCTTCTTTTTCGTTTTGGTATGCTACTAACAATGTTCTGTGAGAGGCAGAATGTCGTAGTGGTTCCAGGCATAGGCTCTGGAACGAGAGCTGCATTTGAATCCTGATTTCACCATTTGGCAACTATGAGACCATAGGCAAGTTCTTAGCCTCTTTATATCTTACTTTGCTCATCTATGAAGTGGCAATAATACTAATGAATATCCTCCTCCTAGGGCTATTGTGTGGATTAATAGCATTTTTTAAATGTAAAACAAAACAGAATGGTGTCTGGCACACACTGATTGTTGTATTAACTATTAATCAATATTTAAAAAATATTTTGGGGCGCCTGGGTGGCTCAGTCGGTTGAGCGTCCGACTTCAGCTCGGGTCATGATCTCACAGTCTGTGAGTTCGAGCCCCGCGTCGGGCTCTGTGCTGACTGCTCAGAGCCCGGGGCCTGCTTCAGATTCTGTGTCTCCCTCTCTCTCTGACCCTCCCCCCTTCATGCTCTGTCTCTCTCTGTCTCAAAAATAAATAAACGTCAAAAAAAAAATTAAAAAAAATACTTTAACATTAAAGTAGATTCACTGGAAAAATTGTAAAAATTTGTCTGCTTTTATACCACACTCTTAATTAATTGACAAAAGTCTCTGAAAGTGCAATTCTAGCTCCAGAATACTAAAACGTCAGCAGAAGGATAGTGTGGGCATGAAATTTATAGTTTTGATGAATGTGAGCCTCAAAAAGAGGAGGTATAGACTGGAATATCAAGATGGGGAGAATTTTCTACCCAGACAGGTGAATGTCTAAAGGTGAACAGCACTCTCGCAGAAAAGGGAGGAGGAGGAAATGCCTTGGGCTGAAACTCCTATCTAAGCATCTTGCTTACATAAACCCTGTTATTTCATTTGTTCAGTCCAGACTTGGCCTCCCTTACCCTGAGCAAAAGTGTTGTTAAAAAATCATATAGTCAGGAAAAAGAATATTAAAAAATCTTCGGCCTTGCAATGCCTCCTCCTGATTCAGAATGAAAAGATTAGGGCAAGTGGCATATCAGAACTGGGTCACTCCACCAGCTGATGTCAATTACGTGTAGCGCGCTCTAATCTGACTTGGTTCTTGGTAATAGGATCTGAGCAGGGAGTTGTCCAACCAAAATGTTAGCACAGTTGCATAGTAAGTGTCTAGAATGGAAGTCGACGTCATCACATGTCAATGCTCCCAAATTTGTCTGGAGGAATTAGGAACCTACAGATGACCCAACTGTGATGTTTATGAAATACTTCTGAGTTCTGGGGACTGTGTTAAGCATGCTGTATGTTACTTTGTGCATTCCTGTTTGCAACTTTAATATTTTTCCATACTTTCCTAGTGGAGGAAGCTGAGGTTCAGACATACAGCTGGTAGATAGTAAAGCTGGGATTCAAATCCAGGTAGTCTGGCTTCAGTCCATGTGCTGCTAGTTTTGTTTGTTTGTTTGTTTTGATGCTGTTAGTTGTAACCACTAAATTCCCTTCTATGATCCCACAAAAAGTGTTAAAAATGCAAGAGTTCAGAAGTATCAGTATAGCTTCATTATATCAATTCTAAGACCTAAAAAAGAATTACCCTGTGAGGTTTCCATACATATTAACAACGGTGCTGACAATTAGACTAAAATGTCAAAAAGCAAATATTGCAGTGTTGGAAAATAATGGTCTCCTTCCACAATTACTGAGATCACTTTTTTTTTTTCTGTTGAAGAAATGAACACATCCCACAGACAAAGCTGGGCCTACACGGAGGCATTTCATTGATATGATGGCTCAATAGTAGCACCTGGAGAAATATCACAGTGAAACCACTGCCGATGCTGGGCATTGCACTGACCTGATATCTGAAACGGTGAGCTTCACATTCTGCCTAATAATTAAAGCAATTTATCTTCAGACGGATCTAGGCCATTTTGTTGTTCAACATGAAACTCTTGGGGGATGAAGATGACTGTAGGCAATCTCTGTTGTGCAAATACTAATATGAAAAGTACACGGGTAACTCGTTGAGATGCCATCACCTATGTGGTCATCTCAACTTTGACTGCTAGATTGATGCCACTACACATGGCTAGAAAAGACTTACTCAGAAATTAGCAGTAACGTAACTGAAGCGTTACCACCATCTTGAGTGACCTAAAATGCAGACCAAATGACAATGCTTAAGCAAGTCTTTATCCTGTCCCAAAGGCCAAATTAAGAAACAAATATGAGAAAAGAATGCCTGCAAAGGCCAAAGAACTCTGATATTATATGGCATGCCATTTGAGTACAGGTTTGTCCTGCCCGCTTCAATAGCCATTGGACAGTAGTGTGTGGCTACTGAGCAACTGATGTGTGGGTAGTCTGAATTGACACATGCTGCAGGTATAAAATAAGACCCAGATTTAAAGACTTAGTATGGAAAAAGAATGTAATCCATCTCAATAATTTTCAAACATTGATTACATGTTGCAATGATAGTTCTGATACATATGCTTAGGTAAAATATATTTTAATATTAATTTCGCCTGTTTCTCATTACTTTTTAAAATGTGGCTACCATAAAATTTAAATTGCAAATGTGGCTTACATTGTGTGTCTATCAGGACGTTCTGGTAGGTACTCTATACTAACGGCAGCCCAGGAATGAGACAGCTTGGTTTTCATTGTGGATGCTGAGGGACTACCTAGGGGCCAAATGGAATATTTTTGATGGGCTCGTCATCTCCAGTGATTTTTGTTTGTTTGTGTCCAAGTTAATTGCTTTCTGCTCTTTGTTACATCCTTTCTTATATTTTCTTTGGGTGTTCTTCTCGCCCCCCTCCCCCCATTCTTCAATAGAATCTGTAGCTCATTCATTTTTAGGATTTCTTGTTTCTCAGTAAGTTAATTTAACTCTAAAGTATTTATTGATTTAGAAACGTCCCCAAATTTTGGCATATGACACTTATTGTTGTGTAGTTTAAATTTTTTTTATAATATCCTCTTGTGGTTTCCTCTTTGGCTACTAGGTTATTTTTATGATACAGATATGTGATATAGATTCTTTGGCATGTCTTGAAATTTCCTCTGTGACTTGCTATGTAGTTTCTCTGACAGTTCTGTTTGTGCTTGAAAAGAATGTGTATTTTATGCTTTTTATTCATTATGTGCAGGCTTCTACATTATAGTCTTTTGGGTTAGGCCTTTGTGTTGTTCAAATATATATTATAATTATAAATCCTTAAATTACAAGAATTATAACATTATAATTATAAATCTTTAATACTATTTCTCTCTGCCTCATGTATTGGTTTGAGAGAGGTGTATGAAAGTTTCCCACTGTGATTATAGATTTGTCAATTCCTCCTTACAATTCTCTCATTACTTTATGTATTTTGAGGCTCTATTGTTAAGTACATAAAATTTCATGACGATTTTATTTTCCTGTTGAGTTGTTCTTTTTATCTTACTTATCTATGATTCTATCAGTGTTTCTCGGCTTAAAATTCTATGTTGTTTGATTTGAATGTAGTAATACCAACCATCTCTTGATCGGTATTTGCCTGGCTCATATTTGTCCATCTCTTTCTGTGTCAACATGTTTTTGTGTATTACTCTTAAAAAAGTAGCTGGATGGTATTCTTTTTTTTTTTTTTAAATTTAATTAGAGGCGATTAAAATTTTTTTGTATTTAATATGATTACTAATACATTAATTCCTATTTACACTATCTGGTTTTATGTTTTTGTGTCCCCCCCCCCCCCCCCTTCTTTTCTGGGTTTTTATTGAATTGACCAGATGTTCTTTATTCCCTTTATATCCTCTCAACTCGTTTGGCAATTATACATTTGATATTTATTACTTTTACAGGTTTTCCTTCTGACTTAACGAATTGTGGAGTTAACCAAATCCTTATCTCCCTCCCGAACAGTATAAGAAGTTAGAATGACTATTCCTTCCTATATTCCAAATTATCATGTACGATTTTAGTTTTTTCTTTCATCTAAGCCACAAAATTAGTTAATGTTATTATTATTTTGCATCTGAAGTTCAGTTAGATCTATCAGCATGCTTACCTAAAGCTTCTTCATCTCATTATTTCCTCCACTCTTATTTCATTATTTCATTATTCATTATTTCCGTGGATTTCATTATTCATTATTTCCATCTTATTATTTCATCCACTCTTCCTCCAGATTTACCATTATTCTTGCTGAATGATGTTATTTAGTAATTTTTTTTTCAGTAAACTACTATAAATAGTAGACCCTTTCAGTCTTTTTATTTATTTACCTTCCCTTGATATAGTTTAACTGGTGGATAGTAACTTTGCTTTACCACGTTGAAAATTTACTCTATTGCATTCTGGCATCTTTTGTTACCAATGGAGGGGACGTTTTCTGTCAGTCTATTTTGTGTCTCTGCACGCAGAGAATGACATATTTTAAAAACATTTATTTATCTTTGAGAGAGCACAAGCCGGGGAGGGACAAAGAGAGGGAGACAGAGGATTCGAAGCAAGCTCTGTACTGACAGGCTGATAGCAGTGATCCTGATGTAGGGCTTGAAATCACGAATCAAGAGATCATGACTGGAATTGAAGTCCGATGCTCAACTGACTGAGCCACCCAGGGACCCTGGGAATGACATGTTGAAACCCTCTGTTTGTGATGGCTCCAAAGCCCCTATTAAGTTCTATACCCATTAAAGGTGTAAACTATGAACTGATTTGGTTTAAACTCTTGTTCACTTTGCTGATTTTGGCTCCATTTTTCACTCAGGGATTTCACACTCTGCATTTGAAATTTGCTAGGTATCCAAATTCTGTTTCTGTAGAGTTTAATTTTTTTCCATGAGAGAGAGTCATTCCCTGTCAGTTCAGTCTGCAATATTGACTTGACATTCTCAATGGTCTCATTACTGCTACATCCCACAGTCTCTGGAGGTGCCAATATGACAGTATGGTCTTGACTCTAATGTCTGCAAGTTAGAGTCATGGAGCATTTATGATAAAGTTTTAAGACTCTTAGCACATTTACTTGCTGAGACCCCCCACCCCCCACCCCATGACATCCCCACATTCTGCTCTCACCTCTACTCCTGTGGTCCCTTCACCTTGGCAGTCTGTTCTCCTAGGCAGAATTCCATTGCGCATGCCCTCTGCCTGTCATTCCTATCATGGCTCTACAGCTGTTCCCTGGGATATGCCTCTTTGTTTTGTTTTGTTTTTTAATTTTTTTTTAACTTTATTTATTTTTGAGACAGAGAGAGACAGACCATGAACGGGGGAGGGGCAGAGAGAGAGGGAGACACAGAATCGGAAGCAGGCTCCAGGCTCTGAGCCATCAGCCCAGAGCCCGACGCGGGGCTCGAACTCACGGACCGTGAGATGGTGACCTGAGCTGAAGTCGGAGGCTTAACCGACTGAGCCACCCAGGCACCCCATGGGATATGCCCCTTTGACTTGACAATGGAGAGAAGTACATTTACATCTTGGCTGCAACCCTTTCTGTGTGCCATGGGTTACTTGAAGTTTATCAGGTGAGTCTGGTTCTAGTCCACCAAGCCTTTCAAATTCAGAGAACATACATCTCCCCCCTTCCCCCCTCCTTGGCTCTAGTCTGGGAGAGAAGAGTCAGCAACCCCCTCTGTTGGGGATGGGGAGAAGGATGGGGATACAAGGCTCAGCTTGTGCCAGAGAAAACCCCCTCACACGCTTCCCTCTCTCAACTCTTTGCCCTCTCATAATGCCCTTCCTACAGATCAATAATTGAAACTTTCCACAGCACCAATTTTAACATTTTTCATGATTTCATTTCTTTATTCTCTTTACTTATACTAACCAACACTTGGGTATTTATATCTGAACTCAGACATGTATCAGATTTTGATGCCTATTTACTCTAGTAATGGCAACTAGTGAGTTATTAAGGATTTCTAAAGTGTATTATTTTTTTTCTTGAGATTTTCCTTCAGTCTTTGTTATTATGGGACTTTTTTTCTCTTCTGAAAAGGGGTCTGCGATCTGTAGTCACCTATGTTAACTATGATTAAAAAGTTCGAGTGAGGAGTCTTCTGTGAATGGAATTTACTTTAGTAATGGTTAAAAGTATTAATCCTAACTTTGATGGATTATCTTTCACATAGTAGGCATTATGTAAATACTATTGAATACATGAGTGAGAAAGAAGCAATCCAAAATCCATAACACCTGTTCTTAAATTATAGAAGTACCGGAAAGTGTTGAAGGAATTGTTTTCTCAAATTTCAAAGAAGAACAAGAACTTTTGGTGCGCCTTTTCTGATTCCAGACACGTTCCCTTTGGTGTACTTAAAACATTTAACCTATAGTTGCCGTGGTGGTGTGTCTGCCATTAGCCTTCCTGAATTTGTGATATTATCTTACTTTAATAAAATGCTTTTCAAGGATTCTTGCAGGTTACTTCATAACATGGGATGGGGAGTGGGACTAGATGAAATTTAAGGTCTTTTCCAATCTAAGATTCTGTGATTCCCTTCAGAAAATTCTGGCATCGTCTCTTCTCTTCCCACTAGTGGTCCAGCAGAAGTGAGTTATGCAGGGCAGAGCTTGGGAGCCTGTGGAACAATTACTTTTCCACATGTCTTCATTGGCAATAGTATGCTGCCATATGGCTAAGTATAGCATGCAGGTGTCACAGATGAAATCTTCCAGAAGCTTTCATGGCCTTAAAAAGCCAAACAACTTGCTTTGGGAACATTATGTACTTAATAAGGAAAGTTAGATTTTGGTCCACATGTGTCTTAAGGAGCATGAATTATTTAGAATGAAAAGGGATATATCTACATAAAGGAACATTTTGTTTTCTTTTTAGCATTAAGCACAGCTGTATATGGAACAAAGTATCAGATATAGGCTTTTACCTTTTAAAAATTATTCTCCTTGAAAGTTCACATTTTTGACCCACGTTTGCTATAGCTTTCCACGGTCTACTATGGAGAAAATGTATAACAGTAATAGGACTTTTGAGTTCTACCTGTTTTCTTATCAATGACTGTATAACAACTTGCTTGAGTTCTTTGTGACTCATTTTCTCCATAAGGAAGAGGATACTTTCTGTTCCAAAAAGCTCTAAGTATATTTGGTGATGAAATGGATTCTAGAAGGACCAGGTGTTTAAGAATTCTAAAAGGTATTATTTTCTCCCTTAGTTTCTATACATGTTTAAATTCCTGTGATTGAATTTAGTAAATAGGAAACAGGAACATATACACCCACAATCTAAATGACTGAGAAAGAAGTTGATAAACAAGACCATATTTAGCAAGCATTTTAATTTGGGGAAGAGACTGGACAAAGAAAAGAAAAAGAACATCAATAATGCTGAACTTCAGTGAACTGTATTTATTAGCATCCGTATTGTTCTCTAGTTAATAGAGGTATAACATTTTGTATTCTACAGAATAACTGTCATCTATGTTCCCATTTATGAAAACATTCTAAAAATAGCACTCTGAATTCTTCAAAGCAGAGACCATTGGTGCCAGATAATTGAGTGCACTAATTTTACCAGATCCATATGTATGTATGCACATATATGTATGAATGTACATGGTGGTAGTATCTCTAGAGCTTTTCGTTTGCTGGGAGTCAACAGTGAGTTGTAAACACATACACATTTGAGTGTAACTACTAGAAATAAGATGGTTTGAAGCAAAAACTATTAAAAAAGGAAGTCTCCTGAAATGAATTATGCTGTGTAGTCCCACAGAGGCAATTGAATGGATTGTGGCTTCTGAGAACAATACGACAGAAAAATTTCAAGGAAATCTCACCAAAAGTATTTTAGTGACCTGTGGCATGGAACAGCTCGTCATACACAGAACTTCAAGTAGTCTCTTCAACTTATGGTTCACATTTTCATAAGAAAGAACCGGCTAGCTAGTCAAGAAAGGGTGGCAGTAATTGCTTTCTCAGTCAGTGGGAAAATAGGAAAATGAAAAACAGGATAACTTAAGAAAGGCAAAGTCATTTTGTACCTTCTGGAACCTCTCAGTTTGAAGTCAAAACTAAACATCATGTTTCCTTCAGAAGCAACAAACAAATTGTTTTCTTCATAATGGAGCATTATCTCCTATAAAGAAAAATAAAGCAATGTTATTTACATGTTTAATGTTTAAAAAAGAAATAAAGACTAGCAGTCGCCAGAATGATGGGACAATGGATAAAGAACAGACCCAAAGATTCCCTTCCCTCTTCCAAACCTCCACCCTGCAAGGCTCCCCAGAGAGGCGAATGCAGAAGCAGATCAGAGCTGGGAGGCTAGAGCTCTTGGAAACTTAATCTCCCACTCTTTCAGAGTTTGAATCCTGGGAGGTTGACTGGCAGCCTCACTCTGGCCTTCTGGCTATTTCTGGAAAGACTCAAAGAACTTCTTTAAGTCATATGATTTGGCTGTTAAAGATCTTGACACAAAATCTTTCTTTGACCTGGGACAAGGTGAAGAACCGAGGAATGAATTATCTAAAGGAGCATGAACATTTCTGCTTGCCCCAGTGTCCTTTTCCTGAGAGGTGCTGTGCTTGGAATCTCAGGTGCACTTTTGGGCCAAACCTGGTGATTCACCTTCACTACCTCTGTGGAAGAACATAGCCTAGTCTCCTCCCATCTCTGCCTGTTCATTCCAAGCAGAGCCACTATGTAGGGCCCGGTTCAGCCAACCTTCCCTTTGTACAAATCTACAAATTTGTTCTGTTTTGAGTAAGACATTCTAGGCAGGCAATGGACAAGAAAAATCACTGTGGTGCTTGCTTCTCTGTCTCTGCATGAGACTAAATTCTTTAACTGGCTTCTGGAGAAGTACAGCTCTCTGCCCAAAGGGTTTGCTCAGGTTGATTATCATATACCTGGTTGAGAAATAAAATCATCTTGAATGGTTTAAAAACTGCAATAAACTTTGTTATTTAAATATTAACAATGTTACTTCATCTTTATCTAAGTAGAGTGACTGTAAGTGGGATTGTTAACTATCCCATAAATACAGGGTTTAAGTATCTATCTTGGATGGATGAGGATGGAAATGGGTTTCAATTCCCAGGGGGAAGACAGAGATATAGTGTGGGGCAGTATGAACAGCAATGGCCTTGAAGATTAACTGGTTCAAGTTTGAGGACAGACTCAGTCACACCTGGGCTGTTTGACTTTGGCTAATTTACTTTCTGAGAAAACTTTTTGAACTTCCATCCCTTCCTCTATAAACTGGGGATAATAATACCAATGCCATTGGGTTGTGAGATTTGAGTAAATAAATCAACTAGAACAGGACCTGGTACATGGTAACTGATCAAGAAATGGTGACTATATTTATAGTATTAAGATGGAAGACATAAAACCATTAAAAATAGAAAGATTTAAATATCAGCAAGTGTTATCAGGGCTATGACATTATGGGAAACTTTATTTTCTCCTTCATTTTTCTTTTTATTAAATAACAAGCATGATGAGTGAAGTTTATGATATTGATTTTCTATATATTGCATGTCTGTATTTCTATCTATCCCTCTATGTCCTTCCTATGCATACATATAGAGATTTGAATGCATGCAGTATTTTGGGCTGAAATGAGTGCTTGCTCTGGAGAAAAAACTAAGACCCCAGCAATGACACTCTGGAGTGGGGTGGAGACTCTGGTACGGGCTTCAGAGATCTTGAGGCTAGTTCAGTATTTCCTCCAAGTTAACCGGGGAGCTTTTGCCTTAGCTCCATTTTTTTTCCTTCATAAAATGCTGTGATCAGAGGGTGTGATTATGAAAGTCTCTTTGTGCTCTGAAGTGACGCAATTCTATGTGGATCACAAAGAGAGCAAACAACCATTTCTACCTCTCCAAGTCTTACTTGGGAATCCCTAAATGGAAGGTAGAATGTATACGTTGAATTGAGTTTCACATGGAGAAGATTATTCCCAATAAATTTCCTATCTCCAGGCTTATGGGAAGAGAAGAGGAAGATCTTGTGGTGTTATTCTGAAGTTTCTGATTCTCCTGGTCATTTATAATCACATAGATGTAACTATAGGCTTTTTTTTTTTTTTGGTCAATGAGTCTCCACATAGACACCCACCTAGTGAAGGTCGGTTCTGCCCGCTTTTTTAAGTGGGTGCCTGGTCTGCTCTGCTCTATTTCACTGAACTAATAAATCATGAATATTTTTCTTAGCCATTTAAAAGTCATTTCCTCTCATTTTCCCTAGGCACCAGAGGCAATCTTATACATAAAGGCTGGTGTGTGTGTGTGTGTGTGTGTGTGTGTGTGTGTTGTGTTTGTATGTTTTGATTGCTGCCTTCAAAAATAGTATACAATAGCAAACAACTGCTTAGAGATTTTTCAAGCCAGAATTTATCAATGACCTAAACTCTAGCAGTGTATTCATCAAAAAGCAAAGATGTATGACTTGTATTACTTAACCTTTCCACACCACCTGCTTCTTATTATATTTTTTATTTCATATTCAACTTCTTATTTGAAATTCAAACAACTTATTATAATCATGTGTCCGCTTTCTGAACAGAGGTGGAACATTCTAAAATCTGGTGTTTTATGTATAGAAATTGCTTTTAGGGATGCCTGGGTGGCTCAGTTGGTTAAGTATCCAACTCCTGATTTTGACTCAGGTCATGATCTTGCAGTTTGTGAAATTGAGCCCCATGTTGAGCTCCACACTGAGCACGGGGACTGCTTGGGATTCTCTCTCTCCCTCTCTCTGCCCCTCCCCTGCTCACACATTTTCTCTCTCTCTATTGAAAATAAAAAGTAAAAAAATGCTTTTACAGTAATTCATCTATTCAGCAATAAGTAAATATTTATTTATTGAATGCCAATATTTCTACAGATTTCTAGATATCAGGGATATGTCAGTGAGCAGAGGAGAGTGTAATGTCTTCCTTCATGGAGCTTAGACTTCTAGTATGTCTGGGGGTGGGGAGGAAGAGAGACAGACAGCAAATACTAATATTGTATATTAGACTGTGAGGAGTGGTGTGGAGAAGAAGCAGAGCAGGAAGATAGCAAGTTCCAAGAGTGTGTGTGTGTGTGTGTGTGTGTGTTTGTATGCTGTAGGCAAAGGGGGGAGGAGTTCAAATTTAAATAAGAGTATGGGGAAAGACTCTGCTGTCAAGGTGACTTTGGAACAAAGATCTGCAGGAGGTAAGGGAGAGGGTGGGGGTGGAGGGTGGGTAACCAGTGGGAAAGCCTCTTGCTGAGAAGTGACAGTCAAGTGCAAAGGCCCCAAGGCAGGAGCTGCCTGGCCTGCTTGGGGAACAATGAAGAGGTCCATGTGGCTGGAATGGAGTAAGGGAGGTAGGAGATAAAAGTAGAAGAGAAAAGGTGCCCAGATCAGAAATACAGAAGTATTTAGGGGTGCCTGGGTGGCTCAGTCGGTTAAGCATCCAACTTTAGCTCAGGTCATGATCTCACGGTTTGTGAGTTTGAGCCCCACGTTGGGCTCTGTGCTGACAGCTCAGAGCTTGGAGCCTGCTTTGGATTCCATGTCTCTCTCTCTCTCTGCCCCTCCCCTGCTCATACTCTGTCTCTCTCTGTCTCAAAAAAAAATATGAAATATTTCAAAGAAAAATAAATGATCAATTAGTATAGTTATTAGACACAGGGGCAATATCCATAAACAAAACAGATGAAAAACTCCTATTCCTGGAGTTGATATTCTTTTTTTTTAAATTTTTTAATGTTTATTTTTTCTTTTTCTTTAAAAAAATATTTTTTAATGTTTATTTATTTTTGACAGAGAGAGACAGAGCATGAGCGGGGGAGGGGCAGAGAGAGAGGGAGACACAGAATCCAAAGCAGGCTCCAGGCTCTGAGCTGTCAGCACAGAGCCTGACGCAGGGCTCGAACTCACAGACTGAGAGATCATGACCTGAGCCGAAGTCGGATTTTCAACCGACTGTGCCAACCAGGCGCCCTTATTTTTTCTTTTTCTAAATATAATTTGTCAAGTTAGGTAACATACAATGTATACGGTGTACTCTTGGCTTGGGGAATAGATTCCCATGATTCATCGCTTACATACAACACCCAGTGCTCATCCCAACAAGTGTCATCCTCAATGCCCATCACCCATTTTCCCCTCCCTCCCACTTCCTCATCAACCCTCAGTTTGTTCTCTGTATTTAGGAGTCTTTTATGGTTTGCCTCCCTCTCTGTTTGAAACTGGTTTTTCCCCTTCTCTTTCCCCCATGGGCACTATCAACAATAGCCAAATTATGGAAAGAGCCCAAATGTCCATCAACTGATGAATGGATAAAGAAGATGTGGTTTACATATACAGTAGAATACTACGTGGCAATGAGAAAGAATGAAATCTTGCCATTTGTAACAATGTGGATAGAACTGGAGGGTATTATGCTAAGTGAAATAAGTCAGTCAGAGAAAGACAGATATCATATGTTTTCATTCATATGTGGAATTTTTAATGTTTATTTTTGAGAGAGAAAGAGAGAGAGTGTGCGAGCACGAACAGGGGAGGGGCAAAGAGAAAGGAAGACAGAATCTGAAGCAGGCTGCAGGTTATGAGCTGTCAGCAAAGAGCCTGACTTGGGGTTTGAACTCACAAGTGAGATCATGACCTGAGCCGAAATCAGAGGTTCAACCGACTGAGCCACCCAGGAACCCCTGGAGTTGATATTCTAATGAGGGGAGACAGTAAACAAAACAAAACCCAAAAAGTGACAGTATAATATGCCAGGAGGGATAAATGCAAAGGGAGAGAAATAGAGGATGCTGGGGCAGGGTGTGTGGGTGCTGAGTAGTTCACTGTTACCTAGAATGATCTTGGATGAAAACTTCCTGAGACTAAAGCCTAAACTCTTGGTTCCTTATGTATTATTCAGTTCTTAGCATCAGTATGAGTAACTAATATTAAATCATTGAAAATGATCTGGCTAAATATTCTTTCAACAAATATGTTTTATTTATGTTTTGCGTACCAAGGACTGTAATAGTTGAAATCTGTCTAAACGGTAATAGCTTCTAGGGTGTAGTTTAAACCGTATACAAAAGAGGATGTTCTAATCTAAAGCCAAGTATGCTCAACGCATGATGGGCAAAAGGCCATGGTATCTTGGGTGTTCTTTAGGTTGAGGCTTTGCATAGATTCTGGGATGGAGGTAAGATATTAGTCTATGCTCTATTTTTTTTTTTTTTTTTATGAGACCAGCAAGTCTGACTCCAACTCAATAACTCACTTTAGATAAACCTATTTTCAGCTTTGTTTGGAAGATGTAAGTCTTGGTCATTCTTTACTGTCCATTACTTTAGATGACTAGTGGTATGGTCTAACAATTGAACCAGAGATACATATATTCAGTCGCTAGCAGCAGTTGATGTATATTTCTGCGTTATGCCTGTCCTTGGCAAAGGATGCTTCAGATGCTCCCTTTGCTGCCGTGGTGTCAATTTGATAAACGGACAGGCTTCCTTCCCAGCAGGGCTGGTGTGGCTCCAGGTTGCAGCACTGCCCACTTCAGTAGTCTGCAGGCCGTTCGTTGTTCCTGCCTCCTGTGAGCGCACAGAGTCCACTCCGAGTGCACCAGGGCATTCCAAAAGATGCTCAGGCTGACAGCATCACACCAGTACAAGGAGAAAATAAAGTTTTGTTCTGTTCTGTTAAACGTCTCTGCAGGCTCTACAGAGACATATTGCCAGAAGAGTAAAAGGAAAGTTAATTCTGTCCATGGCAGAGTTATCTTGAAAATTTACTGCCAGCACCTTGCAACAGATATATTTGTATAGTTTAGCTTTTCTTTCAAGCAATATTTCGAACTCAGTGGTTATTCATTCCTGTGTTGGATGTTTAAAAGGGAGAAACACAGAAAATAGTGTATTAATGAGCACAGTTTTTAAAGGTAAAGAGAGTGAAAGAGGACATGCCAAATCATGGAGACTAAAGGAAGGGTAGCCAGAGAAAACCAGTTGGTTGAGCATCCGACTTTGGCTCAGGTCAAGATCTTACAGTTTGTGAGTTCAAGCCCTGCATCAGGCTCCGTGCTGACAGCTCGGAGCCCGGAGCCTGCTTTGGCTTCTGTGTCTCCCTCTCTCTCTCTGTCCCTCCTCTGCTCTTGCTCTGTCTCTCGCTCTCTCTCTCGCTCTCTCTCAAAAATAAACATTAAAAAATTTAAAAAAAATTTTTCTTAAATATTATAAAAATTAATGAACATCATCATTATAGCTAGACTTACCTATGCATTTTACTGGTTTTAATATTTACCACTGTGTTTTGTATACCGTGTATTCCATCACCTTGAGTTCTTTTTGCAGTTTCCTCTGATTAGAGAGTTCCTCAAGCAATGCTACTGGACAGTCTATGCTGTTGTGGGACTTTTGGAAATCCTTACATACCTGAAAATGTCTGTCACTTGCTGTCACACCAGGGTAGTTTGGCTACAGACTCATAGAGTCACATTCTTCTTGCTTGCGTCCTTTGCAAACAGTACTGTTTTCTAGTTTTTACTGTAACAGATGAGATTTTTCAGTACTGGCCTGATTTTTTTTTTTTTTCCTTTCCAGGTGAACTGTTATTATTATTATAGTTATTTTCTGCTTGGAAGCTTGAAGGGTTTTATCTTTATCCCTGAGACTCAGAAATTTTACCAGGATGCATTTAAATACTTGTACTTTTTTTTCTTTTTTTCAGTATTCTACCCCAGCTGTAGGCTATTTCGTCAGATAGTCTCAATACTACTTTTGGAGATGTCTTAGCTTAGGTTCTTTCAAAAAAGCAGAGCCTGAGACATTGACTTGGTGTAGTTTATTTTGGGGAAATTATCACAGAGAATAAGATGAGGGGACTTGGAAGAGTAAAATGTTCCTTCCCTGGAAGGAAAGCCAGTCTCAGTGTGCCTTATTAGTTGGTTACCAACAGGGCAACTAGGGCTTAATCCCCCTGAGGTTGTGCCTTAATCCCCCTGAGGTTGTGCCTCCCCCTGAGGTTGTACCTAAGGTAGGAGAAGAAAAGTATTTATCCACCAGTTTCCATGCCCCCCTTGGCCAAAGGTTGCGTCATATTGTCCTCATACGTCTGGGTTTGCACATTTATCCCCAGGCTTTGGGTCTCTTAGTTAGTTGTTTTACCTTCGTTAGGCCGTGCTTGCTGAAATTGCATGAAAGCACTGACAGAAGCCCCGGTGACTTTTGTGGGTTTAGAGCTTTATTCCTTCAAACCACTACTGTGTAGCAAATACTTAATTTCTGAATGCTAATCAGGGTCAGTGTGTCAACTCCCTTCTTAGTTGGTGCATCTGTTTGAGAAGCCCTAAATGACAAAATAGTAGTCATAGCTTTAAATTCCGTGGAATTTAAAGTGGAAGCCCTTCTGCCTTTCTGTGTTCTCTGGTGGAATCCTCCTCCCCTACCCTCCATCTTCACCCCCAGTACCAGGACTCAGAACTTTTAACCCAGCAGAGCCTAAGGCTATAGGGATGGGAAGCCCACATTCTGAAAGTGGGTCACTAGGAATGATGACGAGATGAGCTAATCTTACTTCCATCCCTTGGTTTTTGGACTCATGTACTCTAGTTACGCTTCACCATGTATTGGCTAGAGGTTCACTAAATATACAGAGTCCTGGAGGACAGCATTCAATCTTCCCTAATATGGTCCCCGAGGAGGCTCCTTCACTGGGCTTAACATAGGGAGATTTCATCATTCTGCTAGGCTGGCTTCTTCCTGGTGATGTGGTATAAGGTGGGATCTGAGGATTCTCTAGTCATGCACTCTTTTCATTTGCTTTTGCTATAAAATATGTCCCTTGGTCTGAGTCGATTTTATTGGGATCCTAAGATGGTATATCATATACTCTTCAAGCCTCAGATGATGCTAGCTGAGGCAGCATGGATAGGAAACGCAAAGTCATGATGAAAGTAGGTGTAAACTCTGGCAAGGTTATATTGCTGCCCTTCTAAGATGTCAATTATTTGTCACCCAAGTGATTGGCCATCTTGAGGGATGTTTCTATATTGAGGCACCATATTGTATCTCTGCTGCAGAAATTCAGCAATAGCTCTCTCTTAGTGAGAGAGAGCCCATGCTCTGGACCTATGCATGGCCTCCATTTCTGTCATCAAGGCTGCTTCATTCATAAGACTATAGTGGAAGCACTGGGGTGTCTAGTCAGAGGCTGACTGATAGCCACTGGACAAGCCAGCCTATTCTCCTAATTTCCCAGTACCTCTATGAATGCTCTAGAATGCTCTCCAGTAGGCATTAACATAAGACACAAATACCCATACATGCTTTGGGCCTTCTGCCAAAGAATCATCCACAAACCTGTTCCTCAGACTTCCTTGTGTGTTTTCAAGCCTCTGATTGTGTTTCTTTCAAAATCCTGACCAATCAGCAAAGCCCTCTGACAGCCCCAAGGTCTGTGTGTATCTGTGCTTTAGGCAGTTTCTCCCTGCAGACAGGTGTATAGCCAAGTGTGTGGCTTAGAGTTATACCAATTGGGAAAACTTGTCTTTTTTGCTGCCCTTCAGGGCACCTTTGACTGGGGTTTGATTGTGGTGGCAGTCTATTATCACTTATCATAAGTATTTTGGGCTAATCCATCTGTGTACCAGGCTCAAATATTTTCTCCTTTATGAGTTAGTCATAGGGAAGCCTCCATGACAGCATGTAAAGTCACATGACAGTTGAAGCCACCTGCTTATGCAACTTCGTTGTGCTCTCTGGCCCTGCTCAGCACAATCCTCAATGTATTACTTACAATATACAGTGATTGTTTCTGTCCCTGGATGACCTGATGACTGTGGGTCTCATAATCCCAACTTCTCATAGGCAGCTCCAGCTGCATAGTCACATTGGATGTCCTAGCCTCTATTAGGGCTCAAAAGCATGCCAGGTAAGTAGTTCTCTCCCTTTGAATGTTTGGCTTTGCTCGTTAACAGAGATTCTGCACAGCATCCTAGGATACCTCTAGCACCATCCATCTTCTAGGTCATACTGTCTGAGCATCAGGGCAGCTTGTACTATGGTCTGGACCTGCTACAGGATCTTCTCTTGCTCTGGGCAGCATATATCACACCTAAAAATGGCAGCTTTCCAAGACACCAATAAATGGTCCACAGTGTATTACCATGTGTGGTATGAGCTGACACTGGCATCTGAACAAGTTTACTGTGCAGTGCCTCTTTCTTAGTGGTGGGAGGTATAGGTGCACCAATTTGTCATTTGCATTAAACAAGATTTTTCCCACATGTTCCGATTCACTGGATCTTCAAAAACATCACCCATGGAGTAGGTCCTCGAAACCTCGAAGGCTTTATTATCTAAGCTATGGCACATACGTGTCTGACCACGGCACCCTAAATACTTACCACTTCCGCCTCACCCGGTCCGATTACTGTGATACCACCAGTGTGGTCAACCA
Source organism: Panthera leo (assembly GCF_018350215.1). Taxonomy (NCBI): domain Eukaryota; kingdom Metazoa; phylum Chordata; class Mammalia; order Carnivora; family Felidae; genus Panthera; species Panthera leo. Next base: position 149,499,900 of record NC_056686.1, on the reverse strand, counting down.
GAATCATGCTGATTCTGTGGAATATCAAGGCCATTAAGGTCCTTGTGGACTATATTGTGACAGAGAGCAGGAGATTTAACCTAGTCCTAAGGTAAGATAGCAGTGTACTCTACTGTCTTTTTGACATGACCACAAAGTGCTTTTGTTCCTTATTATTCATGGGGGTTGAGAAAAATGCATTTGTCTGCTCAAAAGCTGCGTGTTACGTGCCGAAGTTGTGATAATCAGTTGTAGTAAAGACCGTATCTACTGTAGCACTTGTGACTGTAGCCACCACCTGGTTTTATTTTGGGCCAGTCATTCACCACGATCCTTCTAGTTTTTGAAGAGGCCAAATAGGTGGGTTGAATGGTAACTTGCCTTCATCCTTCGAATCTTTGTTAATGGTGCTAATTTCTGCAGTTCCACCTGTGATGTAGCACTGCAGTTTTAGGGACTTTTCCTTATCCTTTTCAAACACAGTGGCTTTTATTCCATTGGCCAAGGAACTAATCTTGATTGCACTATGGTAATGGGCAATAACTGCACAGATGGTCTGTGGACCCATGGGACCACTAGGAGATGGATGTGGGCCAGGATTCCATTCATTGTCTGGCTTATATAAGCCTTGCTCTAATGAAGGGCAATGGCACTTCAGATTCCTTGCTATCAGAGTCAGCTCAGACCCTGTGCCCAATAGCCCTTGAATAGTCTGAGTATTCTTTCCCCAGTACATACTTATTCTGATAACTAGTTTCAGGTCCTTTGGGGAAACATTAGGGGATATTTATTGTATACATTTGCAGTGGTGGTGCAGGCTACTTCCTCAAGGGGACCCAGCCTCTTTATTAGTCAATGAGCTCTGGATCTGAGACTGAGCTCTGAGTCTGAGAATTGACTTAGATCTAGAGAATGAGTGAGTGAGTGTGATTTTCCATTTGGTGGCTGATACCAGTTTTTTGTGTTTTTTTGTTTTTGTTTTTTTCCTTGCCAGATTGCACCTTCTGGTTATACAGCTAAAACTCTAGTTGGCTGCCCTTCCCTCTTGGTTCCATGATCTATTAATAATTGCCACAGATCCCTATGGGTCAAGGCACTCTGTCCCTCTGACCATCCTGCCCATTTCAATAATTATATCCACTCTCTTTCTGCAAAGACAAAACAGCCTCAGCCATTTTAGAATTCTACCAATTCTAGCAATACCAGGGAAACCAGTTCCAATGCAGTACCTTCTAGAGTCAACAGCTATAACCAAGCTTCTCTACAATGTTGGCGCTTCCCTTCATCATGCGTTCTTTATTGACTGAGTGGAAGAGTGTCCTTTGGACCTCCTCAGGGAGCATAGTCAGGTGGTGGTTTCTTTGTCTAACATTAATACACTACAACATTTCCTGAGCCTTTCAGTCTCTTCCCCAATTCTCTGCCTAAGCAGTGCTACACCTGATTTACTTTTGTAAGGTCCAAGCTTCAAGGAACAATCCCAGCAGTGTATCAGAACCAACTTTGTTCTTGCTAAGACATTGAACACTGAATCACAGAAGAATGTTTCAATGTCGGTAAACTCTCCCCTTCGTCTGCCTTAGACTCTAACCTCATATATGAGCACCCTCAAAATCTGTCACCATATTGGTTCCCCTGATTTCTGCCTTGCAATTCTTTAGCTGTGCTGTTTTCTGGCAGAGCAGAGAGTATATATCCCCTGTGTTTGTGCTATGACCTAAACATTCCTATCATACATTCCTATCATTATAGCTCTTACTCCACAGGATAGGAACCAAGGCATGCTTCTGCTAGCTGTTTATTATATAGCACTTAGAGAGTGGAGAAATAAACTTCAGATGAGTCCAGTCTGGAGCTGTGAAAGCGATGTGTTTGAATACAAGAAGAAGAGCATATCATCTGAGGTGTTATCCTCAGATAAAGCTTTTGCAGTGTCTCTTCATCAGGGTTTCTCAACAGCAGCACTATTGGCATTTAGGCTGGATAATTCTTTATTTGGGGGGCCATCCTGTGTATTGTAAGATGTTAGCAGCCTGACCTCTATCTGCCAGATGCCAATAACACTTCTCTCCCTCAGTTGTGATAACCAAATCTCCTTCGTGAGAATCGCCGCTTGGGTGACAGGATCCAGGTTCCGTGAGGTGATGGCAGGATTCTTCAGGGTGCTGCTAAGGTGAAGTGTCATCAGGCATTCCTGTGCACATGGGGTAGCTACAGCAATGGCTGCAGAAAAAAAAAAGGGTAGGCTAAGAAGATATGAGCCAGGGCATAAAATGTGTGTGATACAGAGGTAGACGATATGCACTCATTGCACTGAAGGGAACACTGAGCCTCAGGGAGGTTGAACAACTTAAGTTGATGCATTTAAGTTGGGTGCACTGGGCATGAAGATGAATAAGACACAATACCTCCCCTTAGGGAATTTTCAGTCCAGCAAAATGTGAAGTATTATATAATAAATAATTGCACATAGGTGTTGATGAAGTCATACAACCAGCAAACGACAAAGCTAAAAATGGAATGAGATTTATTTGACTTCCAAATGTATATTCATTTTAGCACATAGCTAATGCCTCAAGATTTTATTATGTTTATGGCATGCTAGAACTTTTGCTAAATTATTTGCATACCTGGTGTCATTTAACGTTCTTAGAAATCTAATTAAGTAGGCAGTCTCATCTCCATTTTTCAGATAACGGGGTGGCCCTTTCTTGTACACCTTCATATGACCTACACACATTATGCTTAAAGAGATGCTGCTTTGTGGAGGAGGATGACCTCAGACTGATGAAACCACTGTGTGCAAGCATGGAGACGCAGGCACGACAGCGGGATACGTGGCTACCCACCACAGAGCCCAGTGACCACCCGCATAGGCTCTATTTTCATCCCTCCACAGTGCAACTGATTAAGACATGGGCTGGTACCGACCGGCTCAACTCTTTTTAACAGTGGCTTGTGGAACTGTGGAAACTGTCTAAAAATATATAACGAATGTGAGAGAAGTAATGTTGTTGCAAGGGAATTGATAACTGAGGATAATGGGAAGGGGAAGAAATAGCAAGTTGGAGCTAATTACCAGGGAAGCCCCCTGACACTGAGAATGGTGAGCCAGGGTAATGGTCTCCTGAGGGGAGTGGCAGAATCACCATCAGCTAGTACATTTAAAAATAGGCAACAGAGCACTGGAAACAGGACTAGTGGGAATAATCTTGCATTAGGCAGGAAAGGAGGTAATTGACTAAGTGACCTAATATTAAGAGCTTTTGCTCATGAATTTCTAAAATTCTAAAAAAATAAAACCTGATAGGCTGTATACAGAAATATGGGTACCTAATGACTGGAGATGCCTAAATATAGCCCCAAATTATTCATAAATGGAAAATGAGAGCAGCCGTGCCCCAGATGGAGCATAATATGAGGGTCAGAGGAAATGCAGGAGATGGACAGGGGAAGCGGAAGTTCTGTCAGGAGTCAGATTTCTCTGATGCAGGCAGATGGGGCTGTGCCCAAGTGTACTTGAGCTGGAAGAAGCCTGTGTTAGTTGATTGCCTAGGACTCTCTTTTTCTTTCCTCCTTTAGCTCTCCTCTACCACATGTAAGGCAGGGTTTACAAAGACCATATTTTGTGGACTCCTACATCATCCCTGTCTTCCAAGTTTGCGCTCTCCTTTTTTAAAACTGCCGCGTGACATGATCTTGCAGTACTGCTTCCTAGTTCCTGTCCAAAGCTTGATCCAGAGCCCCAGGAAGCTTGTTAACGATGCAGATTGCAGGATCTGCATAACCATGGGATCTGGATATCTCAATATCAGATCTACGCATCTGCAATTTTAAGAAATTCCTGAGTAAGTCTGACGCACACTGGCAAGTTGGAGAAACTCTGTCTGGGGAAAAGCAAGCTGGCTAAACCAAATGAAAGCACAGGGGAGAGGAGTGCAACCCAACCCTCCTCCCCTCCTTCCTCATTTGCTCCCCCTGATTTTCCTTTACCCCCAACCAAATGAGATGTCCTTTCACTTGCACGTCCCTCTTGCACATAGAAGTATGTATACACACACCTACACACATCCCTCTTGCACATAGAAGTATGTATACACACACCTACACTTAGGTGCCCACTTTCATAAAGATTCTAATTTTCTCATATGTCGAGTCTGCTAGCAATTAGTCCTCTTCTCTGTGTTTGTAGGTCAGGGGTTAGGTAATTACCATGTTTCTATCCTTCAGAATTGTGTGGTAAAGAATGGATTTTGTTTTTGACTATGAGTTAAGTCAAGTGTATAAAAAGTAATAAAAACAAGGCATGCAATAGAAACTTAGGGTTTGTCAGCTTTGCCAGAGTGAGAAAGCACAGTCTGGAAGCAGAACATTGAGCTTCGTGTCAAGACCTGGCTTTTGTTTCCAGCTCTACCAATAATCACATAGGAGACTTTCAGCAAGTCATGTGGCCTCCAGTTTATCTCCCCGTAAGCAGGGATAACAATCGCTTTCTTACTTCTCTCACAAAGCAGCTGAGAGAGTAAGCATGATAATATCACTCTTTAATATCAGTTTTCACTTAGGAAAGCTAAAAATGACATCAACACTATCAACATCATCATTTCACAATCTACAAACCATTGAGCAGGAGTTCAGTCTGGATTCCCCAGAGATAATTATTTTTCCTCCCACCAGGACATACAAGAAAAGATAAACCAGGGAAAAACAAAGATGCTAGGAATTAGGGCTAGTTAAAATGTATATCCGTAGTCGGTCTTCTAATTCCCCAGATAATGCTAGATCTCAAGATCAGGAAAATAATTGGCATTCTTTAGTTTTTGACATGCTACCTAATGAACAGCTAAACCATTTTCATAGAAGGCAAAATTAGAATGCTGCTGCAAGAACGTGGCTTCTATATCTAAAGTTAATTGGATTTTCCATTATGATGAGGTTTGTTTTTCAGAATTTAATCTCTTAGTCTCCCAATTGCTCTGGGTTGATGGTAAGACAGAAGATAAATAGGGCATGTGGAGTGAATCATGGGTTGGGGAGGAGCCTATTAGGTCAAAGGATCTGCAGGTATATTGAGACATTACAATGTGCAAGCAGGAACTAGGATTTGGGTAGAATACGTGTCTTCTCAAAATGGAGTTTTTCAAAAGGGAAAACTGACTTCATGTTATTGTAGTTTCTCTCTCTCTCTCTCTCCACCTCTGTCTCTCTCCTAGACAATAATTTGCTCTACTTCCATTAGGATGTTGAGGGTGATCCGTGCAGACTGGAACAAAATAGTACTAACTTTTTTTTTTTTTTTTTCCAGTCAGACAGATTGCTCTAGAGTCTACCCAATTTAGCAACAGTTTGTACTCGCTGGTGTTTTGAACATGAAAAGAGCTTTCAAAGTGAAAGAACCAATTTGAAAAGAGCTTCAGCATCGCTGATGGGCCAGGAGAAAATGGGACTTTCCCAGTTGTGGAATGGCAACGCGCTCCATCGCCTTGAGGGCAGCAATGAACAAGGTATGGCTGCATATGTGCCTGGCACCCTTGCTGGCCCAGCTAGCGGGTGCCTGGGGAGGGCGAGCTGCCAGACCAGTGAGCTCAGGACTCACTGGAGGGAAGGGGGTCAGGTCAGGACTGCTGCTTGGCCTTGGTTTCCACACAGGCGGAGAATGCCAGAGTTTTGACATTCTCTGCGAGAAAAGAATATTCATGAAGTACTTTGTGGTTGTATGACCCTATCAACACTTGCGTGCAACGATTTCTCATATAACATTTCACAGTTTGCTGGACTGAGAATTCCTTGAGGAGGAGTATCGTGTCTTATTCATCTTTATGCCCAGTGTATCAAACTTAAATGCATCAACTTAAGTTGTTGATGGATCTATTCATGTGTTCTGAGGGAATTCATTTAAGTGTAAACACATAAAATATGCCATAATTTTGTTAAACCTATTATGGTACTCCTTAATTTTACAAGTCAGTAAGAATCTAAAAATAAAGTGGCCACGGGCCTCTCTAGACTTCTAACGGCCTTGACCATGCATGGAGCCTGCTGGAGCAACTCAAATCAGTGAGGAGTGTTTCTCTAAGCCTCCTTGGAGAGAGGAAGCTGAGGGTGACAAATAGGGGGACAGCTGGGGACAGCCATGGAATTAGCCAGATACCAAAATCTGTTAAAAGTATTTCCCCAAATATCTGCCCTTTAATGCCCTACAAACAAAAATATTGTCTCTGTCTGTGTCAGCTTTTATGTTAAACTTAGACAAGGATCCGTGCTAACCCACTGAAGAAAGAACACAAGAATATTGCCCAGCACTTGGATGGTTTAAAACAATTAAATAGCAAATTGATGACACTGTAAACCTAATTGAAAGTGGGCTCCAGACACCGAGAAGTGCGGTGCAATCACAATTCTATTTTCATTACAAGCTCAGTTTAACCATGCAATAGACACAAAACCTCTGTTTAGACAGCACTTTACAGTTTGTGAAACACACTCACATATATTATCTCAAGTACTTCCAAGAGAAGAATATTTCATAATGCCTAGAATGACCTATGTGGGCTTTGTTTTAAAGGGCAAAATTGTCTTAGCCATATCTTTGGAGATTATTTCATACCATAGATGGAAATCTGAAGGTAGAGACCAGAACTCCAAATCCTGTGGAATCTGGAAAAACAGCAAGCTGAGTTTACAGATGTCAAGGTATACTCTGGTACTGGGTGTGTATGCACACATCCAATCCCAGGGAGTCCAAATAACAATTTGCTAGGGGCTGCCTGCATTCTGTAACTGTAATCAAGAAGTCAAACTCAATGCAAGGGAGGCAGGTTTTCACTCTCCCCACTCATCTCCCAGGTAGGGGGAGCCATGACATACCACACCGCGTGTCCTCTCCTCCCCACTTCAGGGTCCATTGCCCACCACACAATTACAAAGCCTTGTTGTCAACTTTTAGAGAAACCAAATAGTTTAGCCTTTTCTGCATTGGCAACACACTGCTAGAAAAATGTTGGCTGCTTGCTTACAGTCTAGCAAGTTAAAAGATACTCCCTCACCCTCTAGCATTGCATTTTGGGAAACTTTCTCACTTCCGATTTGGAAAATGACCAGGAGACCTCAATTGTTTCCCAAAGTCTCAACAATAAGTTGTTGCAGCATTAGGGCCTCCATGTTGTCTTCGGCACTTTTAGAGGCACAGCTACCAAAAAGGACGTAATGATTGTATCTTAACACTCTATTCCTTTTGGTCTCTAACAGGAAATTAACTTAAGGATATTTATCACCTCCAAGTGCTCAAAATTCTGAGAAGTAAATTCAAGATGGTAGCATTAATGAGGATTGCCTTTCTCAGCCCTAGTTCTACTTCTAGGTCATCAGACTCTCTCAAATCTCATTAAAATGGCATTAATAATTTAACCACTTCCAGAAAGCCTTTCAACTAATCAAAGGGGAGTTATTTTGCTCAAACCACACACTTTAACAAATACGCACCTACCACTTTTCTTGTCTACTTTGTTTTGGTGTCATGGAAATATTTGTGCATAGAAGTTTCGTTCAATTACCACGGCTTTTCCCACATTCAATTGGTCTACAATGAAGTAAACAACTTTTTGCTGTTTTCCCGAGGGAATCTTAGTCTTCCGGTAAAATATTCAACTTCTTATTCAAACCCCTAGATAACCACCATGTCATGACAGGCAATGTGTGGTGATTCACTGTCAATACATATCAAATATAATTATCATACATATTTGTTAGCAACCCTCTACATTGCACAAGCGTCATGTAGCATTCTTATCCATGCCTAAACCAATCTCAGCTAAAAGTAATATGTGGTGACCAAAAGCAAGGTCCCAAACCAGTCTTCTCAAGTGTTTGCCACTCAACACAATTCCCACTCAACAAAACTACGGAAGACAATACAAAAGTGATATAACAAGAGCTCAAGTGAATAGTCAGAAAATAGGTTGGTAGAGAGAAATGCTTTAAAAATACTTGGGAATAAGGGAAGGGAAGCAAAAATAATATAAAAACAGGGAGGGGGACAAAACATAAGTCTCTTAAATACAGAGAACAAACTGAGGGTTGCTGGAGGGGTTGTGGGTGGGGGGATGGCTAAATGGGTAAGGGGCATTAAGGAGGACACTTGATGGAATGAGCACTGGGTGTTACATGTAGGGGATGAATCACTGGCATCTACTCCTGAAATCATTATTGCACTACATGCTAACTAACTTGGATGTAAATTAAAAAAAAATACTTGGGGTACAAGCATTAATTGATGTGACATGGATATTTCATTACCTCGACCTGCCAATGTTTATTGAGCACCCAGGGATAAAGGTGAAAATGGCAAAGTTCCTGCCCTCGAGGATATCATATTTTAATGGAGAAAACTGACATTGGAAACAGATATCTAGAAACTTCTAAAGCATTTCAGAAAACTATTGTTCTTATTTTGCCTGGAAAGAAACCAGCTAAATCTTAGAAAGAGTAAAAAGGACTGTCCAGGGTTACAAGACTAAAAATGGCAAGCTGGTCAAGATCCACACTAAAAGAAGAAAGAGGGAGGGGAAGTGGTTTTCAAAGTGCTTAACAAGGAGAAATTAGTCACAGACTTCCTCTTATTCACAGAAGCTTCTCACAAGTTCTGGCAATATTTTTTTAATAAAGTTGAATTTTGGTCAGACAAGTGAAAAATAATAATTTCTTCTTGACCAGCTGAGTATTTTCCCTGAAAAATTAATATGGAGGGAACATAACCCAGTCCCCAGTCATGAAAGTGGTGATAAAAAACTAAAGGCAGGTGTGGTGGTGGTTTGTGTATGTGTGACTGTGCCGGTGTGCACGCAGATGTGATAAATCCACATTCCATCTGTTCTGAACATATTTCCATCTTGTCCCTATATCACATGTCATAGAAACTCAGACTCTTGGTCAAAGGTCTTGGTTTAACAAGATAGTTAAACATAAAGAACTCAACACAAGTGCAACAAAAAAGCATCATTTTTTTTTTTTCCGGAACACAACTTGATACTCCCTGGAGAAATGCATAGTCCCCAGGTGAGGCTCTCTGCTTTCTCAGGAGATTTCTCTAAATCAAAGACTTATTTATCAAAAAACCAGTATGTTGGAACATTCTAAAATTAGGGGTTTAAGTACACCAGCATGAAAGCATTTGCACTTAATGTACTAAATTAAATAGATTATAAGCTTAGAATGCTGTTTTTCTTCCTTTATTTTCCAGGTCTTCCCCTTGAGCACAGTTAGCATTCGCTTAGTCTTATGAATGACAATGCCTAGCAGTGTGTGGCAAAGATTGAATGTGATATCATGTAAACAAGAGTCATATGTCATGCCTACAATATATATACACTGTTTACCTGATGAAGTCATGTCTTGCCTGGAATATGTATTTGGAGAAAATCACCAGTACTCATCATCCTCCTCCACATGTATCACCATTCATTCATTGGCTTACTCCCTCATTCAAATATTTATTGAACTCCTACTATGTTCCAGATACTCTTTCTGCCTACCCAACAATAACTTTCTCCTCCTTCCATGTGGCATAGCCGAAATTGAATTCTCGCATCTACTCTGGCTCCATATGGCTCAGCTAAAACCCAACTGGTTTAAACCAGTCTTGATTTCATATTCCTTGCAAGGGACTGATTTCATGAAGAGTGTGAGTCCCAGAACTGGCCAATGGAGATTGAGAAGAAGTATGTTGAGGGGCTTCAGGGAAAGGCTCCTTTGCTCTTAAGAGTTGCCCTTAAGAGTTGCTGAAAAAGTTGATCTTTGGGTCTTAAGAGCAAACTGTTTCCCTGAGGAAGAAGAAATTCTGCCTCAAGACTGCACCACCAGCTTCTGTCCAAGGTTTCCTGCCTGTTGTCCTTTCCCACAGATTTTTTAAATTTATTTTTATTTATTTTTATTTATTTATTTATTTATTTATTTATTTATTTATTTATTTTTGAGACAGAGAGAGACAGAGCATGAATGGGGGAGGGTCAGAGAGAGGGAGACACAGAATCTGAAACAGGCTCCAGGCTCTGAGCTTTCAGCACAGAGCCTGACACGGGGCTCGAACCCACGGACCGTGAGATCATGACCTGAGCCGAAGTCAGCCGCTTAACCGACTGAGCCACCCAGGCGCCCCTATTTATTTTTTTCAATATATGAAATTTATTGTCAAATTGGTTTCCATACAACACCCAGTGCTCATCCCAAAAGGTGCCCTCCTCAATATCCATCACCCACCCTCCCCTCCCTCCCACCCTCCATCAACCCTCAGTTTGTTCTCAGTTTTTAAGAGTCTCTTATGCTTTCCCACAGATTTTAGATTCACCAGCTTCCACCCACAACTACATAGGCCAATTACTTGAAATTTCCCTAGATAAGTCATTAGATAGATTGATAGATTGATCAATAGGTCAAAGAATAGATAGATAGATAGATAGATAGATAGATAGATAGCTATCCTTCTTGTTCTTTTTCTCAGACAATCCTAACTGATTCACTGTTTTCTTTTTTTGGTATGGAAATTTAGATGAATGAGTAAAAACATGGAAAGAACCTGGGTCTTTGAGAATGTGATTAAACTTCTGAATTAGTCAGTTTTGGAGCCTCCCTTATTTGGAATTCCTTGTGATGAGAGACAATAAATCCTTTTATTCTTTAAGCCATTTTGAACTGGGTCTTCTGTTACTTGAAGCTGAAAACAACCTTAACATTACAAAAGTCAGAAAACAGTACCATAAATAATCACAATTAGTCAACCACAGAGGGTTTAAGATGATGACAAATTGGTATTTTGATCATTTTCTTTCAGATAACAAAGAACTTATTTTCACTGGCTAGAAGGTCCAACTAAATGAGTACATTTAAGACTTTAGACACTACTTATTATCTCTCTATAGGATTGATATACAAATAGGAAAAGAGGAGCCATAAAGAAATCTCCTGTGGTATAGCCTGTTTCATTTTATGGAAGGAAATCTTGAAAATCTTATTAATATTCAGAAAATAGTGAAACCATGCTCAATATTTTTGTAAATTATTGAATAACTATCTTTTTCTTTATTTTGCACTTTTGAGGCTCTACCAAGAAAGGATCATCTGCATGGTTCTTTTTTTAATGTCTCATAACTGACTATTTTAGTTCTGTTTCACACTCTGGATTAGAGTTACAGTTAAATTACAAACAGCTGTGATTCCTGCCCCAACAATGTATGTAGGTGTGCACAAAATGTTTAATATCTTCTGCAGGGAACAGGTGTTGTACGGGCAGTGTGTGCTGAGAAAAAAAAAATTCATTTTAGGCTGAAGCTGTGTAATCTAGTTGTGAGGATTTGTTTTTTTTTTTTTTTTTGGTTTTTTTTTTTTTTTTGAGTTACACATGTAGGAAAACAGATACATGACAAAAACGTTGAATGACTCTTAAAAAGAGAAACCTGCATTTCTACTGTGGCATTATCTTCACAAGTTTATCATTTGTAAAAAAAAATTTGAGAGTAGTGGACACATAATGTGACATTAGTTTCAGGTGTACAATATAGCAATTCAGTAAGTGCAATGCTATGCTCACCACAAATGTAGCTACCACCCATCTCCATACAATGCTACTACCCAGGAAAATGAAAACATTTGCAGCCCAAGTGTCTGTTGATAAATGAATGGATAAAGAAGATGCGATACATATATGTACAATGGAATATTACTTAGCCATAAAAAGAACAAGATCTTGCCATTTGCAAAAAGTTTATACTTTCTAAAAAATTTCAATTACTTTGAATAACAACAAAACAGAAGTGCAAAAACAGTAGGTGGGAGCCTAAGAGGATGGAAGACTGCAATTTTCAGGGTTCTCTTTCCCAGGGGCCCACTCAGTACGCTTGATGAACATTGCAATTGCATATGATCTTAAAAACTTGTTTGAATTTTGTTGGATTTGGTTTAAAAAAATTTTTTTTACATTTATTCATTTTTGAGAGACAGAGAGAGACAGAGTGTGAGCAGGGAGGGACAGAGAGAGAGGGAGACACAGAATCTGAATCAGGCTTCAGGCTCTGAGCTGTCAGCAGAGACCTGAACACAGGACTCGAACTCACGAACCGTTGAGATCAAGACCTGAGCCAAAGTCGGACGTTTAACCAACTGAGCCACCCAAGCACCCCTGTTGGATTTGGTTTTAAATGAAAGTTCCAAAGAAAGTCTTTTTTTTTTTTTTTTTTTTTTTGCTTTTTAAAAGAAACACATAATAGAATTTACAACATCCATTTAAACTGCATTCAGGGGGCGCCTGGGTGGCGCAGTCGGTTAAGCGTCCGACTTCAGCCAGGTCACGATCTCGTGGTCCGTGAGTTCGAGCCCCGCGTCAGGCTCTGGGCTGATGGCTCGGAGCCTGGAGCCTGTTTCCGATTCTGTGTCTCCCTCTCTCTCTGCCCCTCCCCCGTTCATGCTCTGTCTCTCTCTGTCCCAAAAATAAATTAAAAAACGTTGAAAAAAAAAATTTTTTTAAAAACTGCATTCAGTTTTCCTTGCTGTCCAGTAATGAAATGGTGGCTTTTGATGTGCTTATGATCCACTCAGTGTACCAGTAGTGGGGATACAAAGAGTAAACACGGTGAGTTCCAGTGCGATAGGGTGTTGTAAAAAATTAAAAACTCTTCCTTGTGGGAGTGACATTCTATACAATTGGTTTAAACAAATGCATGAGGAAACAGTATTGTGGCCAGAGTCTCTTTGGGCTGATTTGGGTCCTACTAGCAGCAAAGGAAGGTGTTAGAACCATGCTAGGTGGTAAGTCCTAGCAAAATTATAAAACCCCATGGCTCACACACCTGTCTCCAATACAAGTCATTTGGGAAGAGGAACAAGTGCCTTCTTTCCTGGTGGGTTAGTCTGACCTTACTCCTAAGATACCCCCATGATAAAGGCAAAAGAGTTGATTAAAAATGACTTATTAACCTATCTACTTCAGTGTTCTCAAAATGCGACCATCGACCATGTGCGTGAGAATCTGTGGGCTGCTCAGTGAAACACCACATTACTGGGTGCATAGCACTTTCATTTCTAACAAGCTCCCACTGATGATCCTTATATCCATTGAAGATTAATAGATAATTACTGATGTTGGGTCAGATATCTTCTCCACTCAACTCACTGACCCCAGAGCCTGACCTAGACAGATTACAGATCTCTGCCTTCTGGTTGGCTCTGACCAGTGGGCCCTGGAAGCTGATTAGAGAAAAGGAAGAGCATGACCGAGGTATTTATAATCTGGGTTTCCTCTTTGCTATGCTGCCCGCGGACGGACTTCTCTGATTGATACCACTTTTTCTTTCCCTATCCCTATAAGGACTCAGCCTCTCAGCCCTTTAGTGCCAGATGTGGTAACAGCTCCTTTGATGTACCTGCGCTGGAGTACTTACTATTCCCAGAACCCCGCCTATACTTTGTAAGCAGTCTCTTTGTCAAACTCTCCTTTAATGTAATGTGAGTGTGTCATTTGGTTTCAGTGGGAATCGGAAAGAACTATATGTAGCAATATTTTATAACTAATAATATTTTATGTTTTGCCAATTGCTTTTATATGTATTTTTTGACCTTTATAATACAATGTGATATAAGTAAAGCGGCTTTTTTTTTTTTAAAGAAAATCACCATTTTATGAATAAGAAAACTGAGGCCAAGAGAAGTTTTTATACGTGTTCAAGTTCACCCTGTTGGTCAGTGGGAGAGCCAGAAAACAAGTCCGGTCTAATGACTGAATTTAGAGCTCTTTGCACTGCATCAGCCTGCCAGTCGTCTTAATTCCCTACCACATGCGACATCACCTGATACTGTTACCTAACACAAGTGCAATAGAAATGACATTTTTTGGATAACAATGAACAATAAAAGAAAGAATTTAGTGTAATCTTTGTATTTATTTCAATTGAAGCTGAGACGCAGGCACCCACGGAGCTGGAAAGGAATGTTCTCAGGGGAGGCGGACTTCTCTGCAGTTGCGCGTACGATCATATGCAGCCGGCCTTACACAACCTGGTTTCTGAGAACCTTTCCATCCAACAGTGACCTAACCAACCCTTCCTGGGGCTCCTTCTGTATTCTGAGCCAGCTCCTTTCATAGCATCTCCAACACCTTTTCCATGTATCTAGCTCTTTTGGGTTGGCAGCTCCCTCATGGCAGGAGTCCTTTTTTTTTTTTTTTTTTTTTTTTTTTCATTTGCTACTGTATTTCCAGTTTTTTGCCTAGCACTGGTCACACAGTAAGTGCTCAAGAAGTATTTGTTGATGGATAAAAAAAGCAGCTGTCTGTCTGGTGCATCTTTATACCAACGTTATTATGAAAACTTGGAGTCATTTTCTCCCCTTCTAATCCAGTCAGTTGCCAATCTCTGTTGATTCTACATTTGGACTCTTTGATATGTTTCATCCTTCTCCTTCCCACAGTCATTGCTCTAGTTCAGGTTCTTGATTATTATTTTTTTTTCCCCTTGGAGTTGGTTGTAATGGTTTCCTAAAACTTCTTGCTTCTTGTTTTCACCTATACCAATGCCAGCTTACTCTTCTAGAGTCCAGCTCTGATCATCTGACTCCTCATCACAAGCTTTAAATGGTTTCAAAACCATGGTTTATACACCTTAGCATGTCATTCCACTGCTGTACACCAGGCTCCATAGTTATTTTCCCAAATATCCTTTTCTACCCTCCATGTTCTAGCCAGCCTAAACTTTGTCCTGTCTGTTAATCCTGGTTTCCTTTCCACTCCATGCTTTTGCTGGTATAGGCTTAACACCTGAAATACCTTTCTATATCTGAAATATCTGTCTACAGGCTACACTAAGAAGCTACCTCTACCATGAAATCTTCCTGATTTTGCTCATGTTCTTCTGTTTTGGAACTAATTTTCCCTGATTTTGAACTACCGTATCACCTTGTCAGTATCATTCTAGTTTCATTTAATATTCTCTGTGTATTAGAATGATTTATGTTTTCCTTCTGCATCTTACTGCTCTACAGATGGTAAGGTCCTCAAGTTCAGGATGCGTATCGCAATTATTTTTGTATTTTCCTTATTATATATGGTACTTTGTGCATAAAAGATTATCAATAAATATTTATTGAATTAATGTGTGTAAGGGCACAAGGAAAGCATGGACAAGAAATGGGGCATTAGGCTCCATTTAGGTTTAGTAGATGAAGTGACCCTGAATACATGAAAAAAGTTTTAGAGGGATGTGTGATTGTAGCAAAGACATAAAGGCGAAAGAAAGATGCGTGGGCTACTGGATGGTTTGCTTGTCTGAGTAAGAGACGAGAAAAGCGATAGTAGACATCAGGGGAGCAGACCCTGAAACTTCAGGGAAAAAGTGACTTGGACCAGAGGGTGATGGGCAGGCAGTAAAGGTATTTTTCCTGCTAAGACAACAGAAATTTTTTCAGGAGATCAAAGGACAGACATGAAGGAAAGGAGTGTTGAAGAAGTAGGTTACAAAGTACTATAGTTGGTCCGGAATAAGACCGAAAAGGATGTGTCAACAAAAACTGGCTAGACTTGGGGGCCAACAACGAGCTGACATGTTAGAATATTGGTGGGCTGTGGAAAGAGAGGAATCAGAGGCAGACAGAGTTACATCAAAGTCAGATCACTAGGCTGACCTTGGGGAGAAGGCTTTGATATCCAAGGTGCTTTCAGGCCATTCACATCAGATGTTTAGTAGCAGCACTGACTTGGGGGGTTGAGGTTACCTCAGAACTAGAGAAGAGGTCAGGGCAGATGTTCAGTTCTGTGCAAGGATTCTGAAAACACTCAGGGACTTCCCCGAAGCCTCTCCTTATAGATGTGACATGTATTGGCCAGCTCTTCCAAATGTGGAAGGGTGATACTCTGAGTAATTGTCTAGGTTAGCTTTCTAGTCGTATCTGGGTCACAGATTCTGTTCCCTATATATGTTGCATATCTGATTCCATATCTGAGAGTACTTCAACATGGAGAATGAGGCACTGGGAATTCCTGGATTCTTTCTCTAGACTTTTACATGCTTTACTGAATAAGTCCAATTGCTCAATTTCTCTGCTGGAGTCTCAGCACTAGTTAAATGAATTCGGTAGTATTCACTTCAAAGTGATATTGTGAAACTTCATTAATGAATGTCTTATTTATAAATCCTTACAAAGAATTATTTTACTTCAAACCTTCAGGATGAAACCAAATTGAACTTGAGTGTTTTTCTGCCAATGGCTTTTCAAAGAAATAGTCTCTTTTTCTCCCTGTGGGGAAATCAGCATAAATACTATTGAAATTTATCTAAACAAAAGAATGGGGTATTTTCATCATTCCACAATAAAATGGCATTTTTGTTTGTGGAAAGGAGGTCCTTTTCTATTCAGTGTTCAATTTCTACTTGATTTTACCTTTTCCCACTTCTTGTCAATTACCTAGGACTAGGGAACACTTAGATTTAAGTGGTGAGCAGAGTTTATCTAGGGAGACAGAATCAGGGCAAAGTTGCATATTACATTCATCTTTAAATTTCTGCACCCTTGGCTGTCTGTGGCTGTCTGTAGCTACGTGGTCAAATATTGTTTTTTCATATTTACCTCTCATGGGGTATGTGGATAAATGCCAAAGAACAAAATAGCTGGAGTAATAGTTCTGCAAAATCTCTCCACATTTTTAAAACTCATTCATTGTATGGGAGAGATGACAAGTCTATGTAGAAACCTTGTTTGGTGCCCATACAAAAACAACCCCACAGTTCCCTGTGGTATTTGGCCATCTCCTGTTTTTTGTTGTGGGGTGAAACAAGGTTACACAAATCACAAGTGCCATTCTATTGGTGTCAACATCACAGCAAAGAAAGAAAAAAATTGGTAAGGGTTGAGGTCAGTAGAAAACAAAGTTTGGTGAGCTCTAAAAATGGTAGCTCGGTTTTGGCAAAATTCGGAAGCAGATAAATACTGACTTCATTATTCTCCCCGTTTTCATTTCCCCACACATCTGTGCTTCCTTTTCTACCTACACCCCATTCTCCATACAGTCATCTGGGCTTCTGTGTCCTTAGGCTTCAATGGAACCTGAAGTTCTGTTGCTGAAGTGTTGGCTGATGCTTGAGAGGGAGGTGTGGGGGTAACAATGGCCTTGGCCCATACAGAGTCAACTCTGAGGTCCCTTATATAAGTAAAAAGGGAGAAATAGCTTTGGCCCAGTGACCCAGTGACAATAGAGTTGGGTGGGGGTAGAGATCCTTACTGGAAGTGGGATGAAGAATGACTTTAATGCTTCTATGGTAAAACTTACAGGCACTGTACAAACTAGTAAAAGACCTGCCTTTGAACCCCTTAAATCACAGGTTGTAGAGTTGCCTCTCCTACTTCTGAAGGCACAGAACAAAAGATTACTGTTGCTGGGAGGAAAGTATCACTTGGTTGACTCTACCAATGGCCTTTGTAGCCAGCCCCCAGACACTACATTTGATTTTCAGAATTAAACCACATGTTTTTTGGGATTCAGAATCAACTTCATGTTTTCCATATCTAATTTCCAGCTGGAACAAGATTCAAAGTACCAGAGTTCTCATAAGAAAACTACATTTTACACATATCCAACCCAATTCTGCAGATGCCAAAAGTTTGGATGACTATTATTAATAGTCTTGATAAACTTTGTAAAAGCATCCATCCACAATTTTGGCTTCGTGTCCTGTTAGAATTATAACTCCTTTTTATTTTCTATCTCTAGAACTTTTTAAAAGAATAATAGAGTGGAAAATGTTTTTAAATTAAACTACTTACATTCCATAAACTTATTCTGTGTGTAACTTATTGGGTCATTTTGTAAGGAAAAAAACCTTTTTATTTCTTTTTCAGAGGACATATGTGGCCATGTCATTATCACACTGTGAAGAATCATAGATTGAGAAAAGCTTGAAAGAAAATAAGAAAAAATAAATTTCTGTTTTTATCTTACAGGGCAAATAAATATTGGATTTCTCACAGGAGGCCTATAAAGTATTTTATAAGCAATAAATCCTTAATCTCTTGAGGAGGCAGCATGCTATGTTAGAATAAGAATCAGAGAGCAGTGTTTCCTCTAACTAGCTCTGTAATATTAGGTAAGTGTGGCAAACACTACAGGTTATCTATCCAATGCCACTCTTCCAGGCTAATAGCTCCCCTCTCCCACATGTTGACAGACCTCCACTTCCAGGAAAGCTGGGGTGTTCCTTATCCCCAGGGTTAGAATCATAATTCACCTAAGCCAGTGAGAGGACACACTTCTCCTTTGTCAATGAGTGGGTTAGTGGTGACCATGTTATCTGTTCTGGCCAATGAGATGAGAGGGGGAGTCAGCTGGGGCCTCTCTTAAAAACATTTCTTGGCACTTAAAAAAAGAACACCATAACCAAGTGATCCAACCCAGCATCACCAAAAAAGGAGCAAAGTGATATCATGAGTCTCCTGATGTATTCCAATGTGAAGTACATAATTAGTGACTGGGAAGTATTCTTGATAAAAATGGGTAACTCGAATCTATTGATGAAGAAGCAATCAAACGCAGGTTATGGGACATTTTATCAGGCAGCTGGTCTGCACTCTTCAAGAATAGCAATTTCATAAAAGACATTTCAAGAAAAGGTAAAGCGGCTATTTTAGACTATCGGGTAGCAGAGATGCATAATCCGTGATTGAATCCTAGATCAAAATGGAAGAAACTGCTCTGAAAGATATTTTTTGAGACAAATGAGGAAATTTTAATACAGACTATATTTTAGATGAGGCCGTTTTTATAAATTAAGTTTCTGGCATATATAATAGTATCCTGATTTTATGGAAGAATGTTCTTTTTCTTAGCAGAGTTATGTCGAAGGACCTAGTGGTGAACTATCATGATGTGTACAACTTGTTTTTAAGTGACTTAAGGTAACGAGAGAGAGGGAGAGCATGAGAAAGAGAGTGAGCAAATGGTAAGGATTAGTTTAGTGGTCCACAGCCACAGAGACATCCATCACCTGGGAACTTTTTAGAAATGCAAACTCAGGTACCAGCACAGAACTACTGAATTTGAATCTGTCTTATAAAAAAATTTCCATGCGATTTTCGTGTACATTAAAGCTTAAGAAGCACTCTGTAGGGCTTATAGTCTGGCTGAACAGCCATATTGTTTTATGTACCTGAACAAATGCATGAGCTTGGTCTACAGACAGAAAGAGGAGAATAAAGCAGATGTGCAGAGCTCTAGACAAACAGAGAGATTAGTTCAATTACTATTGCTGCATGGGGGTGTAAAAGCAACAATAATCAATTATTAATGTCTCTCTTGGTTCTGGATTTAGTTCCACAGGGAATCCCTCATGTGGTTGCAGTCAGACTGTATCCTTGGAAACATTTTGAGGGCTTCCTTACTCACATCTTTGGTTCCTGGAGTAGGGAGACTCAAATAGCTAGGTAGGGACTGGAACACATTGGGCTCTTTGGGCATTTCTTTCTATCTCCATGTGGCCTTTCCAAGTGGTCTCTCCCACATGGCAGTTCTGGAAAGCTGGACTTCTGACATTGAGACTCAGGATTATAGGGGAACATTCTAAGAGAGAGAGCCAGGTGGAAGCCGTGTCACCTTTTATGGCATAGTTTTGATTCACAAGTCATGTAGCACTCTTCCATCATGGTCTTCCATTAGATGAGGTAGTCACAAAGACCTGCACATTTTCAAGAGAGGGGGGCATAGACCCCAACTCTTGGAGTAAGAGTGGCAAAGTCCAGAAGGAGCATTTGTGGCCGTTTGCTACAAAATATTGTTATGGCCATTTTGAGATAATATAATCTGCTAGATAAATGACCTCAATCCTGGACCATTAGGAGATGAGATCCAACTGTACTTCCTTCCCTTATATTTTATTAGGTATCTTTTTATCTTTCTAGAAAACTTGTCTTTTCATTTTGTGTGTTTGTGTGTGTGAGCACACGTGCTAGAGAGGGCTTCTGTTACTGAACATCACAATAGCCTTGACTAATGGGTATAAACAATGATTGCAGACATTCTTCTCCAAACTTGACATCTGTCTCAAAGTGAATCCATTTCAATCTTTATCTTACTCTAGTAGGTCATAATTAGATTGCTGGGAAGCACGCACAATCCTTTTGTCTGATACATAGAAAAAAATAAGTACAATGTGATTGCTTGGTTGGTAGGATCCTTGCTAGAGCAAGACAACTAGCAAGGCTGGCCAGACTCAATGTTGTATACTCTGTAGGAAACACTATTACTGATTCTACAGCTAATCACCTGCTGCAGCAACCCTCTCGAGCAGTGTTTTCTAGGTGTGCTTCAAGAATTGCATGTATCCAAATGACATGGAGGAGCTTATTAAAATGTAGATTCTGGGGCTGTATCAGAATGTCCAGTGTATGGAGCCCAGGAAACTCCATTTTAAAAGATCCCTTTACAAAGCTCTTCCCTAAACCTGTGCTTCTCATTTAATGTAAATGTGAGGTGAGGTATGAGATTTTGCATTTTTAAGATGATGCGGTATGGATGGCCAGCAGATCACACTTTGACTGGCAAGACCTTTAAACAAGAGCTCAAAGTGTGGTCCCTGCATCAGAAGCATCAGTAGCCCCTGGAAACTTGTCAGGAATGAAAATTCTTGGGCCCCACTCTAGACCTACTGAATCAGAAATTTCGGGGGTGAGACTCAGCGATCTATCCATGTGGTTCTGACACACACTCCAGTTTGAGACCCACCGCTTGAGGGACTGACAGAGAGTGGGGACTCCCAAACGGCTGATCAGAATCAGAGGGTGAGCATGAGCTTCCTATGGAGTTTTAGACCCACTCAGAAGCTTCTAATTCCATAGAATTAGAATTAGGCTGGTCTCAGGGATTCTGAAGTCAGCTGTGGTAGGGAGCCTCTGGACTAGAGTGATTGGGAGGACAGTGGTCCTGAGGACAGGCTGATGCAGTCTGGGAGAGAAAGCTAGAAAGGAAGAAAAAGAGGGATCAGTCTGCGGGATTCACAGTTACGTAAGTAATTACTGTGTGACCAACCCTGGGTGATGGATTTTATACAATGTCACTTAATTCCCTAGACTACCCTATTGCTATGACTTACCTCCATTTAATAAATCAAAGATTAAAGATAAAAATTGGTAAATAATTTGTCTGAAGTCACACAGCTAGTAGTGGAACAGAAAATGAAAATCAAACCTCTTTTACTTTAAATGGTTTTTCCATTTTACTCTCTAATTAAAAAAAGACTTGGTAAGGCGGCTGAAAGGAAATCTGGAGATTGTGAAGAGGGGGTGAAAAGAAACCACCATGGACAGTGCAGTATTGAATTAATGGCCTACCTGGTAATTTCCCCACCTAGACAGTGAAAATGTGGAATGTTGTCATTTCTTTAATCCATCTATCACCTAACTAATATTTATTGGGACTCAGCAATGTACTCGATACCATCCTAGGTGCTGAGGGTGGATACAGTAGTAAAAAAAAAAAATGTCTTCCGGGAGGTAATAGTCTTAATTTGTTTTTGTTTCTCAGTACCTACTAAAGCAGATGTCACACAATAAATGGTCTCTAATTATTGCCTTATGCATTATCTGTAGATGGGTAATCTAGAATTAACTGTAGAATTAGTCATAGCCGAGCTATTTAGCCAATGTATTAGCTAGAGTCTAATTACATAGGGCTCTACTTTCTCTTCCTACTCTGTTTTATTATTATTTTTTGGGTGGGGGGATACTGTTGATAATTAATACCATACCTAGCAGACTAAGAAAGGAAATGTGTTACTTAGCAGCTGTGAGAAAAGTTTTCTAGGAAGAAAGTTGAAGTGAAGCCAACTAACTTGCTGTAAATGTGTCATGGGAATCAACTCAAATGTCATTGATCTGAGTTTTCTTATTGCCTCTAGTTATGTGGATAATAGATTGCTGAACATCTTTCAAGTGTTTCCCTCAAATGTGCTTTCCTGAAACTCTTCAGAAAATGTTTAATTGCTCCTAGAGTGAAAATACACATAGTAGTCAAGAACTTTTAAAATGAAGATATAATTAGGAGTCATGAAAAAATAAACATATTAAATACATTTAATTTTTAAAATAATCCATGAAAAATTTCATTTGCCTTACTAATGTTATCAGTGGAGTGCCTAAAGAATATTATTGGTTACAAAAATATACATTGTCAGTTAATAATTGCTGATGTGGTTATGGATAATATTAAGATTCTCTTTATTTGAAGAATGGTAAACAATTGATATTTCAGGTGGATGTTTTTTAGTCTCAATGCCTCCCTCAGGAAGCTCTTGAAAAAGAAATAGTGTTGCTCCTCTTTACATTTGAGAAGATTAAGAGGCCAACTATGAGCAATCTAAGAATCTTCGCTGCATTTGCTTACATGTGAAGGTTACCAACCATTCTAATGGTTAAGTAGGTTATTTACAAACACCTCAATATGCCAAGTGTATCTTCAAGTGGGGTATGGTAAAAGTGGGGATGGCATTCATGGACACTTGACATATACTATCTCCATTTGATGGTTAAGGGACCACCACAAGTAATAAATATTTTTCTTAAGGCCCCTCAACTAATAAGCATCAATCTACAGTTCCCTGACTCTTTAGTATGAGGCTTATCTCACAATATCTGAAAGAAGATTTCTTCAAAAAAAGAACCTGTTACATTTGAATGAGATACATAGGGAGATTATGGTAGTTTCTATTATTCACAACTGGAAGAGATTCTAATATATCTGGAGGAATCCTTCCTTTCCAACGTGTCAATCTTTCCCTCTTCCTGAAAATGAAGGAAATGTCAGAGATCAGACATTGGCATTGTTTTCTTTGATATTTGGGATTGTAGAATGCAAAGTCTGCTTTGCCAAGATCATCTTCTATGTCAAAACTCTCCTAATTTCTCTCTGGGTGATCAGTGTGCTCTCTTCACGTTACTCTTGTACATATGATTTTCTCCTTAAACTGTGGCTTTCTGGGAGTGGGACGGTACTTCCTTTATTCTTGTGTCCCTGGCTGTTGGAAGAATGAATCAATAGTATGTTTTTTGGAGGTACTTTGATGATTAAAAAGCTCAACCTTCTGGTGGCAGACTAGCAATTTTTTCAACAAAATTTATTGGGCACCTAATATATAATGGTAGGCAGTGTGTTAGGCACAAAAGACAGATCATCCCCAGGTTTTTTGCTGGGTAATTGGGGCACACTAATTCCACCCTAAGTCCATGTGCCCAGTACAGCCTGGACTTGGGCCACACAGCCTGCATGGCCATCCATGGGGGCCCTCATGTGCCCTTAGCTCAAACTGCCACAAATCATTACTTTATGTACCACAATAAATAAATGTGCTGTGTTTATGTGTGCAACTTGAAGGGTGGGCATGTGTTTGACATTACCCCATCCATCTATCTGTAGATTCTGAGCCATCTGACTTGACAAAATGCAGTGGAGAGTTTAGTGGAGACATAGGGGAAGGACAGGAGGACACGTCCTTTCAAAGACTCACATTCAACCCCTCCCCCACCCAAAACATTGTCATCTCAGACAGGATAACTCAGTAACTTTGTAATATCTAAACTTGCAGCTGTTTGTGCATAGTTTTTCTTCTTTCTCCACACTATTCTAGAAAAAAGAGGACACATTGCACAGACCCCATGTCCACGGTGATGCTGGCTGACTGCTGGAGACCTGCACACCTTACCCTGCTCTTCCTTCTCATTCTTGTTTGCTGTTCCTTTCAATAACCTCTCACAAATTGTTTTGAACAACATCGTAGGAGGCTCCTAGTGGATCCATGTACTGGTGCTTTCAAAACAACATTTTATCTCCCTGACTCACAGGCAGAGTGGAAAAAAAAAAAACATACCCAAACAAACCCCTACACATTCGAAATAATCCACAAGGAAAGCCTGCATTGGAAATCATATTGCCATATAATTATCCTGTTTACAATCTCTCGTGCATCTTTTCTCATAGAAAAACGCAGATTTGGAAACAAAGAAGGAAAAAGATGCCAGAAAACCCTGGCAAGGCTCTGACCATTGCTTGCTTAGGAATGGCCACAGGAGAGAAATGTGTTTGCAATTAGGACTGCCCAGAGCAGGTCAGATTACATCTGCACGTAGCCAAACTGAAGAGATTTCCAGAGTGAACTTGTGGTGTGGGCCTAAGTGGATAAAAGGCAACTTAGGCTGGAGCCATTACGAGGAAATAAATGGGGCCTCCCACCTCCCACTCTGCTTGTTACCCTTTCCTGGGCTTATTCCCACCTCTTGAATGAAGAGGAACAAAATCACCATCATTTTAGATCCTCTCATGTTATAGTTCACAAGGTTTTCATGCATTTTTTTAGCAATAGACACAAAAGGAGAAATAAAACGGCTATTGTAAAGTGGTTTCCACGCTAGTTGTGATTTACAGAATGACTAGGGGATGTGAAAGAGATCCCAGCAAGACTCTGAAACAGGCTCACCATCTCACCTCTCTGCTTCCAGGAGCAGCGTTCCTGCTTTGCTTCTGGGCTCTGAAGCACCACCATTGACTCTTCGATCCCACATTGATCTGGTAGTTTAGCTGTCTGATCTGCTATCAGTTTAGTCCACTCTCCAGGGCAAAGCAGAACATCCTTTGCAAAGAACGAAAAACTGTTAAGGTTTCTCCCCTTGCCACAATTTTCGTAATGCCCCACTAAACCTGCTGCCACCCCCTCAATTAAAAAACAAAGACGCTAAACAAAATGTTTACTTTCTCATTGTTCCCTGATACACCTGTGGGGTTTTGGTTAATTGTGGGTGTATGTATATGCCTGGGTGTTTGGTCCCACACAGAGCAGTTCTATATTCTCTGTCAGACAGAAGAGATGTCTGACAGCCATTCACAAACTTACCTCCTCCCTGCATTTCCCTGACTAGCTCTTTGCTTGGGAATTTTTCAAATGAACTTATATTATTGCTTTTTAATTCTTTTTAATCAA
The DNA here is from genome assembly GCF_018350215.1 of Panthera leo. Classification (NCBI taxonomy): domain Eukaryota; kingdom Metazoa; phylum Chordata; class Mammalia; order Carnivora; family Felidae; genus Panthera; species Panthera leo. The sequence continues at coordinate 149,474,932 of NC_056686.1, read as the reverse complement.
TTGTGACAAGTTGTAATAATACTACCTTGCATGAAATCTTTACTTATAGGGCCCTAAGGCCTTTCAAGAGGCGTTAATAATTACACACACACACACACACCGCCACATGCACACATGCTCATACCACACCTCCCCCCACTACTACTATTACTGCCCACACAAAGATGAAGAAATTAAGATAGAACTTTTAAAAGGGTCAACATTTCTCTAATACCCTACATTTTATTACCAATTTATGAGAGCTGATTCTTTACTGAAGAGAACCTATTTTAGCTATCTATATTTTTGCTTACATTTTTTCAGCCAGAAGGTAATTTTTGTAAATGGTGTCTCTAATAGCGTGCCCAGATAATATAGAACCCAAATTGGATATTTAAGGGTAATGAGGCACTATTTACAATTATTCTAGGATATAAGCTATAAATTGGCACTGTCCTGGGCAGATCAGTTTGTATGTTCTCCTTATTCTTTTTTTTTTTTTTCTTTTAGTTTCTTTATTTATTTTGAGAGAGAGAATGAGCAAGGGAGGGGCAGAGAGACAGAGAGAGACGGGGGCGGGGTGGGGAGAGAGAGAGAGAGAGAGAGAGAGAGAGAGAGAGAGAGAGAGAGAATCCTGAGCAGGCTCTGTGCTATCAGCTTGGAGCCTGACTCAGGGCTTGAACTCACAAACCATGAGATCATGACCTGAGCCAAAGTCAGACACTTAACCAATGAGCCATTCAGGCTAGCCCTGTTCTCCCTATTCTTAAGTGACCTGCCTGCATTTGTGGATTCATGGTCAACAGAGCTCTCTGAATTTGCAAACCCTATTTTTTACATAGCCTTGCCTTCCCCTTTTATTCCCTATCTGACATGGTTGCCCAAAGCTTTTGCCCAAACCTGCAAGAAGGCCATGAAAAAGAGGGGTCCTGAGATTTGGGGCCTGAAGCCCCTCTATTTGTTTGAAGTACCCTCATGGTTCATGGTGGTCTGGAGAGGGTATCCCAGATAGTCCAGAAAAAATAATGACATGTTGACGCTATGAGAGCTTTGTTATATTCTCATTACAACGGGGATGTTTACGGGGTAGCAAAAACCCTTTGTAAGTTACCTTTGGCCCTTCCTGGAGCCTCATCCAGGAGTCTATCTTAAATGGGAAGACAAAGGACTATTCTTCTTTGCTGTGGACTAATCCAGGCTGCCTGGCTTGCCAATTAAATATTGAGGTCCTTAACTTGTGGTGATTCTTAGGAAGTCAGTCCTGTAGACTGAACTCTCCTGACCTGCAGACCAGCTGGCTCAGATGCCATGGCCTGGTTTCTCCCTGGACATTTGGTCTCCATCCCCCCTTTTATTTGAATTGTCAGCACAAATCTTCTCCCTATACAGCTGAACATGTGGCAATTTTTCTCTCAATCATTTATTCTTTAAACATAATTAACCATCTTTGAGGCTAGTTTCATTCTCATACAAATTCTGAATTCTACCAGTGTTGATTTTGCTGGAATTCAGATTAATTTTTTCCCTGAATTTATAATTCATATACCATGGGTTTAAAAATTGTCTTCCCTGGAAGTGGGATTATTTGAGTGAATCTCCATTCTCCCTGACCCAATAAAAGATTTCAAGATAGTTTTTGTCCATCATTTAGTCCTTTTTTTATGTTTTTGCAAATGAAATGATCTGCAAGACCTTATATCTTGATTTTGGCAGACACATTTTGCTGATGGAATGAGAATTCCCAGTAGTATAGCTGAGGGACGGGGATTACTGTGCCCCTCTATATTTCTTGAGTACTATTACAGCAATGCTAGTAATAACGAAGAATGCTGCCTCTTGCTGATGATTTTCAGGGACTGATTAAATATTTGCATGATGTGGCCGTAGTCCTGAATAATGCCTAGGAGGTCAATGAAAAGCAACCCAGCCCTCTCCCTTGCTTTCTGTGGCTGATGAAAAGATATTCAGCTTTAAGCTCAGTAACACTGTAATACCAAGACACAGTATCTTTGCTCAAGTGACTCATTGCTATCTATTTTAAAATGTAAGTACATTTATATAAAATGGTAACGCCACGATGTACCTAGGCTTTTCACATGATTGCTTCCTTTTCTCTTGTCACATTGCCATGCATTAATTTCTAATGGAGATTTAAAAATCAAACCATTACCAATTTAATTGTCCTGGGGTAGCTCTGGATATTTGATTCGGCTCTTGCAGCAATGGTAAAGAAGGCAGAACAAGAAGGTCTTCTGGAATGCTAGCAGAAGTGTGATGAAATGTGGTGGGTCCAACTCTCTTTGATGTTATGCATCATTGCTTCTTGTAATGACACATCATTTGGTTGACATTGCTGGGGAATGAAGTGTTCCACATAAACACGTTTTCCAGATAACTGGAGCCAACTCGTTTTCATGCCAACACTTTTACATTTTAAGGTAAAAGTGTAGATGAAAATCTTTCTAAAATATACAATAGTTTCTTGCCTTCTTAAGTACAGCAAAGAAAGTACAAGGAATATTTTCTTTTTGATCCAGGGATATCTAATCATGCTGTCAGTCCTAGAGCAGGAGGATTTTGGTTGTTTGTTTGTTTGTTTTTAAGTTTGTGTTATTTATAATTTATATCTTAGTTACTGCTGACAAGAACTCAAAGTAAAATACAATAAAATGACACACAATGGGCCAGGTAAAGCTCTCTGACAAGTGTCTAGAGTGTAGATACATTTTGTATTGAAGCCATATACGTGTACTTTCAATATCAGGCAGCAAAAGGGACACCTTGTTTTGAAAACCAAAGAAGTTGGCTTGATTTTTCTCCCTCAACTGGAGTTCTGTCTCACATCAGTATGAAGGTAGCCTAGGAGGAAGTTTGCTATAGCTGTGAAATGATCTGTGGCTCATTCTATTTGGAACACCAGTGTCAGCCAATCCCAAACCCTCCTTGCTAACAACAGGTCACAGCCCAGAATTCCCTGTCCCCATCACTGACTGTGCCTCCCATCTTCCTCTCAACACTTGGCCTCTCTCATTCATCTTCCTCAGTCTCCAAACCCTTCTATTCTTATTACCTCTTCCATGATTGCAGCCTTTCCCCCATTTTCCTAAAGCATTCTTTGGGTAAACACCTCTACTCCCTCAATCTTTTCTTCTGCTCAGAAGCTGTATAACCAAATGCATTCTTGCTTCTAATAAATAAGAGGACTAGAGACAAGTTATTGAAAAGATTTGATTTAGTTAAATAGATTAGTGGATTAGTTGAGTGGATTTAGTCAAATTAATGGGTCACAATACACAAGAGAAAGAAAGTATTGGTGCAGCTCATGGGTTTTAAGGTTTATTTAGTAGTCTCTTTTGACAAGAAAAAAATTAACTGTTGATTATCCTAATTATCTGAGACAGAATATGTGCATCACAGGTTTGCATAATGATGAAGGGTCTTTATCACACCCACCTGTTGTCAGAAACTATGTGAAGCCCCCAACAACAATAGCAAAAACAACAAAATGGAAGATGGAAATTCATCCATGAGTAGTTAAAGCAAAAAAGGGTAATTTTCCATTCACAGTTGCTTAACCCTCTCTCTGGATATTATAATGCTTGTTGGTTTGGTTCCCTTCAAGTGGGTCACTCTCCTGTTTGTTTTAGAGTGACTCTAAAATTAAGTTTTCTAGTTCAGTTATGACTATTTAATGCTTATTACTAAGAACAACAACTTGCTTGAATTAGCCCATACATAAACCAGCATATACTTCTGAGAAAGGTGTTTTGCATGACTCAAATCTTGTGTCAAGAATATTTTCAAGCTTGTCTGTATAACTTTGGGAAATTCCATGAGGATTGTGAAGGCTTTCAGAGATCCATGCCATCTTGCTTCTGGGGCCTCCCTTCTTTTTGTGAAGTCAGAAGTAGGAAAGTAAGCTCCCAGCTCAGTGCTTGGGTCCTAAATAATTGAAAACACTTCAGGGAAATGACAAAGTATTATTTTTCAGGAAAAGCCTGGAGATTCCTGATATATGAGATATTTACATACTCCGTTCTTTATTATTTACTCAATCTCCACAATGGCTAGTTGAAAAGTAAGGCATTCTATAAATTAGAATAGTGTTGCGTGGTGGGAGGGAACTGGGGAGTAGGGGGAGTATCAAGAGGGGGCCTTAACCCTCACACTTCAGTCTTTCTAATATTCATTAGATTAAATCATTCAAACAACATAGCACTTTCCCTCTGATGATGATTAATACAGCTGATGTAATTGCTTGAGTGAAGTCTTTTAAAACTAGGTTATCATTTCATTACTATTTTATTAGGTGCTAGTGCCATTGATTGATGGATGTAAACAACATTAATTGAATCTTGTGCTCTATGCTAGGCCAGGGCTTACAAAGATGAAAAAACCATACAGGTCTTGCTGTCAGGTTGCTTATGGTCTAGCGAGAAGGTATGTGGCCAGGCAGACATTGAAACAGTAGGATAGTTGCTGTTAAGCGCCCTTGGTATTTGCAAGACCCTGGATAACTTACCTCTTCTTCTCTCTGAATTTGTGGTAGATGAATAAATACAAGAGGTCAGACAGGAATAAAAAATAGGCTTTCTCGCCAGTAATGGACTGGAGAATGTGACTCAAACATGAAGCCAGTAGGCTTTACCTCCCCCTGAATTGACCGTGTCTGCTGGTGGGCAGAGCAGCAGCTCTGGTTAGCGTCGACAAGGAAGCAGGAAGCAAAAGGGAGAATGTGGGTTGTGTGTGGGCAGTCAGGTCCAGAAAACTTCAAACGGGCTGGATCTCTAGTAAGCAGTATGGCCTTGTTTCCAATCTCACCAATCGACTAAGTTGCTCCTCTTCCCTTGGGAGTAGAGAGAAGGGATGGAAGCCATTTCCCCTAGAACTATTCCCAAGGTTTTAAAATTCCCTTTGATTTGAAAAGCTTGCCTTTTGGGTGGTAGGTGAATAGTACTTTGCTTACTGAGTGCGAAGGAGGGGCAGAGAAGCTGGCGTGCAGGAAATACAAACGCAGAGGAAGAGTCCTTGCAAGTATCTCCCAGCTGATGCTCACTAAGCCTTGGGAGAGCAGTTGCGGAATGAAGTGGGTACCTGATGCATTTTCCAAATAGAAACCTCTATAAATTCTAGGCCCCCAGTTGTACGGCAAATAGGAAGCATTTGTTTGTCTATACCCTCAGTGGATGTTGCTCTGCATCTGTGCCCTCAAATAAAGAAAGCATGCATACTATTATCATAGCAGTGACTCCAATAACTGATCGCACATTTATGCACACACAGTGTGATGCTTGTTTCCTTTGTGGGGAACCCTCATGATCCTTTTGTGATAACTGTGTAAAGAATTTTCTTCTAAAGAATGAAATCCTTTTTATGTAATTTTAGATTGAAATGCAGTAATTTATCTGCAAAAGACTTTTGCATATGTGATAGAGGCTGCTCCAAAATAAGTAACAGATGTGTAGGGCTCCATTGAAACACAAATATGTGCCAGGCATTCTTTAAATATGAAAATTTGCCATTATAAGAGATGTGTCAGGAATTTAGCCTTTTATGTCTGTCTAGTTTTATTTAGTCATGAGCAAAATATGATAGAGAAAGCCCCAACGAATGCCTCAGCTCAAGTTTGGAGGGCAGTGGTCCAGATTGTCTTTTGGGAAATGCCAAATGTGAACTCCAAAGCAAATGTAGGCTAGAAATAAATGATGATGGCCAAATACTAAGGAAATACTGCCCCCGATGCCCGTGACCCATTCTTATTCTCTGCTGCCTGGTCACTGAGATTGTTTAGTAGTGTTAGGAACTTGGGATGCTTATGTGCTGAAGTCGTGAATGTATAGTCCCAATGCATATTGGCAAGAACGAATATAACTGGTGTTAGAATCAGACCTCCAAACACAGACCAATCTTGGAAATAAGATTGTTAGGAATGTTTAATACAGACCCATTCCATAACCTAGAAACAAGACTTTAGAACCCTTTGCCTTTATAAAACTAAGTTTCTTTAATTTGCCTCTTCCAAAATTGTATAATGTATTGGTACATCTACTTTTGAACACAAGCATATTTAGAGAGTATGAAAATCTTACTATATTTTATTGAAACAACCATTCAGTTTGCACAGATGTGCACTCAAATTAGTACTTTTCAAAATGAATCAAGAAAGCACAATTATTGGAAGGAGTCAGCAAAACTTTGTTTGCTCAAAATACCTGTAATAGGCATTTTACTTCCTCATTAAAATGTCTCTCCTCAGTCTTGTTTCATGAAATGATCTACTATATCGCCTGCCCTGAAAAACTGAATGATAAATAAGCAAATTAGAATTGTTTTTCCTTGTTTATGTGAGAAAGAAACATCGGCGGCACCTCCACTAAAAGTCATCCGGAAAAGCAAGAGAAAGTTTGAGAGATGTGGCAGTGGCAGAATTAATTGTGTAATGTCTTTTCACTGAATCTTCAGACTGTTCCTGCTTCCACTGTGGGTCAATTTAGCGGCAATGCTACTCAGATGATAAGGCTTAATTTTCCGTGACCTATTTTCTTTAACCTTTATATGACCCTAAAGCTTTTCTTTTTCTGTTTTTCCTCCTTCCTCCTTCCTTCCTTCCTTCCTTCCTTCCTTCCTTTCTTTCTTTCTTTCTTTCTTTCTTTCTTTCTTTCTTTCTTTCTTTCTTTTGTTCTTTCATTCTCTCGTTCTTTCGTTCTTTCTCTCTTGTCTATCTTTTCCCCTTATGCTGCCTGCCTTCTACCTTGCCCAGCCATGGGTAACTTCAAAGCACTTCTGTCGGATGCTAGGTTTTATTGCATGGCGATTCATTCCAGTACATAAAACACCACTTGCTTATAAACGTTCTGCCCAAAAATAGGGGCAACAAAAGTCATTAAAATTTTCTTCCCATGTTTTTCTTAGCAGGGAAGTGTTTGGAAGAGGAAAAATGTGGATTCTTTACATGCAGTGGCATATTTTCTCTTGGCTATTTATAATTCACATTTCTCCCCATGTACTTGAGGTAAAAGTCACTTTTAAAAATAGAAGCTATCATTTTTAAAACTGAAATCAATCGTCAGAAATACCTGCAAAGAAATTAGTGCAGACATTTCATTGTTCCTTGTTCAAATTCTCTCTCCGTGACCCTTTTTTTTATTTTTAATGAGTGCTCCAGGATACTTTTCACAAGTCTTTCATTCTTTCAGAGATTATTCTTTTTAACACTATACGCGTGTCCACTGTAAGTGTAATGATGACACACACATAATCTACACACAGGTCATACGAACAAGCCCTACCAACATGCTTAAAGGTAACTTTAAATTAAATACCTACATACTTGTAGGTTAGTATGTTGAAAAAAGAATGGAGCACTTATGAACACTGAAAATAACACAAAGACATAGCCAGACTGAATTTTGGACATGGATAATCAGAACAATCTGTAGCCCGTCTGTGGCTAATGGGATGTTTCTCCCAGCTTTGTCACCATGGCAAATACTTCATAATACACAAACATTTGTAGCGCTAAAAATCCACCCACTCTTGTTGAAAGATGGCCAGGTTTTGTAAAATTACATTCCAGCTAGTGCTACCCTGATGATTTTTCAGATAAGTTCTTTCTGTTTGCCATTCATGTGCTTGACAAGGGATCGAAGGGGGAAAATATGTAGAGTTTGTAAACAGTCATTGCATTTTCCTAGTTCAAGCACCTTATAAACACATGTTGCTAAATTTTTGTGCAGGCCGAATCTGGGGTGGAGGGAATCTATTTTGCAGTGGTGGGGTGGAGAGGGGAAACCTCTAGGTCTTTAACTCCCCCTCCCCCCACAAACCTCATCATTCTTCTAAATAAACATGCAATCAAAGTAAAAAAGCCCACTTGTGGAACAAACACAACTTCAAGGCAAGTCCCTTTGTCCCCTCAACAATTAAATTGCTGCCCTTAAGCACTTATGGAGAGTTTGGGGTGCGTGTCTTTATAATGAATGCCACCAGGGCCAGTATTCCATTGAAGTGGTAGCCTAGTCCAACTTCCTATTTAGCTTCTGGAAGCAAGGCCAGGAGTGCCACATGCCTGGGTAAAGAACATCCTGGTTCCTTTCTGACCCTCCTGCTCTCTTGCCAACACAGCAAAGTATAGCACACACTCAAACTCATTCCTCTACTTAGAGGGAGGGGGGAAGGAAGCCTTGGTAACACTCCATTGCAGAGCCAAATTAGAGCAAACTGTTGTGCGGCAATGCCAAAAAAATTCAGAATACGTGTGACTGGGGGAAAAATGTAGGCAAAACAGTCTTTTCCACAAGTGGGTGGAAGAGGACGAGTCACAGTTTTAAAAGCATAACATAGGTGTATAGTGCCAGAAAGGGCCAGTCCAAATATTTACATGCAATAGTGATATATGAGGAAAAGCTTAACAGAATGCTTGTGGGGGGGTGGGGGGGAAAGAAGAGAGAACACGAGTGTTACTGGAAGCTCTAGGCACAACACCGGTCTGTTGGCGACCTGTTTGAGTTTTACAAGCCTGTTTATACTGTCTGTTACCCCAGCATCATCTTGCTACATCATATGGTCTTTCCCAGAATCTCATAGCATCAGGCAGGAAGGCAGGAGAAGACATGGGCACCAATACACCACAATTATGAATGCCTCCTCAAGGAGAATAATCCTCCTAACAATTGTTGTTAATTTTAATGATTATTGACCTTCAATAGGACCATGAACATTTATTTTTAAAACTCAGGCTTTGTGGAAACAAAAGATGCCTTTAGATGTGGCAATTCAGAGCAGCAATTATTTGCTTTAGTTTTACTTTGGAAAGCATTTGGATGCTAATTCAGAATTTGCATTATTCAGTCATTGCTACTGCTTAAGAGAGTGGATGCAAAAGACTACCAACCAAACTTGCAATCACGTTTTCCCTGTATAAAATGCTGCATGTAAAATATCAACCCCAAAGGGTTTTGACTGGCAGTAGCTTTTTAACAAAAGAAGAAAATTACCTTATTTGATTTCACACTTATGGGCAAAGTTTTATACTAATAGTCATTAGCATAATGAAGACTTCTTAGGAGAGATGATTCAGGAGCTGGGTTTTTTTTTTTTTTCTTCTTTTTTTCTGTTTTCTTTCAAGAAAAGATATTACAGTAAAATAGGAAGTAAGTCTTGGTAAATAGCAAGCATTTTGCTGTGAGTTTAAATATTTATTTTATTGCCCAGGGCAAAATATCTATGATCTTGATATTTCTAATAAGTTAAATACATACCCAAACTAGGTTCTATGCAAGCAACACCTGGCGATTGACGTTGCCTTTTTAAATAGCAATTTTAACAACTCTTAAACACAGATAGAAATACTACCTTCTATTTTGTTTAAAGTTCATTTCCTGTCTCTAGGATATTCACTGACCTTTCAATGTTGGCTATTTTGCTTTTTCACTTTTTCCTGTGAGTCTTATTCCCCTTCTCATTGGCTTCATTCCATTCCTGACCTCTCTTCCCCTCAAGAAAATTAAATGCAGCCCAAAACATATTGGACCCCAATTAGTTTTACAGCTCCTCTTAGCTTCCTTCTACTTCATTCTTTAGTTTGTTCCAAGTCATTTGGCCGAACACATTCAGGCTTCACAGACCTGTGCATTCACATAGGAAACAACCTCTATCTTTCATAGATTGATTATTCTACATTTCCTATTTACAAAATTTGAAATCCCCTTAAGCTCGTATCAGAAATTTCTTGGTAACCCTTAATTATTTCAGTTTTATTCAATATCATTCAGTTCCTGGAAGCAATATCTGTTCTTATGGATATTTTTCTATCTATCACATTTTTATTAAAACCCACAATAGACTCTATTTTATCTTCTCCTTAGATAAGTGCATTAAAGAAAAATAATGCAAGTAAAAGGATAGCTTTATGGGACATGTCCTGGGATCACACGGTGAATGACTATAAATAAATCACAGATGATTCTGTTTCACCTAAAGTGTTGAAGAGGACAGAGCACTCTCATCTGTATGATGAGATAATTTGTAATCTTCTCTTCTTCCTTAGGGCAACTAAGTGCATGTGTAAGCTTGTTTGTGCTTCTAGAAATGTCTTTAATATTTCCCTGAACTCCACCACAACATTTTCAGTGAAAAATGGCTCTGCAGCTTGTTTCATCATGCTAATTGAAATGAATTATTATGCCATACAGAAAAAACCTTCTTCTCTTCCAAATTCGACTTTGCAGATATCTCTGATTTACCTGCAATTGGATTACAAGAGCAAAATAATGCTTCGGAATTATCTAGTTAGAAAAGGACTATGCATCTTAGCAAAAAAGAAGTGAATGAAGAAAGGAAGCCTTAGGAAGATGGTATAAGTTCACTCTTACATTTAGACAGATCAATTAGGTATTAATTTGAAACAATTGTATGATTCATATTTTCAGCATTTGGTGACATTGAGGTAGTAGTTGATGAAATTAAGATACATCCCTCACGCATTCTACATTCACAAGCCTCTGGCCAAGGAATAAGCCTTTCCTTCCTCTGTATTTTTCTTGTGATTTATATTACCCCGAGAAAAATGAGGCTGTACAGTTCTGTGGTTGGCACAGTACTGCTGCTCTGTTATAATGCCCGACAAGTTAAATACATAAAATTGCCTCCTGGATTCCTTCAGTCTGAATTTGGGGCTAATAATCATGGCAAGTCCTGACCCCCTTCTCCCAGGCTTGCCTTTGTTTAAGTATTTCCCACTCTGGATGCTCTAGAGCCCCCGAAGATTCTCTCTCTCTCTCCAAACATCTTCAAATCCTCTTGGGCTCTGTGTTTACACTGCATTACCACAGATTTTAAAAAACACATTCAAATGAAAACAAAAACAAAACTCTTAATGGGCTCCACTCTGAAAGGCTGGAAGTGTCAAGAGACAAAAATTTGGACCGCCAGTGGATACTGGTGTTTCTTATTTTCCCTGCATTTGTGGGCTACCCCCTTGTGCTGTGATACTTTATCTGTGCCCCCTCCACCTAACAGGCCCTCAGAAAACCTCTTCCCAGTCTCCTCCTTTCCTCTTCACATTCCACTCATGCTCTAGATTCACAGGAAGTTGCAAAGAAATTCACAGACAGGCCCCACGGACCCTTGACGGTGTTTAATGCTGACATCTCGCGTGACTAGTACAATGTCAAAACCAGGGTCTTGACATAGGACAATGTTCAGAGCTATTCAGAGTGCGTTACATTACAGATTTTACAATACATGAACCTATTTGAATGTGTATATGTATAGATGTATGCAATTTTATCGCATTGTGTAGGTTCATGTAACCACCGACTAACTAAACCAGGGGTATTTCCAGAAATAAAATTAGTTTCGCAAATGTCACAGCTAGTAAAGGTAAGAATTGTTCCATGAAGCTGCTGTTTCTGTTTTTCATCCATTTATATCCATTTTCAGACATATATAACATGCATGTATATAAAGTTACGGCATAAGATGCATAAATATAATGTATAACATAAAACATATTTCTTACTGTTGGTCATGATCAAAAAATTTTAAGAGCCACTGTCCTAGACTCTTGCTGCTCAAGGTGTGGTCTATGCCCTAACAGCATCAGCTTTCTGGTATCTTGGTAGAGATGCAAAATTTCAGGTCCATCCCCCAAGCCTATTGAACCAGAATCTGTATTTTTAAGCAGGATCTGCAAATGATTTAATGTGTACATTGAGGCCTGAGAAGCACTTTCCTGGCAGACGGCTTCACTGAATCTGCAAGAGGATAAAATACAATCTCTGCATTTCATTGAGAGCCGGAATGAGGGCAATGACCTTTGCAAAGTTTGAATAGAGACCTGGCATCACGATTGTTTTTCCTTGCCTGCTTTAATAGGAGGTGACCCTTGTCAGAGTCCATAGGGCATGGCTGCTGCGGAAACGGTGATAGAGTTTACATCGGCAAGTTCTTTATTCTTTCAGGATTTTGTAATGTTTTCCATCAGCAGCCAGGGTACAAAAAAATGTGTGGTCCTTTCTAGTTTCCACGAAATTGTGATGTCTGGGGAGCGAGTTTAGCCCACAGTATTTTCTGCTTCAATAAAGTTGGTTGAAATCTCACTGTCCCCAGCCTGCTTGGTGCTATCACCACACAGAGTGTTATTTTTTCTTCCCTTTTCCAGGTAGGTGACCCTGAGAATACACATGGGGAGAAAATAAGAGAACAATGTGGCCTTGCTCATTAAGATTAGAATCCTGTATAATGTGTCCATGATTCCTGAGGAGCTCTCATCCTGTGAGCTTCATCATTCTTTATGAGATTAATAAAATTATTGAATATTGTTCCTGTAGTGTCTGCGCTTTCAACTCAAAAATAACACGCATGAGAGCCATTCCAAGTGAGTAGGGCTTTCCAATATCCTGGTGATTTTGTAGGGAAAGCTGGGGCAGGGTGGGAGTAGGGGAACGGGGAAAGGAGGTTTTCGAATGACAGTGATCCAGCTTAGACTCATTCCACCAGCTCCTAGCTACTGTTCTTGAAGTAAGGCTAATTAATGTAATTAACACACTTCAGGCAAAATAACCCACCCAAATATTAACAGAATGTCTTTCATAAGAAAAAACACAAAATGTGGTTCTGTCGTTTTATTTCTGCTTGAGGAGGCAATATTGTGAAGGAATGTGAAATCCTTTAATTAGACACAATTTAAAACCCAGACAGAAAATTGAGATGCTGAGAATTCTACCTTGAGAAGCAATATTCATACTCAGGAGCATCAGACAATGCACCACACACAGATGTTTTACAGTGAATTAAGGTGATCTCATCACACCAGAATATTACTCCGTTATAATAACCACATTAAGATAAACTTCGATCACAGCCAGTTATGGCTTCATAATGAGATTAAAAGTCTACCCAGGTAGATGCCTGAAGACAGATTTGGAGAAGAAATTCTGATTCCTCTCCCCGCCCCCCTCTAGGTACTTCTTTTATGCATATACATTTTCCAGTTAGGAGAGAAAGCAGGAGGGGGATACTGGCACTGGACTCCAGGAGTGCTCTGAACAGGAAGCTGCACGTGCTTCCATCCCTATTGTGCATGACTGGGAAGAACACAGGCCTTGGAACCACCAGGTAGTCTCTAGGCCTGACCCTGCAGTATTACCAAAGGCGCCCTGGGTTAGTTGGTTCCCATTCTTGGCCCTGGTCTCTTTATCTCAAAATGAAAAGGTTGGACCCTACAGGACCCAAATCTCTTTCCACCTCTCATATGTTGTTATTTTAGGACTCTGCATTGTTCCAAATAATGAAAAGAATGTAGAATTTTAGGATTTCAAGGTCATCTAGGACTCAAAGACCCTCAGACCATGCCATCCTTCAGTGCTGCTTGAAGACATCAAGCACTCACACCCTGATTACCAGCTCATCAATGAACAGAACTCCTATCCTGCAAAACCACACCCTGCTGAGGCCCACATTTAAGGCCTGGCCCCCCCCAATTAATGATTCAAAAGACTTCCTATAGCCTTGTTAAATATCAAATGAACCTCTTAAGTGTCTACTTGTCTGCACCGCACCCCCCCCAGCGTACAAGTTACCTGGAGGTACTTAAACCCTGGTCCTTTTCCTCATCTCCCATGTTAAAAAGACTTATTAAGTAAAATGGCTTTAGGCTTTAAACCTTTAACTGCTGGGGCACTTGGGTGGCTCAGTCATTATAGGTCAGACTCTCGGTTTCAGCTCAGGTGATGATCTCACAGTTCATGGGATTGAGCCCCATGTAGGATTTGCCTACTTGGGATTTGAATAGAGACCTGGCATCACGATTGTTTTTCCTTGCCTGCTCTCTCTCTCTCTCTTTTCCTTTCCTTGCCTCTCTCTCTCTCTCTTTCTCTCTTTCTACCCCTCCCCTACATGTGCACACATGTGCGCGTGCTCTCTCTGTCTCTCAAAATAAAAAGTAAACTTTAAAAAACAAATTAAAAAAATAAACCTGTAACTGCTGGCAGAATTAACCAATTTCTAATGGGTCTCAAATGAAAGTTTAATAACCCTTTAAAAGTAAATGTGGAACTTGATTTATTCTCAACTGTTGATTTCTTCTTTTTCGGCAGATTTTTTCATGTTGTCCCCACCACATTCTCGCCCCCTCCAAACACATATACTACACCTACAAATTAAGGTAGAATTTATGAGATTTCACTTGACTTAAAAGTGGCATCCTTACGGGGATCCTGGGTGGCTCAGTTGACTAAGTGGTTAAGTGACTGACTCTTGATTTCAGCTCAGGTCATGATTTCACGGTTCATGAGTTCAAGCCCTGTATCAGGCTCTGCACTGACAGTGGAGCCTGCTTGAGATTCTCTCTCTCCTTCTCTCTCTGCCCTTCCACTGCTCTCTTTCTCTCAAATAATAAACTATTAAAAAAAAGTGGCATCCGCTTTTCCCTAAGAGACTGCATCTTGTAATCACCCTTTAAAAGCTGACAGGATTTATTGTCTTTTGCCTAAGACCCTGTGCTAGGCTCTGTTGTACAATATTATGAACTCTGGGTGTTCAATAAATAGCTGACAATGATGAATGAGAATGAGTCCATGAAATAGTTGGTGGCATGTTCAAGTGCCAATTATTACACTTTCATAAGGCTGGGACCTTAACTCACATTCAAGGAAAACCTGTTATACCAGATTTTTATAGCCCATTTAAAAAACTACAGATTATTCCCCAAGATAATTATGTGGTTACCAAAGAAACTCACAAGTAAGCAGGATATAACGGGACTCAATGTACCTACTGTGTAATTTATGAACTAGCAAAGAAAGATGACAAAAATATCTGGTTACTAACATAAAAGAGTGAGCTGGGAAAACAAAAGTCAGTGTTGCTGGCCATTCTGGAAGTTGGGGACAATGTAAATATTAATGTTTCCTGCCTTCCCATCCTAAACATACATAATCACCCCATAATGTTGTGTAGGATAAGGAAAAGGGGCATCAGAAGGGAAGAAGAAAGAGAGAGAAGCAAAAGAGAGCAAGAAACCAGAGGGCTGATGGCAGGAAGGAGGATTTTTCCATTTTAAAGAGCAGAAGCCACAGTGTGTGTCTTAAAGGGAGAGAAAGAATGAAGCATTCCTTTTCCCCACTGTACCTCAACTCTCTTCTCTTAGTTGGCCTGGGCTGCTACAACAAAATACTATAGTCTGCCTGCCTTATTTCTCACAGTTCTGGAGTCTGGGAAGCTCCAAATCAAGGTGTTGGCTGATCTGTTCTTGGTGAGGGCCTGCTTCCTGCCGGGCATGTGGCTGCCTCCTTCCTGTGCGTGTATGATCTCTTCTTTGTGCTCACACGGGAAGAGAGAGAGAGAGAGAGCTCTCTATCTTACTTTCCTTCTGAGGGCACTAATTCCATCATGGTGTCCCCACCATCATGACCTCATTAAACCTACTTACCTCTCAAAGGTCCCTCATAGGGGTTAGGGCTTCAACATATGAATCTTGGGGGAGCACAAACATTCAGCCTGTAATAGCCCTTTCTCTCCCCAGGTAAACAGCTCTATCCAGGGGAACACAGCACATTTGTGGGAAAAAAGATGCCAGTTATATGGAACTCAAAGTTAGAAATAATTATTGTGATTTTCTGATGTATCCATTAAAAGAAAAAGTGAAATTGGGAAGAATATTAATTTCTTATGAATGGCTGTGATATTGATTATAAGGATGAATCATTTTGCTTTTTTGCTAATAGTTTCTACTTAGCTATTTGATCAAAATGTGTTTGACTGAACACTGAAATATTTATAAGCATAAAATATTCCAAGTATACAAGCATATTGAAAAGCAGAGAAAATAATTTAATGGACTCCAATGAGTCTTGATTTCAGTAACGAAATGAGTCAATCAGTAAATCTAAGAGCAGTTTGCCTTAGTTTGCCTTTGTTAGCAGTTTGCCTTTGTTAGCAGTTTGCCATATTTGCCATATTTGCTCCAGATCACTTTCTAGTCTTTTCTTTCTTTAAAAGAAATGTCAAACTAATGTTCCACATCCCTCCATCTCTTTTCCCACAGCTCAAGGTAAACACTAACCAGAAGCTGATGTGTGTGGTGAACACTGTGATACCTAATCCAGATGTAATACCCCATTCTGATCAGGAAAGGATTTGCCTCCAAGCTGTTGAAAATTCGGTGGAAGAAGTCTCCCAACTGACAGCCTTCCTTGGGGAGAGATGACATTGGGAGGTAGGCAGATCATGTAGGGTCTTGGAGGCTATGGTAAGAAGTTTGGATTTTTTTTACTGATTGCGTCAATCATATCCTGTTGTTTTATTAAGGGACTTGTTTTAGTTGGGAAACTCACTTGCAAATTTCATATGCTCACTCACAGAATAAAGTTTCACCTTTTAGCTTGAAATTTGGAGCCCTTTTTGAGTCGCACACTCTTAACCTTTCCTACCTTACACTCGCTATTCCTCCCTTTCTTGCCCCACACATATATCTGTCAGACTGATCTGCTGATTTTCCTCAGAAGGCAACATTTTCATCCTGCCTTTGTCCCCAACTTTCCCCCTCTATTTCCTGTGGCCTGGAATGCCCTCCCCTTGCCTGTCAAAACCACTTACCCATACAAGACCCAGCCGAAACCTCCATTCCATGAAGCCTTCTCAGACTACCCAGCTCTCAGCAATTTTCCTTCTTCTGGATCAACATTCTTATTTTCTATCTGTCCTATTGATTCTTAGTAATTTCTAGTCCCCATGGAATGAGGAAGGGACTAGATTCTCCAAAAGAGTCCAAGTGGAAGCAGCCTGGGCAGACATGCCCCTTGTAGTAAGTGACTTCTATCACTGCTGGAGAAACTGGTAGCTGTAAAAATGAGGTGGATTGAGACAGGTCAAGGTAAGGACGGAGGCAGATAAGACTTTATATCCTTAGAATGTAGGAGCAGTATTTGGTGTTCCTTCTTTGAGGAGATTATCTGCTAAGAGAGTGTTAAAGGTGGAAAAACTAACACAGAATCCAGTTGGAGCCATTAGAGCTCAGGATAACTGGATGTTGTGCTGTAGCTGGGGCTGCCCTTCCTGACAGGAGATGCCTCATCTACAATGTATAGTTGCCTGGCTGGACACTGAAACCACTGATGTTGCTGAGGCCAAGTGCCAGTGTTGGGCCATGACATCAGGAACCTCAAACAAATAGAAAGAAGGAAGTCCCTTTCTCTGCTTTCCTTTTCCTGCTTTCCAATCTCCCTCTGGTGCAGTAGATCTGATACCTGTTGAGGTGTTAGAATGACCTGTGAAAGAGGTTAAATGGTGGTAGCTAGGCTCCCCAGACCACTTGAAAACTATTGTCGAGGTATGGGCCCAGTCATCTATAGCTTGCAAAGGTTCCCAGGGTATTATGACACGGATTGATGGTTGGAATCCACTGCTTAGTGCCTCTTGTTGGCAGAACTAGGTTGCAAAGTTGTTTGGGGAAAGTGTTTTTCTGAATCAGAATCCCAGCATCTCAAAGAAGAATGCAGAAGAATGGATTTGAATCTGAGAGACAGTAGTTAAATACATGGCACAATATCCTTCTAGATATGAATAAGGTTATGTTTTAGTGAAAAACCCAACTTCCAAGACCTGATTTGGAAGATCTGGAATTAGGGGCAGTGGATATGACACTGAAAGAGAACCTAGGTTCCCATGAGAGGAAGGGAGCATTGAAGGAACCTTTCTCTAGGCTTCACTCATAAGAGAATTATGTGCTACTTAAAAGAACACATGCTAGAATCACATGGCTTTCCATGTCAGCCCCATCCACTTATTATTCTGAGCTCTTGACATTATTTAACCTTCTCCCTGCCCCCACTTTCCTTATCAGTAAAGGAAATCAACAATAGAAACAATTTCAAAGGGGTTGTGAGACTCCAATGAGATGCAGAATGGACAGCATTTAGCCTAGTTTACAGCATCCAGGAGAGTCCCAGCCTCTCACTAAATTTTACAGAAGGGTCAGTCTTTGAGAGGAAAGTGACTGTCTGATGGGCACACTTCTGTGCTCCTAACATGGGGCAACTCTTCCACTTCCTGTTGGAAAACTTCGTCTGTGGGTGGATTCTGTGACTGGGAGGGTAGGTGTCATGGAAAAGATTCTTGGAAGCCGGTGGAGCACTAATGAGCTTTGGCTGGAGACAGTGCTGGGTGCTGGGTGCATGTAGAGGAATGGTAGTGCAGTCAGAGGCATTTTAGAAGGCTGCTTCCATCCCAGGCCTTGGTGCTACCCAATCTCTCATCTGAGATACGTTTCCATGGATGTCTCCTCACCATTCAAATGGCACCAGCTTAAGGAGGACTCTCTAACCACCTTATTTAGTGTTATTCTTTATTTTATTCCACGTGTTATTCTCTATCCTTTCTAAATTTTTTTCATGGGATTTGTCATTAACTGATATTATCTTATCTAATTATCCCACTACACAAGATTGCAAATGCCTTAGAAACAGCCTAGAACAGTGCCTGGCACCCAGATGGCACTCAATAAAAAACTTACACTAGGAGAAACCAATGCCTTCAGGAAGGTGAGGGAGAATAGCAAGTACTCAAGAGTGGTATGACTTGCAACTCAATGGGAATGATAGCAACAATTATGTCCCAACTACCCATACACACACACACACACACACACACACACACACACACACACATATACTCCTTATGGGAGGATGCCTTACTCACTGCTGCCAAGGACAACACTGAAATTTCAGAATGACTCAACTATAGCAGTAGAAGTTTAGCCAGAGTCCAGAATGCTCCTACAGCCTTACTCATGAATCACTTAGTTGTGCTAACTCACCCCAACCAATTGGTCCTCCAGGATTCTCTGTGGCTTTCCTAGAACAATACTATCAATCCAAGATCTTTCTGGTCCTGGTCCTGGTCTAGTAATGAGGGATCAATGATGGATTACTTGTTCCTGGAAGAGTAGGTGTATGGTGAAGTTTACTTTATCACTAAGAATGAGGCTACCAAACATGTAGCCTAAGAAAGGTAAGGAATTTAGAATAATCTCTCTTGAGAAACAAGCTACCCCTTGGGCCATATGTTCAGGTTCATTCATTCATTCAGCTGGCGCTTGTTAAGTACCTACCATGACCCAGCCACTATACTAGGTTTTCGGAACCAAGAGGAATATTATAATTCCATGCACTTCCTGAACTGAAGATTATTGTTAAAAGGGCTATTCTTTCTTCAAACATTCTGCAAATGTGTCTGTACATATGCTGCTGAGACTCAGGTCTAGCCTCTCTTTCTGCTTGAGAGATTCTGTCTTTGGCAACATCTATTTTGCTGTGCTGAGCTTTCCGTGGTCCTGGGCAAGTTGCCTTTATGCTCTAAACTTAAGTTAGTCCCTTTACTCTGGCTGCCACTGTGGAAAAATTGTATAAATCCTTTCCTTTTCACAGAAAAAATACCTTCCACTTTGGGATATAAAATGAAAAGTGGGCCTTCCTCTTTTCTATTGGGCAGACATGATTATCATGCTACTTCTTTGTAATGCTATCAAACACCACCTGCTCGGTGAGTGCATTAGCATTTTAAGTATATTTTCTGTTAGAAGGATATTAAGTCTGAGCTATGATGCAGGGATTTTTGTTTCAGTTATCTCTAGCACATTTAGATAGCCATTAATTGTAATCATAAAGAAGAAAAACTTCATACTTAAAAAAATCATACTCCACAAAACTGGACAATCAAAAGGATGAATTCTCACTCATAGAACCTTCTAGAAACTGATGAAAACTAAATGACAAAGTATTTCAATGAGAGTATCAGCGGGAACAGTAATTTCATTACTTCCATTTAGGGTAAGTAGAATGAAGCAGTTTCAGCCTGAAGAGGAAGAATATGGGCTCTCTGATCACAAGGAAATGCCTCCCAGAAAAAGGTACTGGGAAAAACAAAGAAAAAACTTACTTTGACATTCAAAATATACAGACCTGCACTATTTACTGTCATGCCGAGTGGTCTTGGTTATATACAACCAGCAATGCACAGAGCAGATACAGAACTGTGTTCATGGGGAGAAAAAATTTAAAAACAGAGAAGTAGCAAAAGCATGCAGCCCTGACCTCTCAATTATTCCACAGAACATTCCTGGCATAAATATTCTGTATCTACCATGGACAAGATCCCAGCAGAGAAGGGCCTGCCTTGGCTGGCAGTCAAAAAGCACTCTAAGAACAATAATGAGTCCTACCCCCACACCATAGTACCTACTTGTAAGTTAGCCTAGGAAGGGTTGGGAACATCTAAGTTTTCTAAGTTGCAGTAAATATATCTTTCAAGGAACCTCTAGGAACAAAAAAAGCCCTAGGGAGTGTGCATATTGGACACTGGGAACAACCTTGTCTACCAAGAATGTTGACATCAACCAAAGGCTTTGCTATCCTTCTGCTGGCTCAGTCCTGCTAGGCCAGCTTTCAGCTAAGCTATTGAAAGAAATCAGATGAACCTCCAAAGGCCACCTACATTCATTGCACATCAGTAGGGAAAAGGATTAGGAAAACTAACTGAAGAAAAACAAATGATTTTTATAAAGATCTCTAGCATCTTACAGATGATTATTTTGCTAACTGAACTGAAATCTTAGTAATTAATAATCACCCTGAGGAAATCAGGAAACATCATTGCATTTAAAGTTTGAAAGACAAACATGACTTGGAAGTGACAGACAGTGTATTGCTCTGGAGAAATTATAGACTCGCCTCCACTGGCACCATTTTTTAAAAAAAACTTTTCTTGGCACCATTTTTTTTTTTAACTCTATGATAGTGAAGAAAAGGTAGAGACCTTTCTCTCTCTTCTCCAGAGAAGATTTGCTTACATTCCAGAGTAAAGGTCTCACTCCCTCTCTGGAGGGGAAGTGAACAAATGTGTGAGCAACCTATGAAAGCTCCGAGTTTCATAATTTAAGGGTTCCTTTCCTGTGATGAAATTCCGCTGCATGTTCGGGGTGATATCAGGTCCACATTGAATTGCTCAATGGGGATTGAAGCTCATGGCTGAGATGCTCAGTGAATGATAAATGGTTTGTTCTCAGATCCAGAGATCTTGTGTTTCCTGTAAAAAACTGTAGCTATGTATGTGTACATATATGTTATGTATTACAGGCACATAACCTTGTATGCATACAAGCACATATTACCCAAATAGGACGTCACCACAAGCTCTTAGATTGGAAAGAATAACAATTCTCACAAAGTGCCTCATGAATTAAAATGAACAGCTGGCCTATTCCTTGTCGTGATAGTTAATTGTATGTTTCAACTGGACTGGTACATACGGAGCCCAGATATTTGGTCAAACATTCTGGGTATTACTGTATTACTGGGTATTGGATGAGATTAACATTTAAATCAGTAGACTGAGTAAAACAAATTGCTCTTCCTGATACGAGTGGGCTCTATCCAATCAGTGGAAGGCTTGAATAGAATAAATAGGCTGATCTCCAAGCAAGAGAGAATTCTTCCTGCTTATCGGCCTTCAAACAGGAACATTGGCTTTCTTTCTGTCTCTGTACTCAAACTGAAACATTTGTTCTTTTTGGGTCTCAAGTTTGCCAGTCTTTGGACTGGAACTACACTACTGATTCTCCAAGTTCTCAGGCCCTTGGACTCAGACTGGAACAAAAGCATAAAGTGACTCCAACCTGCAGACTCACCCAGCAGATCTTGGGATTTGTCAGCCTCCATAACTGTGTGAGCTCATTCCTAATAATAAATCTCTCCATATACGTACACATCCTATTGGTTCTGTTTCTCTAGAGAACCCTGACTAATAAAACTGCCTTGATATAAAAGAAATCCAGTCAACAGAAGGCTTACTTGTTCTATGTTTATGATGTCCCTGTTTCCACATACATCTAGGAATACAAATACTATAATCCTGACGAAAGTTGCCTGTTCCCCTAAACCTGTCCACACCTCTGTGAATAGTCCTTCATTAAAGTCTCTTTATTTAAACCATTTGGGATAAACTCATTTGGGCCATGATACATATTATTCTAGAATTCAATGCCACAATGAAAAAGAATAATATGTATATGAATGTTCTACCCAATTCTCAGTTTTACATTTAACATGTAAAAGTCACAAGAAAATTTCACTTCCTGCCTAGCAATGAATAAAAGCCTAAAAAGGTCAAATGATCTATTCAATCATAACGTTTCTAGAAGCTATCACGGGGCTGAAGTCTCAGAAGCAGCACACATGAATACACATGAATTATTTCACCTTTGGCAGAATGTGGGAGGAAGAAGTAGCCACCAGAGAAGAGAATAAGGAAAAATTGGCTGCAATTTTTACAAATTCCTAAAGGCAAATGTAGGCCGACAGATCAATTTAAAATACCTGGAAGGCCCAGACATAAGAGGAGTTCACACTCGGTTTCTAGGTCTTTCCCCCAGGTCTCTTCTAGGAGCTCATGAGAAAAACCAGGGGTAGGGAAAGAAACTGGAGAGATCCCCCCCTCGGGGGCATCAATTTGCAGGATGTGATTGGTTACCAGCTGTGCAGCACTGCTCATTTTCCTGTGCCCTCTTTCCTGTGAAACAAAAGCCTAAGTTGCTGGGTATAGACAGTGAAACTTCTCACCTCTAAGGCCTCTGGGGGACAGATAACAAAGAAAAGCCATTTGCTTCTGGACGTGTCTTCGAGTGAAGAAAACTTGAACAATACAATAATGTTTCTGTGAAAGAAGAAAATCCAGCACAATCCCAGAGCAGAAGTATATTTCTGTAGGTCTTTCTATATATATATAATATGTACACAAATGGAAGTGGTAATTATAGTTACCTTGATGGAGGAATGTGGAATTGGTAGTGAAAGGGGACTTGAGTTGTACCAGTGAAAGCCAAATAAAGTCTGTAGTTTGGTAAATAACATTTTACCAATGTTAATTTCTTGTTTTTGACAAATGGAACATGTTTATATAAGATGGGAAACTGGGTGAAGGGTGTATGAGATTTGTACTAGCTTTGCAACTATCCTGCAAATCAAAAATTATTCCAAACTAAAAACTTAATTTAAAAGAAAAAACTGAGAAAGTACAGATGTTGAATGGAATTTTTAAAAAGTGAGTTTGAAGTGATAATTATGATAATCTGTAATTATGTTCCTAGTTATTGCAAAACCTTTATCTACCAAAATGAAACAACTTTCTGGAAAGCTTATAAATCAGGGCATTGAAGTTACAACAATAATTAATGAAACATTAACTGTTTCTTATAGAACTATTTAAAAAACATACTTAAAATGTAAAAATTTGAGGCTGTGAGCCTCAGCCCCATGGGCAATAACCTTAATATTAAGAAAAAATCTCGGGGTGCCTGGGTGGCTCAGTTGGTTAAGTGTCGAATTGTTGGTTTTAGCTCAGGTCATGATCTAATTGTTTATGAGTTCGAGCCCCACATCAGGCTCTGTGCTGCCAGTGTGGAGCCTGCTTGGGATTCTCTCTCTCTCTCTCTCTCTCTCTCTCTCTCTCTCCCTCTCTCTCTCTCAATCTGTCTCTGCCCCCTCTCTGTCTCAAAATAAATAACTAAACTTTAAAAAAATAAAAAGAAAAAATCTCTTTTTTCCTGAGACTTAATGGCAATCTACTTAATGGAGAAGCTGTTGGAGGAGTTTGATGAAGTTTTTTAAGTCAAATCATGGCTCAGATGAGGTTGTCATATAGCTAGTGACAGCCACGGTCAAGCAAACAAGCTCACGGTTTGTGAGTTTGAGCCCCGTGTAGGGCTCCTTGCTGACACCATAGAGCTTGCTTGGGATTCTCTCTCTTTCTCAAAATAAATAAATAAACTTAAAAAATTAGTTTTACTGTAAATATGGCAACATTTGAAAAAAATAAGTGGGATTCTCTTTTTAATTGTATTATTTTTATATTATAGAGCTGGTTTCTAAGTATTTTGAATATCAACTCTGTTTACAACCTTTACATCCATTTATCTCTAAGAGAGTTGGAAATTGGATTTCTAACCCTGACCACGTGACAACTTTGTTTGGCCCCCGAACCTCAAGGGCTGCACAGAAAATTGCAAAAATATTCTTTTTTAAAAAAAATTTTTTAATGTTTATTTATTTTCGAGAGAGAGAGAGAGAGAGAGAGCATGAGCAGGAGAGGGGCAGAGAGAGAAGGAGACACGAATCTGAAGCAGGCTCCAGGCTCTGAGCTGTTGGCCCAGAGCCTTACTCGGGGCTCTAACTCATGAGCAGTGAGATCATGACCTGAGCCAAAGTCAGACACTTAACCAACTTAATCCAGGCACCCCTGCAAAAATATTCTGATATAAAAATTGATTAAAAACTTAAAATAAACCTGTATTAGACAGCAATTTTAGCAAGGGCAACTACCATAAAGTAAAATAGTAAGTATTAGAATCAACTTCCAAACTTTGGAAATTGGAGATTAAGAGAGAAAGTGGAAGCTCTTTGGTAAGCATTGCACAGCAGAAGAAATTCTTCAGATCTAAGACCAAAGGAAGGAAGCATACGGAAATGATAACTATAGTGTGGTGAAACCAATTTAAATTTCTTTAAATAAAAGTTTGTACCACTTCACGGCCAGTCTTTAGAAATGGCTCTGGAAAATTCCAAGATAACAAAGCAACGTGAAAAAAATATATAATTCAACTAAGACATTGTTTTTCAGCAAGAAGCAGATTCCAAGCATGCAATAAAAAAAAAAGTCAAGGAAGAAAAATACTGGAAAAATTTGAAATTATTATGCTGTAACTTGCCAGTCTTTTTGAATGGAAAGAAAGGAATGCTCTGGTTGGCTGGAGTTGTCTACAGGAGACCATCTTCTTTATACAAACTCCAAAATAGTAACTTCCGTTTTTGTAGGAACTCTACAGATCCTTAGAACTGATTTGAGAAATTAGTTAATTGTACAAGGCGTCATAGCTAACAAATATAGAGCCTTGGGTTTCAGGTCAACTTGGGAAGACTCAAAAGGAAGTTCCTTCCTCTACCCAATATTTTCAAACTGGCTTCTTGTTAAAATCAGACAATTCCTAAAACATACTGATGTTCATGCCTTATCTCAAGGTTCTAATTCCAATCTAAATTGGTCTGGGAGGGGTGCTTTTTCTTATTTGTTTTTGTTTTATTTATTCTTTTTAATTTTTTTTAATGTTTATTTTTGAGAGAGATAGAGAGAGACAGAGCATGAGTGGGGGAAGGGCAGAGAGAGAGAGGGAGACACAGAATCAGAAGCAGGCTCCAGGCTCTGAGCGGTCAGCCCAGAGCCTGATGCGGGGCTTGAACTCATGAACCATGAGATCATGACCTGAGCCAAAGTTGGACGCTCAACCGACTGAGCCACTCAGGTGCCCCTGTTTTTACTTTTTTAAAAAGCCCTGCAGATGATGCTTCTGTCCAGCCAGGGTAAGAGCCACTGTGCTACATGTGCTGAGTCTTGAAACCCAAGAGCTGTCAAAAAATTCACAGTAATATTATGATCATGCAGAATTTACGTTTGGATATAGTGTTATTGAAGAATCAATGAAATAGCTCATTTTGATCAATACAAATATCTATATTGAGTTGAAGGATTTTCTTCATTTAGAGCTCATTCATTAGAGAAGGTTTTTCTTGTTAGTAATTATGGGGTTGTAGCTTAACTAGCAGAAAGTGTAATCATTGGACTAGAATGGCTTTTTTGCCCTAATAGGATGATAATGATTAGGGCCAGTCTAACACTTGCTCTGGATTTTTTATCAGAGACTGTCAATGAATACCATTAAGTCCACAATGAGAACAGGCTTCTTGTGTAATAATCAGTTCAGATTAAGAATATGACCCTCACAAAAGTTTTTTATAACACGTAGGCTCTATTTACTGAGATCTTACTCTATGGCAGACACGATATTAAAAATTTTAGACATTACTTGTTTACTCCTGCCCACATCCCTATGAAGTGGTATTATTACCTTTGTTTCACAAATGAGGGACTTGAATTCAGGGAGTTCACACAACTCAAATTCTCACAGTTGGAAGGTGTAGCCAGGATTCAAAGCTGGGTCAGTTTGACTTGAAAGCCAGTGCTTTTAATCTTGATTTTTTTTTTACTGGTGAAATATCAAACACGATATGAGCATAATAATAATCCCTCACTGAAATTTAAAACGTGAGAACACAATAAAGGGTAACTATAGCCTTTAGGTGTTTCTTGTGGGGGGAGGCATCCAGCCTTAGTTTCTTTAACTCTGACAAACTCTGATGACCCCTCTCTCCCACAGGTCTGTTATAAAATCCCAGCATGGGGGTGCCTGGGTGGCTCAGTTAGTTAAGCCTCCAACTCAAGATATTGGCTCAGGTCATGATGTCACAGTTCATGGGATCAGGCCCCACGTCACGCTTTATGCTGACAGCTTGGAACCAGCTTGGA
The DNA here is from genome assembly GCF_018350215.1 of Panthera leo. Classification (NCBI taxonomy): domain Eukaryota; kingdom Metazoa; phylum Chordata; class Mammalia; order Carnivora; family Felidae; genus Panthera; species Panthera leo. The sequence goes on along the minus strand of NC_056686.1, from coordinate 149,448,541 downwards.
ATTCTCTCTCTCTCTCTCTCTCTCTCTCTCCCTCTGCCCCTCGCCCCCATACATTCTTTCTCTATTTCAAAATAAATAAACATTAAAAAAATAAAGAAAATCCCAGCATGTTTAGGTTTGGCAGAGAAAATAGAAGTTGCCTAGTTAAATTTGAATTTCACATAAACAGAATGATTTTTTTAGTTTAAGTATGTCCGAAATGTTGCATGGGACACACCTGTACTAAAAATTATTTATTTACCTGATGTTCTAGTTGAGCTGGGTGTCCTGTATGTTTATTTGCTAAATCTGGCCACCTGAGTGCATGTGGTCACCAAGATTAGGCAGGTCCGAGCCAAGGTGGGAAAAAGGAGATGAAAAATCCATTCTTGTCATAGCAGAACACATACAGTAAAGGTTTTAACACAAAACTTGACTCTAAGAGAGTTTTCTTATTTCAGTGTCAAACTTTTATAAGCATCAGTGAAAATTGGCTTAATTATCTTGAAGTGATAAAACATGCCACAATTTGTCTCTCTCCTTTATACCTTGATGACACTCATAGAAAAATTGCTTTACTACGTCTAAAATGCTTTTCTTGTGCTTTTCTCTCTGACTGCAACCTCAGATGAGTTTTTCTTTTCTTTTCTTTTTTTAAATGCCTACATACCTAAAACGAGAGGGTAAAGAATAAAAGTCCCTGACAGTGCTGTTACCAAAATAAAACATAGAATTTATGATAATGTAAAAATAATAGTGGTGGAATTTGTTGTCTAGAAATGCTAAGGAATTTTAGAGTAGGTTACCAATTCTTGCAACATTCCTTTGAAGGGATTATCATTGTCTGGATGTTCCAGATAGAAAAATGTAAGTAGAGATAATTACCTTCTTTGTCCAAACAAGAAATTGGGGATACCATGTGTTAGCCATAAGCTCACTGCGATCTCCTCTGTCCCAGTGACTTAACTCATGGCTTCCCAGCCACCTGAATCCTTGTCCAATTGTCTAGAATTACTAAATAGTTAATGTAGCAAGAAATTAAAAACAAACAAAAATTCTAGTAAATGATTTTAGAAACACGTCAAGGAATATCACAACTATTTTGTAACTCATCAAGTTCCCAAGGGGAGGAGGGAGAGAGTGAGAAGAGCAAATTCAGCACTTCCTTGAAGCTCAAATATAAAATGTGTCTTGCCCTCAAGTGACTCGTGACAAATGAAATTAAATCTGATATATGTAAACTAGCACTGGATTTTCAGGCTGGATAAATTGTGACTTGTTTTTCCTGACACTGTTTCTCTATGTTATATAGTGCTTGGCCTTCATTCTGCTTGGCTAGGTGACAAGTGGTTTGAGCATCCACACTGTGTTTGATAATGTGGTCATGTGACTCTTTCTACTGTTCTAAAGTGCAAATGTCCAAGTCCATAAGTGGCACATAATGTTTCACAGTGAATCGGGGCTTTCATCAAGGAGCAAATGACCCAGATTGGCGTGTTTGTGACCATATTCCATCTACACAAGCCCTTTGATAAAGGAAGCCTTTGGAGGTGCTGGGAGAGGATGGTTGATGGTGCAGGAAAGAAGTACACCACAGACAATTTACTGGGTAAGCAGGAGTCTTTTCAGCAGGATTCCTGCACGAGAATTACCCTTAGACTGAGTAAATCTAGAGATTAGTCTGTGGTGTCTTTTGTGTACTAAAATGCAGCACATTTTTTCCATGCCTAAGCCCTTTCCTGAAAATGGGTTTCTAATATTATGTCTAAATTCCTTGTTCACTGAACCTACAAGGAACTTATGGAGCAATGGAATTAAAAGATTAAACCTTGAGCCACTTGTGCTAAGTCTTTAAATGCCTTATGGAGCACAGTTTACATAGCAACCCAGTCCACAATGGAAGTTGCACGACTCAATTGCTTTTGGAGAGTCTTAGAGATTCAGGTGTTAGGGGAATTTTTCCTTCACTGTTTTCCTACTGCAGCAACAGGCCCAGTGGCATTACGATTCTTCCGTGTGCACGCCATTAAGTTTTCACATATGGTTGCATATATTGAAGTTGTGTATGGGTTTCATTTTAAATATTACCCAGTGACCACATGTGATCTCGGCGTGGAGATTAGGTCCTCGTCAGACATCATGTACAGCTTCTTGAGTAATTTCATCTCATAGCCTGTTAGAACTGAGTAGCCCTTTAGAAATATATGCCAGCTTCTTTTTATAGATGAGAAAAATGAGACGTAGAAAAATTAATGATAATAAAAACAACAGCAACAATAATGATAAGTAGCAGTAATGGCTAACATTTGTCCAGCATTTTCTACATGCTGGAAACAACTATTCTTCATGAATTATTTCTTTTACTCCTTGCTGCAGGCCTGTGAGTTCTGGGCTAATATTTTCCTTAATATGTGCTTTCATATGATAGCCTTCCCCTCTCTCCAATATCATCAATTATTAGCTGTCCATTAAATCACGCCCATTAGAAGGCACACATGGTGTTAGTTCTTCCCTCTTAAAGGACAAACCAGGAGCACCTGGGTGGCTCAGTCAGTTGAGTGCCTGGCTCCCTTTAGGCTCAGGTCATGATCCCAGGGTAGTGGGATGGAGCCCTGCCTTGGGCTCTGCACTGAGAGTGGAGTCTGCTTGAGAGTCTTTGTTTCTCTGTCTCTCTACCTCTGCCCCTCCCCTGCTCACACGTGCTCTCTCTCTTAAAAAAAAAAAAAAAAAGTAAAAGACAAAACAACAACAAAAAAACAAAGCCTTCTCCTTACCCTACTTCCCTTACTGCCTGCCATTCTTTCTCTTATTCCATTTTTGCAGAAAAAAATGCCTTGAGTTGGCATTCGACTCAGCCGATTCGTCTCAACCCATTTCTCCCAGCCAGTTGTTTGCTACCACTCCTCTAAACAAACTGCTCCTGTGTAGGTGACCACTGGCCTCCGTGCTGCCAAGTCCACTGACCAAATTTCAGTCCTCATCTTCCCTGACACTACCAGTAGCTTTTGACAAAATTGTTGCCTCCTGCCTGAATCATTGCTTTACCAGATGGGTATATTGCCCCTATTCAAAACAGAGCTTGGCTCCTGGTATCAACCCCAAAAATACTTGTTATAGCAGCCTCCCACAAATTCTGACATGTTTTGGTTTTGTTTTCATTCAATTCAAAATATTTCCTAATTTTCGCTGTGTCTTTTTCTTTGACCTGGAGTTGTGTACAAGTGTATAGTGTTAATTTCCAAGTATTTAGGGATTTCTAGATAGCTTTCTGTTGTTGATTTCCAATTAAATTCTGTTGGGGTCAGAGAATATACTGGGTATAATTCTAATTCTTTTCCTTTTTTTTCGAGATTTGTTTTATGGCCCAGGTATGGTCTGTCTTGGTGAATGTTCCATGTGCACTTGAAATGAATGTGTATTCTGCTGTTATTAGGTGGAGGTTCTTATAAATAGCAATTATGTTGAGCTGATTGATACTGTTGTTCTAGATCTTTATTGATTTTTTTAATCTGTTTGTTTTATTGATTACTGAGAGAGGAGTGTTAAAGTCTCCAATTATCATTGTTTATTTGTTTATTTTTCCTTTCATTTCTGTTATTGCCTCATGTATTTGGCTCTTTGTTGATACATACACAAATATTTAGAGGTTATGGCTTCTTGATAATTGACCCCTTCATCATGATATACTGTCCCTCAACCTTGATAGTATTACTTGTTCTAAAATTGACCTTGTCTGATATTAATATAGCCAGTTCAGTGTTTAAAAAAAATTAGATTTGCATAGTATATCTTTTTTCATTATACTTTTAACCTACCTATGTCTTTATATTTAATGTGAATTTCTTATATAACATATAGCATATAAATGGATACTGCTATCTAATTTAATTTAATGATCTTTGCCTCTTAATAGTGAAGGGCATTTAGACAATTCATATTTAATATAATTATTGACATTATTGTAATTAAATCTGCAATCTTTTCATTTCTTTATCTGTTCTTTGTTCTTTTTTAATATTTAAATATTTTTTCATAATTCCATTTTGTATTCATTTTCAAATATTTTCTGTGATTGCTTTAGGGTTTACAATATACATCTTTAACTTATCATAGTCTACCTTCCATCATTATACAACTTTTTTTTAAGTTTATTTATTAGTTTTTTGAGAAAGAGAGAAAGAGAGGGAGAGTGGGGGAAGGGCAGAGAGAGAAGAAGAGACAGAATCCAGAGCAGGCTCCACACTGGCAGCTCAGAGCCCAATGCGGGGCTCTAACTCACGAGCGGTGAGACCAGGACCTGAGCCAAAACTAAGAGTCCAATGCTTAACGGGACTGAGCCACCCTGGTGCCCCCATTATACAACTTCTAAAGTGGAAGAGCCTCAAAACATTGTATATCCTTTTCTCCCTCTCATCTACTTCCTCCTCTCATATTATTGTTGCCATACATTGTACTTCTACACATGACTCACTATAGTTACTATTTTGATTTCTCTCAGGGGGACAGCAAAATATGGTCTGCAGTCCAAATCCTGCCCATGGCCTGGTTTTATACAGCCTGTGAGCTAAGAATGGTTTTTATATTTGTAGTGGTTTATGCAAATGATAACAACCAGAAAGTGGGTTATGTAACAGCAAACCTATATGGTCTGCAAAGCCTAAAGTACTATTTTGTCTTTCACAGAAAAAAAATATTGCCCATTTTTGTTTTAATTACCTTTTAAAATATTAAAATTAAGGAAAATATTTTTTATGTATACTCTTATTTTTACTATTTATGATTCTCTTCTTTTTGGGGGCAGGTGGTTTGGTAGATCTAAATTTCCATTTGATATCATTTTTCCTTGCATGTGAAGAACTTTCTGTAATGTTTCTTTTTGTACAGGTATGCTGACAGTGAATTCTTTCAGCCTTTGCTTATTTGAAAAAAATACCTTCAGCTCACTCTCATTGTTGAAAGGTATTTTCAGGGGGTATAGATTTCTGGGTCAGCAATTTCTCTTTCTTTTATCATGGTGCATTGTTCTCTAACTTGCAGTTTCTAATGAGTAGTGTCCTATAATTTGTTCTTCTGTGTGTAATATTTCTTTTTACTTTTGTTGCCTACAAAATTTTCTCTCTGTCTTTGGTTTATAGCAGTTTGATTAGTGGTGTGAATATTTGTGTGTTTGTTGGTGTTCACCCTGCTTGTGGTTCTCTGGGCATCTTAGATCTATGACCTGTTGTCTTTTACAAATTTTAGAAAATTTGAAGTAATTTCTTCAAATATTTCTTCTGCTCCATTTTGTTTCCTCTTTCTGGGACTCCATTTTCATGTATGTTAGAAATTTAATATTGTGTTCAGCTTTTGGATGCTCTGTTCTTTTTTTTATTATTATTATTATTCTTTTTTCCTCTTTGTGTTTAATTTTGAGTAATTTCTATTGATCTACCTTTAAGTTTACTGATTTCTTATTTCTTTCCAGACTGCTGATAAGCCTGTCATTGGAATTCTCTATCTTTGATATTTTTTTATTTGTAGCATTTTAATTTGTATATATTTTTTAGTAATTTCTGTCCCCCTGTTTGAATTCCTTGTATGTTTATGAAAGTTGCTACCTATTCCATCAGATCCTTTAACATATTAATTATAGTTGTTTCAATGTTTTTGGCTGATGGTTTCAAAATTTGGGTCATCTCTGAGTCTGGTTGTATTGACTGCTTTATCCCTTAATTTTCTTTCTTTCTTTTTCTTTTTTAAAATTAATTACCAGGTATTGTGTATATAATAGAAGAGATTGAGTTAAATAGTATCCACACCGAGAAATTTGCTTGCCTCTTTTGTCAGGCCCATAGTGTGTGGGATTAAGTCAACTAGTCAGGAGTCAAACTGGGTTTGGGTTTTTTTGTTGCTATTTTCACCTGTTCACCACAGGCTTCAAATTTCTCCAGAGTTTAGTTGCTCTTATTTTGTACTTAGAGTAGAGCCTAGTGTACTCCAGGGTTTTCCTCTGTGTTCCTGCTCCATCTTCAGCTTTAGCAATCCCTTTGCCTGTGCCAAAGATGGCGTCTCTCTCCATGCTCTTGCATGTGGTTGACTGCTTTTGCTTGCTACTCCTTGTTAGTATCATAGCAGATATGGAAATCTGAATCAAGATTTGAAGCAGATATGGAAAGCCTCAATCAAGCAGGCTTTTTATACCTTGCCTGCTTTTTCAGCATTCCTGCCTGCCTTCCCTCTTGCTCCCAAGCTCTGCCTTGTATCTGTGCTTGGTTGTGGGTGGGGTGGAGTTTTCTGCCCCACCCTCATGGTAGCTAGTTTCTGCTTAATGGTGCAGGATCCTGCACCCAAGATGTTTTTCTGCCCTACTCTCAGGAGCAGAGGGTTTTTACTGATATACTTCCCCTAGGAGCAAATTGATCTGTGCCTGTGTTCCACACCCCAGACAGACACAGGTTTTGTTTCTACTCTCCCCCAGAAGCAATGGTCTTTTACTTGGGCCCCAGGGATGAGAAGATTTGCTGTCCTCACTCAAAGGCTTAAGCTGTTTTCTTCATAGAAAGATGCCGAGGAGCAAAAGATAGTGTTATTTATCTACCAATTACTATGATTTGTTGAGATTTCTATTCCAGAGAGCATTAACTCCTTGGTAATTTTGGCCCACCCCAAATGTGAGTCAAGTATCTGCCTGAGGTTGAAGAGAGCCATCTGGAAGACAGTTCCAGGTATTTTCAGTAGGAGTCATCAGAGTGTAAGGAACAGTGAGTGCTCAAATGATATGGTCAAGGCACACACACACACACACACACACACACACACACACACAAAAGACATTGACTACTACACAAGATTGACCAGGTGACAGAAATTCCCATTCTGTTTGCCTCTCCCAAACCTCAACTCTTGGTCTGGGAATCTGTGAATTATATGTGATCATGGTTTGCTCAAGTGGCCCAAGTGAACTAAAGTGAGCCAAAATAAAAAATTATGGGCAGAAAAAACACTCTAAGATGAAAGGCCATCAAGCATCAAAGCCTTCCAGACAGAAAACAATAAGAAACTATGACATTTTTTTCCTTTGATCAGGCCTCAGAGAATGAGATTGAGAAATAGTTCAAGTTTTTCTAGAGAAAAACTGGAGCCACTAATAGAAAAATATCAGTTTTCATCCCATAGTAGGGGACATGTTGTTGGTTTGTAGGAGGGCTATAAAACCACACCTACAAAGGAATGGCTAATACTGCTTATAACACCAACTTCTAATTCTAAAAATGAATTAAAGAGTAGATATGGGAAGGAGAAAATGTGGCTGGCATCAAGGAAGGTTTACCAGCATTCCTAGGGCAGGTAAACTATAGTATATCCTGACACTATGGTGAGTGAGTTACAGGTGGACATAAGAAAGGCATAGAAGAAGCATGGCTACCTCCCTTTCTATAGAAAAGTACTGGTTATGAGCCAGGGATGGAGGTCTGGAAAAGCAGCCTAGTTTAAGGGAAATGCACTGTAGGAAAGGCAGATGTCTGTTCTTTTTGCTTTCCTATGTCCATTCAGTCAGCTCCTTGTAACAATGCTTGCCTTTCCTTTTGAGAAACAACTATCAGCTCATGAACATCCAGGGGAGTTAACTCTGCCCTCACTTGAGGAGTGGACTTGTGTCTCAAGTCTGATAATCAAAACATTGCATTTTCTAGTTATAGTGAATTAAATTTGCTCCAACTTTTGGAAAGAGGGACATAGTCTCTTTTCTGGTGAACTTGAATTCAGAGGGTGTAAACCCAGGGTTTCAAAGAGTCATGATAAAGGGCTCCAGGATGCAGCCACAGAGCAAAATGCAGGGCTAAGCGATTAGGAAAAACTAGTGACAATACTCCTTTTTTTTCTAGAGCCAGTAGAACCATGGATTTTCACTTGTATGAACTGAGAAATTCCCATTTTTGTTTGTGGATTGAAATTGAAATTTCTGTCACTTGTAGCCAAAAGATTCCTTCCTGACTGAAATATTGACTCAGGACAGACCCTCTTAGGGCTACAAGGTAGTACAAAACAAAAGTCTTCACCTGGAACTTTGTTAGATGTCCAAAGCATATTAATAAGTTGCTTGACTGAAGAAGCTAAATTAGGCAGGATATCCAGGAAGTTAATTTTAGCACAATTGAAAAAATTTTGTTTTACTTTAAATAATTTTTTTATTTTCAAGTAATTACATATTTACAAAAAATTACAAAGACATTATAGAGAATTCCCATATTTTTTTGCCTGTTTTCTTCTACTATTAATGTCTCACACACAACCATGGCACATTTGCCAAAATAGTGATACATTGTTATTACCTAAACTATAGAGTTTATTTGAATTTCACATGTGTTCCTACTAATGTCCTTTTTCTGTTCCAGGATCCCATCTAGGATACCACATTGCATTCAGTTGTCATATTTTCTTAATCTCCTCTGGCTTATGGCAGTTTCTCCATTTACCCTTGGTTTTCATGACCTCAACAGTTTCAAGGAATACTGGTTTTATATTTTGTGGAATGTCCTTCAGTTTGAGTTTTCTGACATTTTTTTCATGATTAGAATAGGATGATGGATTTGGGGGGAAAATACCACAGAGGTGAAGTTGGGTAAAATCCTAACAGAGTTGATTAGATGATGAGAAAGTGAATGTACTGTGCATACCATTGAGTCAAGGAGGCCTCTGAGTATGAAATATGGTGGTCCTCCCAGGGTTGACTGTCATTCAGAATCATATTGCATTGAATACTAAACATGGAGCTCTTTGTATTTCAAGGAGACAAAAGTGCATAGTGATTTTCTGGGAGTTTTTTTATAATCATGGTAAATGTGAGTGAGTTTTTACTTTCTGGAAATTTAAGATACAGAGTTACTAATTCATTTCAATAAGTAAAAAGCCCTGTCTTTCCAAACCAAAACTGGAAGGAAAGGCCCGTTACTAACCATGAGAAAGGCACCTTCATTTTGCAGAGACCTCTCTGCTACAAGAGTTCTCTGAGTGGATTTATGCCTGTGCCTCCAAATGATTTTCATAAAATGGTTCAATAGTGCTATAGACTGAATGTTTGTGTGCCCCCCCTACCCCCACCAATTCATATGTTGAAATCCCAACCTCTAAGGAGATAGCAGTTGGAGGTGGAAACTTTGGGATGTGATTAGGTCATAAGGTGGAGCCCTCATGAATGGCATTAGTGCCCTTAAAAGAGGCCTCAGAGAGCTCATTGCTTTTCATTGTGTGAGGACACAAAGAGAAGGTGATCATCTATGAATCTGGAAGCAGGTTTTCACCACACACTATCTGCCAGCACTTTGATTTTGGACTTCCCAGCCTCCAAACTTGTGAGAAATAAATTTCTGTTGTTTATAAGGCACCTAGTCTAAGGTAGTTAGACTGAACAGCAGCCCAAACAGACCAAGACAAGTAGTCTTGACCAAATATTTTCATACATAGACACACACACACACACACACACACACACACCACACACACACAATTATCGAGGGCTATATAGTTTCAAACAGAAGTGTATTATTGAATCATCTTGCTGTAATGCCAGGAAATAGTAAGTGGATCATCTACTTCCTTCTTTTTACGAATCAATCGATTATTGGAATAGTTATCAAACTCACTGGGCAAACCACTAAGAAAAAATCAGTAGAAGAGAAACCAAAGATTCAGTGCTAATCCAAATGCCTTACGTTCTAACACAGATATTTATCATTCACATGTCCAAATTAGGTCATGTATATGAAGCATTGTAAAAGTAATGTAACAATGTTGAATATTCAACTTTCCATGAATTCTCCTGCTGAAGACACATTAGAAAAAAAAAGAAACTGATTTTCTGCATCTTTTCACCCACTGTTATTTCTGAAGTGTGGTCAATTTCCCCTAACTCCAGTTAGGAGTAATTACCTTTTGTTTTTAAATTCTAGGATTAGAGGGGCACCTAGGTGGCTCAGTTGGTTAAGCGTCTGACTTCAGCTCAGGTCATGATCTCATGGTTCATGAGTTCGAGCCCTGCATCAGGCTCTGTGCTGACAGCTCAGAGCCTGGAGTCTGCTTTGAATTCTGTGACTCCCTCTCTCTGTCCCTCCCCTGCTCGTGCTCTCTCTCTTTCTCAAAAATAAATAAACATTAGAAAAAAAGTTAAATTCTAGGATTAGAAAGTAGAATTTTCCAGAAAGAATTTGTGTTACCTAAACAAATATGTGAATTCAGAAGATCTTTTTAAAAGGTTTCAAAATCATTGCCCATTGATTACAGGTTTTTCTTTTGGTTTGGTCTGAGAGGCATTTTAAATTATTTTAAAATGGTCACTAACTTTTGAAACTTGAGAGAATTCTCCTAAGAGATGTCTTCTTGGTTTCTCTTGTTGAACCAAAAGACTTGGTATGGTTGGGTATGCTGTACCCTATAGACAGGGTATGTGGTCCCTACGTTGTCAGCCTTATACCTGGACAGCTTTACTCATTTGCTTTCAAATTCTGGTCAACAGAAGTTAGAATTCCTGGCCTACATCTATCCAAATAATTTAGACAATTATCTGGAAGGGCAAAGGAAACAGAAGTTTGTACTTTGAAGGTAAAGAAAGGAATAATTTAACTTCAATGGAGTTGCATATCCCAGGAATGGAAAAGAGACAAGAGAGATGGTGGTAAAGAGCCTTCTGGCAGGTACTTGACTGAAATGTCCAGATGCAGAAGAGGCAGGAGCCTTTGAATCCTGTGAACCAACTTCTCTGCCTTGGTAAAGGTCTCTAGTAACTGAGTTTGCCACAAAGGACTAGAGCCACTGAATAGCTGTCATCTTTTTCCAGCCTCCAAGGGCATCTGCAAAGCCCAATGGCAGCAGTAATCTCAAAACCCAAGACCTGGCTTTACTCCCATTTTGTAGGATCTAATATGCCCCAGAGAGAGAGAGAGAGAGAGACAGAATCCCAAAATATCACTGACACTGGAACTGAACTGCCAATTTCAGTGGGCAGAGAATTAGAGTTAGATTTTATTAGATTTAGAAAAATAAAGAAATGCAATATTACCTTCATCCCAGGGTTTAGAACAACTTATTCCTGTGAATCACAATAAGTGTTGTTTTTTTTTTTAAAAAAAAGAACTTGATTTTTAAAAATAAGAAACAAGAAAGCATAGTAAAATAATAGCAATTAAATTGATTACGTTCAACTGCATCCACAATTAAGTTCATATTCAAGAATAAGTGATTGGTCTCCAAACTCTTTCTTGATTCTAAAACACAAAATATTGGTAATCTAAGGGAATATTCAGAATATAGTTGATAAATAGAGGTTGAATTATCCAGGCTGGCAGGTAGAATAATTTAACAACCAGATATACAAGGATGGTGATGCAGATATCTATCTTCATTTTGAAGCCACTGTCACTCAACAGACAAATACATTGCATGCAAAAATTTAAATTTAATGGAAATGATGGCTCTTAAACCAAAGTTGACAGTCTAACAAGTTAGAATTTACTATAGGTCACTTTACAACTGTGAGAAATTGTATTTCTTTCTGTTCTGATAAAGAGGTTTTAGTTTTGAGCTCAGGACTTAGGTATATAACTGCCTTCTAGACATTTCCCCTGATAAGCGCCACAGACACTCCAGGCTCATGTAATCACAATGTTCCAAAATCTCTGGTCCTCCCAAAGTGCCCCTCTGCTCTATTTCCATTTACTAAGTTATCTGAACTAGACACCGGGGAGCTACAATACATCATCAATATCCCATATCCAATTAGTGGCAAGATCCTGTGGACTCTATGTCCTTAACTCTCCAAGGCCATGACACTGCCCTCTATTGTCCCAGCTGCTCTTTTCCCAGACATTCATTATCTCTGGCCAGAACCATTGTAGCAGTCTCTTGACTAAATTTAACATCCAACTTTTAATCCTATTAACACCTGCATGCTGCCACCAGAATGAGCTCTTCATAATTCATTGAAAAATGCATAGAAGCATAGACACTTTGGAAGACAGTTTAGCTGTTTCTTACAAAACTAAATACAGTCTTACCACACAAGCCAGAAATGATGCAATTAGGTGTTTACCCAGCTGATTTGAAATTTTATGTCAACATAAAAATCTGCAAAAGAATGTTTACGACAGCTATATTTATGATTAGCAAAAAAATTGGAAGAAATCAAGATGTCCCTCAACAGGTGAATAGATAAACAAACTGTGGTACATCCATACAATGGAACACTAGTCAGAGATAAAAGGGAATGAGTTTTCTAAACTTGCAAAGACATGGATGAATCTTAGATGTGTTTGCTAAGTGAAAAAAAGCTACTTTAAAAAAAAGCTGCTCTGAAAAAGCTAACTAAAAAGGTTCCGTAGTAAATGATTTCATTTATATGACATTCTGGGAAAGGCAAAACTATAGAGATGATAGTGTTTGTTGGGAGTTCAAAAGTTGGGAAGAAGGAAGAGTTGAACAGGCAAAGCACAGAAGATATTTTAGGATGGTGAAACCATTTTGTTCAATAACATAATGGTGGACACATGACATCATGCATTTGCCAAAACCCATAGAACTTTACAGTGAGTAACTATTAATGGATGCAAATTTTAAAATCCTTCAGGAGGTCAGGGAGGTCCCAGGGTGAATGCAGACTATGGCAAAAGAATCTAACTGTATTACAAATATATGAAACAGCCTCACTAAAGCAGGTGAAGGAAAAGGTGCTGACAATCATTTTGGAAATGATTGGAATCTGTAAGATTAAGGGAACTGTATATAAGCACTGTAATGTAGTTAATGAAGTTGTTCCCTATGAGTCAATGGATTAACAATTCTGAAACCACTATACATGTATGATGGGACTGAACAGCTAAGAAAATGTATGGCAGATGGAGTGACCTGGGTTTCTCACTGTTGCAGTGGGAAGTTACAGAAAACAAGGGTGGAAGGAGTCTAGAACAATTCTGTGGTAACGGATCAGAGTTGGAAATATGACTTTTAACTCATGTTTAGCTCCATATAGATACATATGGTCACATATAGAAATATTTATGGAAATACATATAAAAATGGGTTAGTATACAAATGTACTTCCTTGCTCTGTCAGTTGAGAGGGCTTAGAAGCAATGAGGGCCTAGTAGTGATGAGCATACCTAGTACCAAGATCTTAGTTTCTAACCTGGTTCTTCAATAAAAGGAACCAGGGCTCTTTGGAACATGGCCAATTCTAGGACTGGGGCAGGATATATACATCATGAACTTTAAGCATCTTTTCATGCCAGAAAGTAACTAAAAACGTTTCCAATGGCCAAAGCTGAAACAATTTGAACAAAAAGATAAATAAAGTAGTATCAGATTATAGCACAAAGTGTAAAATAAGCAATCCTGAATCAATACTGATACAAATGATTGAATAAATAAATAAACAGATGAGATTAGACAAGTTTCTCATGCAACAAAAAAATCCATATAATTTGTGTAGGTACTCCAGCTTCAAGAAGGTAAAGCATAAATCGCTACTCCTTATATGTTGGCTGTGCATAGTGACTTCATTCCAAAAATATAGTATGCACAGGGTGAAAAAAGAGAATAACTTTACAGTTGAGAAACCTACAAACACTACCTTAGCTAGGTGATCAAGGTTAATATCAGTAGTGGTAAGTCATGCACCTTTGAAATGAGGTGATAAAAATGACACTTTACTTTTGTGGTCTTCCTCCCCCAAACCCATAACTCCAGTTTAATCGTGGGGATAAGATCAGGCAAATCCCAGTGAGAGATATTTTATAAAATATTTGACAAGTACTCCTCAAAACTCTCAAGATTATTCACTGGAAGGCAAGTCTGAGAAATAGTCACAGCCAAAAGGAGACTAAGGAGACATGATAACAAAATGTAATGTGATATCCTAGATGGGATCCTGAAATAGAAAAACAGCAGTATATAAAAATGGAAAATTTGAATAAAGTATGGGCTTTAGTTAATAATAGTGTATCAATATTTATTCAATTATTGTGAGAAATGAGCCATACAAATGTTAAGGTATTAATAATAGAAGAAACTGGCTATTGGGTATATGATAAATTTATCTTCATAATTTTTCTGTAAACTAAAACTTTTAAAATAAAAAAATTATTTTAAAAAATTCAGTGTCTACTATGTGCCAAGAATTGAGCTAGACATTGGCAATAGAGATAATAGCTCCTGCACCCATGGAAATTAGTGACTGGTCAGTGAGAGAGGCGTTAGTAAATAATCACATAAATAACTATAGAATACATATAGACTGTAGAAGAAAATTAATGAATGATATTATATTGTAATGAAAGATTTATTCTAGTTTGAGGATCATATAAATACTCCCAATAAAGTAACATTCAAACCAAGAAAGAGTTATCCAGGTGTGTGTGGAGAAGGGGCTGGGAGAAGGAAAACACCAAAAAACCCCAAAAGGAATAGCGTATGGCAAGAACCCAAGGCAGGAGGAAATTCACATTTTGATAGAACAGAGAAAAGGCCATTATTTTTGGAGTTTTGAGCTCAAGATGGAGGGGGAGAGAGAGCAAGAGTGAGAGAGAGAAACAGAACCCAGATCCTTGGTTGGTTTGTAACCTGGGATCCATAGATTCCCAATGGGCTGATGAGTAGAACTTTTTATTTAAATAAAACTCATTTTCTTTGGAACCTTATGTACTTTATGTATTTAAAATTGTTATTCTGAGAAGGGGTTTATGGGCTTTAACAGACTGCCAAAGGGGACCAATATGGCACCATGTTAAGGATTTTAAACTTTATCCCAAGTACAAAGATAACACATTGAAGCATTTTACGTTGCTTAAAATGCTTCATTGGTTAAACTTGCCTATAAGATAAAGTCTAAACTCCTTAGCAAATCCTACAAGACTCTCCATGAAATGGTCACCACCGGCTTTTTCAGAATTTTTATTGTTCAGCACTTGCTCCTCAGTTTTATCTATCTTGTTCCACATTCAAATCCTAACAAGCCTCTTGAAGTCATCAGACAAGATCTGCTCTTTCCTGTCTTCTTACTTACGCTCATGTTGTTTCCTGTGCCAATAAAAGTCGTTCTTTTTTTTAAAAAAAATGTTTATTTATTTTTGAGAGAGAGGGAGAGAGAGAGAACGCAAACGGGGGGAGGGACAGATTGAGATGGAGACAGAAAATCCCACGCAGACCCCGTGCTGTCAATGCAGAGCCCCACTCCGAATCCAACAAGAACTGTGAGATCATCACCTGAGCTGATATTGAGCTGACACTTAACCGACTGAGCCACCCAGGCACCCAAAGTCTTTCTTTTTGTATCTGCTCATGTTCCTAGACTTAGGTCAACAATAATCTCTATAAACCTTTTCCTGTGTGCCCAGATTGAAATGAAGTGTCCTTCTTCTGTGGCACATTATACCTAGGTATGGTAAAAAGAATAAGTGCTCCCCCAACCCCCACATCAGTGCCCACAGCCTAATCTTGGGACCTTTGAAATATGTTACTTTATACGGTGAAATGCGACTTTGCAGATGCGATTAAAAATTTTTGAAATAGGAAGACTATCTTGAATTATCTGGTATGCTCAGTGTAAACATAAGAGGTCATTAAAACAAGGAAGCAGGAGTGTCAAAGTGGGAGAGGGAGAGGGGACAGTGCAATCAGAGGAAAATGTGGAACTGCAAGGAGGAGGAGGGAGAAGAGATTTGAAATTGCTACACTGCTGGCTTTGAAGATGAAGGAAGGGGCCACAAGCAAAGAATGTGGGTGGCCTCTAGGGGCTGAGAAAGGCAAGGAAACATTCTCCTTTAGAGCCTCCAGAAAGAATCCCTGTCAACACCTTGATTTCAGGACTTCTGAGCTCCAGAACTGTAAGGCAACAAATTTGTGTTGTTTTAAGCCACTAACTTTGTGGTAATTTGTCATACCAGCAATACTAAACTAATATAGTAGATACACCTCTATTTGGTTTTTCTTATAGGTTACTGTATTTACTTATGGCCCCCAGTTAGGTGTTATGTATTATATTACCAATTCAACAACACCACGTATGTATTGAGAGCCTTGTCTGGGCTTGGTACTGTTCACCATGCTGGAAATTCAATGGTGGACAAAAGACATGAAGTCTCTGATCTGAAAAATACAACCCAATGTCTGGCACAAAATAAGTTTTTAAAAACTTTTTTTGAACGATTCAATCAAGGTGGTTTTATTATTATGACCATTATTTGTATCACTTTTATTCAAATAACAATTCTACAAAAAATTGGTGTTAAAGTTCATCAGAGATGGTAAGGCCACACCCAAATTTTACACCAAAATAAATGTTATACTGTTATTTCTGAACAAGGAGAAATTCATAGAGAGTTGGAATTCTTATTTTTAGTTGTTGAGGTTTTTTTGTTTTTTGTTTTTGTTGTTTTTTTTTTTTTTTTAGCTTCTGAAAAACCAAATGTACACATTAGGGTGAACACTATGTTTTACACATGCATTTGATCCAGGGTGATGATACTTGGGCTGATGAGATAGAACTTTGTACTCTTAGGTTAACTTTGTACACCAGTAAAACTTGAACACAAATTCTAAACAAGTAAACAGTTGGGTGAGCCCTCACAGATTTTTATAAGCCTGTTTAGGGGTTGACACATTTCATAGAGGCCAAGAAATAAAACCAGTGTTACAGTAAGCACAAAAAATTAATGTCGTTTCTTTTCAATTTTCAGTGAAAAATCTATGAACTTTTCAGATACCATCCAGAATAGCTTCTGAGCTTCAGAATGACCTTCCCCTTTCTTCTCAGTGTTGTGCCTTCCAAAGGCTAAAAATCTAACTAATGACTAATTGCTTAGTAGACATTGATCTTCTGGTTTTCTGCAAGGGTCAGGCTCCCAAAGCTGAGATTTAGAGGTGTCTGTTTCTATTTTAAGGTAAAGATCAGCCTGTATGAGCTGTAGGCAATTTGTTGTAAAGCAGATACAGTAAGAGGACAAACCACCATGGGAAATGAGTAGGGAAATAACATAGATCTGGCCATGGAGGGTATATCTGATTACTGAATGAGAGACTCTTAAAAGAGTGAAGAACCAGTCTATGGACTTCTTAGATTTTCAAGCAGAAATTTCTATTGGGAAAGACTGAGTCAAAACACCATTTAGCACAAATTCTTCTGTGACCAGAATGAAGAAGAAAACATGGCTTTGGAAACTTAGAAAGCTACTCGGACTCAAGGAGAAAGATTTTTAGGGCCCAGGTAAAGGTAATTTCCTTTCCTTTCCATGCCTGTGTAAAATGATAAAAAAATAAGAAAAGCATGAATCCATAAGAACAAGAGAAAGGAAGGCATAACATTAGAAAATATATGTTTTTTGTGTTTTTTAATGTTTATTTTTGAGAGACAGAGAGACAGAAAGTGAGTAGAGGAGGGGCAGGGAGAGGGAGACACAGAATCCGAAGCAGGCTCCAGGCCCTGAGCTGTCAGCACAGAGCCCGACGTGAGGCTCTAACTCACGAACTGCAAGGTCATGACCTGAACTAAAGTCAGATGGTTAACCTACTGAGCTAGCTAGGCGCCCCTAGAAGGTTTTTGTGTTTTAATTTACTTTGCAATGGGAATGGGCTTAGTATTTGGGATACTACATTCCATCACTCTCTTTCCTCTAGTTCACATACACTCACCTAATTCATTATGTCTATTCATAATGGAACAAAAATGCTGACTCCAAATATTAAGCTATAAACAATTCTGCTTGGTCATACTGGAATCAAAAGTCCTATTAGAACAACATATCATCTGCTGAGGCATCCAGGGTGCCTGTGAGATTTAAAACAAAGAGCAGATGGAGCTGTGTGGTAACTGAGCAGGCGAAGTGGCCATGATTTATAGTGCTTACAGAGAGAAAGGCTGGCCGAAGAGAACGGATTAGCACAGCAGAACCAGTGGGAAGCTCAGCATTTGGAGGCAGAGGTGAAGCCCTAGATGAAGCAAATGGGAGCTGAGTTAAAGACTATATAAGAAAACTGTCACCCCCAACACCAGCCCTTCCACACAGAGCACCAGACTGATGCTCACCTCCTACACACTCCTACCCTCTCCACACAGGAAGAGGCCAGAGCTTTATTCTATAGAGCAAAGGCAAATTTGCTGGGAAGGTAATAAAGCTTTAACTTCAAAGTCCCTCATCGGACCCCTTTAAGAGAGAGAGAGCCCGGGACAGGACTGACAATATATTCATATGGCCATAGACGGTTTTTAAACGTTGCAAAAGCAAATATTTTAACTATAATTATTTAAGACTGCTATCTCTTTCCAATTCAAGTTCCTTTCCATCATATTCCCTCTCCTTTCAGATATCTTTGGAGTGGCTATGTGCATTTTATAATATGTCTATGGGAAAGTTGAACTGGAGATGCATTTACTGTGGATTTACTGGGATACGTTTATGTGGTTTGCAGGCACTTCTGTGTATAATGTTGTTAGCCATCCCAGTGCAGAAGGGGTTAACTGTTGTATCAACTATCCCTCATTCTATAAACTAAGTCTGCACTATGGCCCAAAGGTGCAGAGATAAAAGTCAAACAATGGCATGAATGTGTCCTATGGTGGTGCCCAGCTCAGGGAAAAAGTAGATAATGGAAAACAAACAAGCTAGTCCATGAAAAATTCTACCAATCATTAGATTTATGAATAGTAAGCAAAGGGTTTCATTCCCATCAATATCTAGTTAACATGGAAATTCTCTCGTCAGAAACATACTTGATATGTAGTGTGTACAATTATTGCACCATACAATATTTTTTTATTGGGAATTGCACAAAATAGAATAAGCCAGAATTTCTCTGTGTAGGAACACAAACACATACATACAAATGTGTATGTGTGAAAACATATGATTTAGGTATCCTAATGAACCAGATTATCTTCAAGGCAAATGTCCTAAAACAGTAAGGTGGTTCTAGTGTCAAAACTCTTGGACTGCCTGGGTGGCTCAGTCAGTTAAGCATTTGACTTTGGCTCAGGTCATGATCTCACATTTTGTGAGTTCGAGCCCCGCGTCGGGTGCTGTGCTGACAGCTCAGAGTCTCGAGCCTGCTTCAGATTCTGTGTCCCCCTCTCTCTCTGCCCCTCCCCTGCTCATGCTCTGTCTCTCTTTCTTTCAAAAATAAATAAATATTAAAAAACTCTTATATATATTGGGCTTCAGTGTGGAGCCCAGTACAGTGCTTGAACTCATGACCCTGAGATCAGAACATGAGCTGAGATTAAGAGTTGGATGCTTAACCGACTGAGCTACCCAGATACTCCAAAACTGGCATATATTAAAGAATAAAACAAAATATGTAATATAAGTGTTCTTTAGATAAACATTTAAAAGAATATGAAACTAGAGTGATCACAGTGAAATTGGTAGAAATTATTCTGAGATGAAGAAACAACTCCAAAGAAGCAATTTTCAGTTTAGACTAAGGCAACGATTCATTAAGAGAGAAAATTTTTAAATAGAAATAATAGTTTTTGGATAATTGATAACCCAATTAATGAAAACATGAGAATCATGTGAACACATTGACAAAAAATTTGTTCCCTGGCTGTTTTACATGAAATATTGACATTGTAAAGATAACATGAAACTCACAATATACTACCATGATGAAGACATGATGACAAGCTGGTTAATGAATGTCATCAGTTTAAAGATTTTTTAAGGTTAGTCATCACACAAGGCATCTTGAAATGCCCTGAAATCTCTCAGCTTGTAATGGAAGAAATATAATACATGGTTCTCCAAACTGGGCAACAATCTTAATTTATATGACATTACCAATGAATTGTGAAACTCAAAGAAACACCTCCAAATTACCAACATTTGTTTTAAATCAATAAAGCAGGAGGAATTATTTTCCTAGTTTCTGTACAGAAATGACAGTAAACTATTGTTATATAAATAGGCCAAGACCCTATAGAAAAAAAAATTGAATAAAAAGTATCATACAGTGAATTAATAAAAACTGTTATTTTCCTGGATTTTGTGACATTTGTGGAATTTGGCAGCTTTTTAGAATGTGCTATTTGTTGTAACCTTTCTTTCTCATTATAAATAGTCACTTGTGTACTAAATTTGGATTCATGGTTTGGTATCATTCTCATTTATGACAGTCCCATATTGTAAAACTTCAGGTTCCACAAAACCTGTATCTGTCCCTACTCAAGACATCCTGAAAGGGACAGACTTGGGGCTCACGAGGGGATGCCAGCCTGGGCAGAGGATCAGCTGAAGCCTGCAGACCTGCCTGTGCAGTCACCCAACTGGGAAGTTACTAGTCTGTAGGCCTTATCCACAAACGTGGAGCTCTACCTAGGTCTTTAATATCATGATTAAAAAGGGAAAAAGTGAAATATGTCAGAGAACTGCAGAGAATACTATGAACACATGCAACCCAGACTCTCTTTGGATATGTTTTTTAAAGAAATAAAAGATCATACTTACCATTGAAGGCCCCCCCTCGAAATCCTTCTTTTTGCCTCATATACTGCAGGCTAATTTTAGGAGTTCTTGTTGGATTTGCTTCTCAAATATATGCCAGATCCGCTCACTGCTCATACCTGCCCAGCTACCACCACCGCCCAGGCCACCGTCACCTGTCATGGAGACTAGAACAACAACTACCCTCAAAACTGGCCCTATTGCTTCTACTCTTACAGTCAGTTTTCCACACAGCGTGATCTTTCGAAAACTTATGTCAGATTGTTTCATTACCTCGTTTAAAACCTCCCGGCGGCTTTCTGTTTTAATGAAGAAAAGCATCCATGTTCTATAAAAATCAACTCCCCTCTCATCGCTGCTCCACTAGGCTCCAGTCACACGGCTGCTTCAGACAAGCCAAAAGAATTCCACCACTGACCCCCCACACCTTGTGCTGCTTTTCCCTCCAGATCCCCCCCGCCCCGGATCCTTTGGGCATTGTCCAGGTTTGGGCATCAATGACATATCCCTAGCACAATCTGCCCTGACCACTGTCCTAAAGCAGCACCTTCAAACCCACCCCTTTACATTGTTTTATTTTCTTCACGGACTTTTTGTAATCTGTAATTATCTCATTTATTTATTACTTGTTTTTTTTTTCTTTTCTGTCTGTTTTCAACATTGAAAATGCAAACTCCATGAAGGTGGGAGATATGCTACTTTTTATATTGCTATGTTTTGAGCAGTGCCTGTTACATTGCAGGCAGTCAATACATCTTTGTGGAATAAATTCATATTAGACTCTTCAACACCACCACTGGATGTTAGCCAATAATGGAGAAATGACTTCAAAAATCTGAGAGAACATGATTTTCAACTTGGAATATAATAGGCAGCCAAATTATTAATCAAGTGTGAGGGCTGAAAAGGACATTTATTAACATGTTGGGAGTCAGAAAGTTTACATCCCATACTCTTCTCTTGAGAAGCTGGATAGGTTCCAATGAAAAGAAGTACTAAACTAGGCAAGAGGTAGACATGGGATCCAGAAAGCAATGTATCAAACCCAAAGCACAGGAAAGAGATGTCTCAGGATACCAGCTGAACAACAGGCTTACTGAGCAATTGGTCCAGAGGACAGAGGATGCTAGGAGGAGGCCACCAGGAAAAGGACCATCTGATAAAAAAGGTCACTTGGAAAAACAAAAGAAAACAAAGCAAAAACAAGGTAAGTGGTTGGAAGATATTATGGTGCTTTGGGGAAAAAAATTAAGAAATAATATTTGCATAGTCATAAAATGTAAACTGAAAATAGCTCTATCATTTTATTTAGGAAATAAGAGAGTTAAATCCTATTTATAATAGGAGGAAATTAATGTCTAAAATCAACAAATTGAGGAATATGCAATTATTTGGAAATAAGAAGGTAACTTTCTGATGGAGTAGCCAAGAGAATAAAAAGTAGCTGTCACTGGTAAATAAGCTGGGAAGTTAGGAAGTGTGGGGACTGCAAGGGAACATTGTCTTCCTTGTCAGTCTTTTAGTGCTACCTGACATATGACTTCGGTAAAAATTAAAATAGCTAAAAATTTGAGAACTATAACTTCTTATAATAACGACAATGATGACCACAGAAAAAGCAAATAAATAATTCAGGCTTATACTAGCCATTGTCTATGAATTTGGAAAAGGTGTATACTGTCCTGGAAATCCTTCTGTCACACTTGTGAACTATATCCATTCACTGCTTTGGGTAAGACAACCTTACACATTTTAAAACCAAATCGTGCAAAGCATTTTTCAATGCTGTATAGTTTAGAAACTATACAGCTATACCAGGTGTCTGTGTGTGTGTGTGTGTATGTGTGTGTGTGTGATGTTTTTGAGAAATGTCAGTAGATACAGCCCAGAACAAGAGAAACTTGAATTCTTCCAATAGAATTCCCAATTGGCCTGCAGTGGTAATGCTTATGGGAAGATCAAAACTGTGCATGTGGTAATGTCTAAGACTTTGGAAAAAACCTTTTAAATATTAGACAAACTCTTTGAAGTGAATTCAAAATACCGAAAAATAATTTACAAAGAATGTTTTTTGGGAAGTGAGGGGTTGGACAAGAACAGGAATGGCT
Organism: Panthera leo; assembly: GCF_018350215.1. Classification (NCBI taxonomy): domain Eukaryota; kingdom Metazoa; phylum Chordata; class Mammalia; order Carnivora; family Felidae; genus Panthera; species Panthera leo. Next base: position 149,425,992 of record NC_056686.1, on the reverse strand, counting down.
TTCATTTTCATGACTGTTTTTGGAGATAAATAAGCAGATTTTACAATAAAACACAGAAAGATTATAGTTGGAGTTTTTGTGCATCTGATAGTAATGGGGAATACAATAAAACTTTTTAAAAAGTGGCAACTTTCAACTTGACTTTTGTCCAAACCAAATAGAACCTAAAATGTAAACGTTTTGACATTTGTAAAATGAAAAGTCTTTATACTTTTGCATGGTCCTAAATAGTTCCCCATTCGTAACTCAATAGTTGTTAGTAACAGAATATGAGCTTGCATCATTTTCACTGGTATTGGGCAATGCAGCCTGGGTACATTCAACTATTTGTTGACTAGTTTTCACCCACAGGGGTAGATTGAGCTACCCCTTGGTGGGGGAGGGAACCTGACAAAAAATACCAAAAAAAAAAAAAACCAAAAAAACAAAAAACAAAAACAAAAACAGGCAGCCTCTGCCAAGGGTCACTTCCTTTCTGAGTCATTTTGTATGCAGATATCCTTGGCTTCATTGGATGAAGAGAGTATGAGAAATCTATTTGGGAGATGAAACATTGCAACCACTATTTTGTAGTAAGATGGGAAAATTGAGCATTACCTTAGTTTTCTGGCTTTTTGGGTGAGGAAAAGAGAATGAGAAAAGAGTTCTAGATGGGCAGGGAGGTGATTTCAAGTGCTCTATTGGCAGTGTTACCTACTTCATAAGGCTGTTCTGGAAAAGGAATCCATGTCTGGTCCCACAGCCAGTAAAAACAAAACAAAACAAAACAAAATAAATCACAACAGTTTTTATATCTTACAAGAGTTTGAGATTCAGGCTGGTACAAGACAATATCATGAAGTAGAAAATTCATTGTATATGGCTCTTCACTTGGACTCACTCTCCCCTTACTTCTACCTTCTTGGGTATACAGTGTAGAATTTTCAGGTACTACTCTGCCAATCACAGTGAACCTGCTCACTCATTAGAACTGGCCTGGAATCCAAGCTGGGTTTGGGGGTATTTTTTTGATCTGGAGTTATGGAAAAACTCCCTTTTTTCTTTGGCTATGAAACCTTAAGAAGGTAAGCTAGAGCTGACTGGGACCATTGTTCTGCCTCTTGGGGACAGCCAGTTTGAGAAAATTAAGCCAAATAAGAACATTCCAGAAATTTAAAGAAGAAAGTGAGAGAGAGCAAGCAATGGGAGAGTTAGGGGAGAATGAGTCAGTAAGTATCTGCAATCGAATGCATGGGTGTGCTACTGAGGTTATTTCCAGGTAAAATCCCTCTTGTAATTTAACTTAATTCAAGTTGGGTTTCAGTTTGAGGCTAAAAGATGCAAACGGCAGTCCTGTTTTGAATGACAGTAATGATCTCAAAGGGAATGAAAAAATCAATGGTGGGTTTTTAGAAATTATAACACTTGGACAGAGGACATCTTGAACAGGGACCCTTCATCTTCCCCCCTTCGATATACTGATGCTACTGAAGAGAGAAAAGTAGCAGTGGCTGGGTATTTTAAAATACATTTTTGAGACATAATTGATGTAAAATAACCTCCATACACTTAAATGTACAATTTGATGAATTTTGATATAATATACACCTGTGAAACCATCAACAACATAAAAATAATGAATCCATCACTCTCAGAAGTTTCTATGTGGATGCTTTGTAATCTCTCCATTCACCTCCTAACCTTTTACCCTCATCCCAGCGAAACAATGACTTGCTTTCATATAAAAGGAGTTATACTCTTTGTACTCTTTTGTTATTAATTAATTGATTAATTTATTTATTTATTTTGAGTCTGGAATCTTTCACTCAGTATAATTATTTTGTGATTTATCCAGGTTGTTGTGTGATTCCATAGGCGTTTCTTTCATTTTCACTGCTGAGAGTATTCCATTGTATGGATGTACCACAAACAAACACCTGTTCCCATGAGAATCAGATCATTGGACCATAACACTCTTTACCAAACTCTTCATTTATGTATCCTTCCATATCCTTATCCATTGAATACCCAGGAATCAGTCTGCCTCTCCTCAGAGATTCCCTTCATATAGGCAACCCACTCAACTGCTTTGCTTCCTAATACCTTGAACTCCTCATCTCCAATGCTTGTCTCCTCCACTCCACTCCAGCCACCTTTTTCTAAGTCATACTTTGAAACTTGTCACCACTACTGCTCCACCTCTGAGATTACTGATTTGAACACTTTCCTTTCTGACAACAACCTCCTAAATTTCCAACTTGTTTGGTAAAGTGCCCCCTCTGGAAGATTCTTTTATCTCATCAGGACTTCCAAACATTGATAACTGGACTCTTAATCTATCAAACTCCTCTTGTCTTCACTTCCCTCTTTACTGCTCAGAATCCATGTTCCATTTCAAACACTCTTTTTTATGTACTATAATTTCCCATACTTTGTCCTTCCTTCACACTCACCTTTAAAAAGAAAGCAATTTGAGAACTCCACCATACATTCTCTTCACACATATGCACAGGCAACTGAGGGCATAGGTCTGACTGTGTATTCATCACCTCTCACCTAAACTGGGAGCCCAGTTTAGTGCCTGGCAACACTTCTCACTACTCTCTTTAGCAATCACCTGAAAGCTTTTCTACTGCCCTCAAACCTTTGACCACTCCCCAGCATGTGCTTCCCTACTGTCACCCTGTGACTTTGCCTCCTGGATCATAGAGAAAGTAGAAGCCTTTAGATACTGAGTTGTTGAATTTTCTATCTTCCATGTTTACAGCAACACCTGTGAGGTTTTTGCATCCCTTGTCTTCCCTTCTATTACAATGCAAGAAGCATCCTTTCTTTTGTATTTCTTTGTGTTTTCTGGACCTTACACATGACCACTTTCTCAGGAACTTCTTTTTTTTCTTAAGTAGGCTTCATGTCCAGTGTGGAGCCCAGCATGGGGCTTGAACTCATGACCCTGAGATCAACACCAGAGCTGAGATCAAGAGTCAGATGCTTAACTGACTGAGCCACCCAGACGCCCCTCAGGAACTCTTAATTTGTCCTATTTTTCACTTGTGTTTTTTTATCTTTAAATTTTTCTTTTTACTGGATTCTTCCCAGTATCACTTAAAAATATTGTATACTCTTCAATATTAAGGGAAATTGTCTGTCTTTCATCCCCTTAACAAAAACCTTTCTATAAACCTCCCTGGACCCCACATCCTCCTCCAACTGCTGACCTCTCTCTTCCTTTATCTTCAGAGCCAAAGTCTTTAAAGAGCTAGCTGTCTTTAATTGTATATTCTAGCTTCTGTACCTCACCATGTCACTAAAACTGAGTTTACTAAGGTCACTAAGAAACTCCTCATGGCTGGGTTGATGGGGGGTGGGAGGGAGGGCAGGGTGGGTGATGGGTATTGAGGAGGGCACCTTTTGGGATGAGCACTGGGTGTTGTATGGAAACCAATTTGACAGTAAATTTCATATATTAAAAAAAATAAAAAAATAAAAAAATAAAAAAAAAAAAAAGAAACTCCTCATGGCTAAATATAATGGATCCTTGAAGCCTTTTCTTATTTGACCATTTAATTCATTTGATGTGTTGTTCATACCCTCATTCTTGAAACAAATTAGGCTGGCCAAGAGACAGAGTGCATAGCAAAGAAATTCATTACAATTGGGCAACTGGAGACCTATTTCTAGGTGTCTTTCTCTGACATCGAGCTTTCTGCTATCAGGTCTCTTATACTCTGGGCTTTAGGTGCTTCATTTTTAAACTGAAGAGAAGACCTCAAGTATGTGAAATTGGAAGTCAGGGAGACCAAATAGCTTCTTGAGATTCTTTTTAGCCCCTGGAATCTATGGTTGCTGATTCTGAGTCACACACGAGTTAGCAGTCACATTTGTATGCATGGCTCAGCATTCCCATCTTTGAAGTGAGACATTTTCTCTTGCTGCCTAAATTACTTCTAGGTTATAAATTCACCTTTGGAAGCAATATTAACTCTTTCAGGTCTCCAACCTGCTTTTTACTAATGACTAGATTTTTTAGAGAGGAATAACTAGTCAATTGAAATATCAAGTTGGCTATTTCAGTATGCTAAGAATCCTAAGCCTTTTAAACTCATAGAAACAAAAGTTTGGTCATTGGTCAAAGCACTAGGGGGTAACATTTTTTCTGCCCCACAGATTAGAGCTATCAGGAAGATCTATACAATGTTTATACCGGCCTCGGTACTGCGATCACTTTTTTTTTTGACCATTCAATGTGGTGTGGTAGAAAGACAACGGACCAACAGCTAGAACTGCATTTAGACTTGGTACAATCAACAGTGTGCTCTGTAAAAGTGGGCAAGCCATCCCAAGTTGCTCGTCTATTAAAAAGGGGAAGTAACATACTTATTGAATGTCCCAGCATGAATGTGAAAGTCAAGTGCGCCAAGGAATAGAAAATACTTTAAAGAGTAGAAAGAGCTTTATAACTCAAGACATTTACTAACAGAGAAATAACAATGTCGTAGTAAGAAAAGTCTATTGGAAGAAGGAATCTCTGAATCTATTTGTAGTAGATAGGGCATTGATTAATACTTCAGTATTCCTAGGTAGCAGAATAGTGATTGGGGCAGTTTTTGTCAGGGAGAAGCACCTGAGAATTGTTGGTTCTAATGTTGATCTTTTAGCTTACAGAAGTTGAGCTATACACCTGAGGAAATGACTTTATGACTTTTCAGCTATAGAGATTTCATTTCCAGAGGTTTTTCAAAAAGGATTATTGCTTGAAAAAGGACAGCTCAGAAAGAACTACAAGTCTTAATGGAGCAA